>NW_025726434.1:300000-600000 GCF_021461395.2 Schistocerca americana | reverse complement strand
TGGCAGCTTGCGGATGAGCAGCTCTGTGCTCTTCTGGTAGCGCCTGATTTCTCGCAGGGCGACGGTGCCCGGCCTGTAGCGGTGGGGCTTCTTGACGCCTCCGGTGGCGGGCGCGCTCTTCCTCGCCGCCTTGGTGGCGAGCTGTTTGCGCGGCGCCTTTCCGCCGGTGGACTTGCGGGCCGTTTGCTTTGTGCGGGCCATAGCGGTAGCGGAGCGGCGTGCGTGGAGGTTAGGTGCGGCGCGGCGTCCGGTGCTGCCTTGACAACGGGCCCGCGCGCCTCCGTGCTGCGCTTATATGCCCTCGGTTGCGCGTGGTGGGGGGAGGGCGGGCCAGAGTCTATATAGGGGGGCGGCGGGCGCGCCGGGCGCAGACCGTAGCCGACTCGCCAGCCGCTGCAGCTGCTGTTTGTGCACGTTTTGCTTTGCCCGAGGAAGGAAGGATGACAGGCCACGGCAAGGGAGGAAAGGGGCTCGGCAAGGGTGGCGCCAAGCGGCACCGCAAGGTGTTGCGCGACAACATCCAGGGCATCACGAAGCCCGCCATCCGCCGCCTGGCTCGCAGGGGCGGCGTGAAGCGCATCTCTGGTCTGATCTACGAGGAGACCCGCGGGGTGCTGAAGGTGTTCCTGGAGAACGTGATCCGCGACGCGGTGACGTACACTGAGCACGCCAAGCGCAAGACTGTGACGGCCATGGACGTGGTGTACGCCCTGAAGAGGCAGGGGCGCACCCTGTACGGTTTCGGCGGTTAGGCTGCGTCGCAGCGGGCGCTGGCCTTCCCGCGGCCGTGCTTGTGGGTGGGAGAGACTAGAAAACGGCCCTTTTCAGGGCCACCACACTGTTCGGAAGTTGAAAAGTGCGAAAGAGTCTGTGTTGTTGCTGCTGCGTGTGTGCGCTGTGTTGTTTGTTTGTTTCTTTCTCTCTTTCTTTCTTTGTTTCTTTCTTTCCGTTTGAGCGACGTGATGTGACTGGGAGGGGAGAAGGAAAGGAAACGTGTCATGTGGCTGGCTGTGTGTGGAGCTGCTTCGTTTGTGTGTCTTTGTATCGATCGCGACGGAGATGGCGGGCTGTGTGTTGTTGTGCGAGAGGCGGTGATTATTTGCTTGCGTGGTTTGGCTCTGTGTGTTTGCGGCGGCGTTGGGGTTTCCGAGGCAAGGCGTGTGGGCATAGACGGCCGGATCAGCTGTTTCGTTCGTGTCGACGGCCGTTGCGCGCGGGAGTGGAGGGCGGTGTGTCGACACGCCTCCCTTTAACAATGGTCATTATTGCTGCCGTTGTCGTTTGGAAGGCGACTGCGACCGTGCAAAATGTGTGTGTGTGTGTGTGTGTGTGTGTGTGTGTGTGTGTGTGTGTTGGGCCACACGGGCTGTGTGGACGACAAGATGGCGGACGTGCGCCGGCGGCGGCTGTGCTGTGAAAGTGCAAAGTTAAAACAAAACAAGGTGCGGCGAGGACGACTGAAATTTTGCTTTGGACGTAGGTTTGTGTGGTGGCCCTGAAAAGGGCCGATTGTTGTGGGCCGAGCCGGCAAAGCGCGTTGCGTGCAGGGGAGCACGCGGCGCTGCGATTGCCTGGCCTCCTTTAGGCCTTCTTCTCGGTCTTCTTTGGCAGCAGGACGGCCTGGATGTTGGGCAGGACACCACCCTGTGCGATGGTGACGCCCGACAGGAGCTTGTTGAGCTCCTCGTCGTTGCGGATGGCAAGCTGCAGGTGGCGCGGGATGATGCGCGTCTTCTTGTTGTCGCGGGCCGCGTTTCCGGCCAGCTCGAGCACCTCAGCCGCGAGGTACTCCATGACGGCGGCGAGGTAGACGGGCGCCCCGGCGCCGACGCGCTCTGCGTAGTTTCCCTTGCGCAGGAGGCGGTGGATTCTGCCGACCGGGAACTGGAGCCCAGCCCTGCTTGAGCGGGACTTTGACTTGCCCTTGACTTTGCCTCCCTTTCCGCGTCCGGACATGGCGATGGGCTAGCGACGGTGCACACGAAACGGAAACGAAAACGACCGGTGCGAGCGGCAGCGAGTCGAGCAGCGGAGTGCGTGCCGGCGCAGCCTCCTGCTCCTGCTGCTCCTTTTCTGACTTCCTCACTGTGAGGAGGTTCAGGTGGAAGTTTGTGGCCTGTTGGCCTTTACTCCCCTGGGATGATTGATGAGTCTTCTTTCTTGACTTGTAGGTTGTTCTGTACTGGCAAGGAGTGCCGATAACCTATTTTCTGTATTTGTCGGTGTGACGACTTTTCTTCTTCTTCTTCTTACTTGAGGGCTCTCCCTCGGTTGGGATAGTGGATACAGTGTATCCAGCTTTCTCATACTCTCCGTGGACGAGAGCGAAGATGACGTAGCGCATTTGCCACTCTGTGAAAATTGGGAAGGAATTGATCAGATCGTAATCCTCCTTGGAAAGACCAACAAGGCCTTCTGGATATTCGATTGGTTGGTGTGGAGGTGAAGGTTTAGAAAGGTTAGGAGGAACGAAGGGATAAGGGTTGTCGTGGTGGGGATATGTACCATCGCGAAGCGATGCAGCTATCTTCTGCGTCACAGCGCTTGCGCTGTACATGTCGGGAAGCGGGAGGAATGGGACTTCTTCCCACCCTTCTTCTTGCGCTTCTGCTTCTGCGTCCGTCTTGGGCAGTGTTGCCTCCCCTTCGGCAGGCACGTCGGTCTGCGTGGCCACCGTCGCAAACTTCTTCTCTCGAGGAGGAGTCGTCTGGCTGGCGGTGTCGACCGCTGTGGCGGAAGCTGCCTTGGCTGAGCGAAGCTCCTGCGTCAGCTCAGCAATCTGACGCCGAGCCTCGCCCAGTTCCGCCAGCATGGCCGCCCCCTCTTCCGCCATGGCGGATTTGAAGGCGGACATGGCTTCTTCTACGGCGTCGCTGAGGCGCCTGGTGATGGCGTCTTCTGAGCGAGTGACCACCTCTTCGCGTGTGGTGGTCACTTGCTTCTGCGTCTTCTCTGGTCCGCGCCAATTTCTCCTGTACGCGCAGGAACGGGCGTTAGCCGCGTGTGCGCCACCGCAGTTGGCGCATGTGCAGGGGGCGTCCTTCGGCTTCTTGCAGTCGCGTGTGTCGTGTGCTTGCGCACACTTCAAACACGCGACTGCTCCGCTGCAGTGCTTGGCGACGTGGCCAAGCCTTTGGCAGCGAAAGCACTGCGGTGTAGACTTCTTCTTCTTCTTCCCGGCAGGTCCTGCTAACGTGAGCAGCAACTCAGCCAAGGCAGCAGCTTTGCGTCCACTTCCGCGTCCCGACATCACGATAACCAACAGCGACAACGAACTAACGTGTACTCTCCGCGGCGTGAGCGGGAATGCCGGCGCAGCCGGGGTGGGGGTGCTTTATGGGCTCGGGTTCGGCGGCCGGTTGCGCGCGCGCCCCATTGGTCGGCGGCCGCAACAGGGCGAGCTGGTAAAGGTGCGGCGGCGGCTGGCGGCGGGTGCCACTGTGTGGGGAGACGCTGACTAGAGCGGAGCGCTTGCTACTGGTGTTGCTGCCGTCGCGATAGTTTAGTGTGTTTTCCGCGCGATTCTGAGTATTCGGCGTTAGTCGAACGTTCTTTTTCTACGTTTTTCCGCGTCGTCTTTCAGTCGGAGCGGTTATTTTCTGCGTTGGTGTTGGTCGTCGCGCGCGTTGATTTCGTCGTTCGCGGCGGAGTCAAAGGCCACGATGGCCAGTTCTTCAGCCGGTTCTCGAGGTTTGTTTCCCTCGTCTGGCAAGAATATCATGTCATGCGCTGAATTGCTGTCGTATTCATCAGAGTCTTGTCTGCCTATCTCTCGATCAGTCCACCGTCGGCTGTCGGATCCTACAATTCAGTTTACGTCAGAACAAGTCAATCAGGCGACCGATCAGATGCAGCAGGACAGCGTTGAGCTGGGTTCATCCGGCCCAGGGCCGAGTAGCGTGGGGCCAGGCTCCGGCGGGATACCTAACGGTGACAACGATGCCGTCCTGGCCGCCCCTACACCCGGCTCCGCTGACGCTGCACCGCCTGTAACGCGTCGAAAATCGACGAAATCCACGAAGGCGCGGGATGCTCCATACTCGCATGCTTCACGTAAGCATGCGCATCCCCCTTCGCATACCGACTCTGAATCAGCTGAATCCAGGGCGCCTGACAGGAAGAAGCAATCAACCGACCGTCAGGACCCTGTTTCGCCTCAGGACGCCTCCGCTTCCCATGCGGCGACCGACTCCAGTCTGGTCGACATGGCGACTGACTACGAGGTCACAGTTCCAACGTCGAACAGATTTGAAAGTTTAGATGATGTCACACCAGCTGATCAAGACATTCCAGACAATATGCCGGCTCCTACTCCTGTCAAGGCCCCCAAGGTGCCACCTATTATAGTTCACGACACGGTCAACTACCTCGATCGCGTCAGGGAACTGAAGGG
The DNA here is from genome assembly GCF_021461395.2 of Schistocerca americana. Classification (NCBI taxonomy): domain Eukaryota; kingdom Metazoa; phylum Arthropoda; class Insecta; order Orthoptera; family Acrididae; genus Schistocerca; species Schistocerca americana. The sequence goes on along the minus strand of NW_025726434.1, from coordinate 595,607 downwards.
GCACCTGAAGGGTTCCTTTTCCTGCCAATATAAAAGAGGTAATATCCGTTACGAGTTTGAACACCCATCAGATTATCGATACATGATCGATTATCTCAAGACTCGTGCCATTCAGTACCACACATATGATCTTGACCCTTTCAAAGTTTTGAAGGTCGTCGTCAGGCACCTTGAGCCCACCACCCCTCCCGCTGACGTTAAGGAAGCGCTGGAGGAGCTGGGCTTCACTGTGCAATCTGTCGCTGTTATGCACCAGCAAGTGCCAGACGCACAGGGAAAACTGACCGACGTCAAGTGGCCTCTATTCGTCGCTGTACTGCATTGTACACCGAATGTCTACGACGTCTACAAAATTAAATTCCTTCTGCACATGAAAGTGGATGTAGAATCCTACCGAAATGAATCTGGCTTGACACAATGCTTTAATTGCCAGCGTTTTGGTCACGGCTCCCGCAACTGCGGCCGTCTGCCGCGTTGCGTCAAGTGTGCCGGAGACCATCTCACCCGACTCTGCCAAAAGAAGACTAATGAACCGCCCAAATGCTGTAATTGCGGTCAGGCTCACCCAGCTAATTATCGCAAATGCTCTGCATATCAAAAAGCACTAGCGAACTCTCGCAGTTCTTCCACTCCGGCAGCCTCGGCGCCTTCGACGCCAGCTGCTCCACCAGCTGATACTACCAACTTTCCAAACCTGCGAGCACGTCGTGCCCCTCCCTCACCTTCTTCCTCTGCTGCCGGCCCGGGGCCCTTGCCTCCGCGTCGTCCAGCTTCACGCCCAGAGACAGCTTCCCACTCTGCTTGGGGAAAAACAAACCCATCCCCAGAGCCTTCTACACCCCCGCCCCCTACCTTCTCCTTCCCATTTTCAAACCATCTTGCAGATCTTGCTGCCTTACTGCAGCAGTTCAACATCCGCAAAATCATTTCTACATTCCGTTCAACCATCCAACAACTCAATTCAGCTTCTGATCCGTTCAGTAAATTAATGATAATTCTGTCTGCCTTCATCTCTTACTTCTCCGATGGACCGTAATCTACACCGCCCATTTCGTATATTCAGTTGGAACGCCGATGGTGTTCTCCGCCAACGCCATTCTCTTGAGGGCTTTCTCGATGACAGGGGGATCGACATTGCCCTTATTTGCGAAACGCACTTAAAACCACATCAACAGTTTTCCGTTCCTAATTATTACGCATACCGATCCGACCGCGCGGATCGGCCACATGGAGGTACTCTTGTCCTAGTCAAACAGTGCCATACGCACAGACTTCGACAGATACCGCAACTACAACACCTGGAGGCCACAGCTATAGATATACAGATATATGGACAGTCGTTGACTCTTGCCGCAGCTTACAACTCCCCCGCTCGAGCTATACTCCCGGCCGACTTGGATATCCTCTTCCACCTGGGCCCCAAGGTCCTCGTGGGAGGGGACTTCAATTCCAAGCACGGGACGTGGGGATGCCGTTCCACAAATGCAAATGGACGTCGGCTATTCCAGTACCTAGAACTGAACGCCGCTATCCGTGTTATTGCACCAGACTCTCCCACACACTATCACAAAACCGGTCTTTACCGTCCTGACATCCTCGACATTTTCCTGGCGCGGGACATTCCGTGGGTCCACCGGATCTCTGTGATTTCGGAACTTGATTCCGACCACAATCCGGTGACCCTCGAGTTCCTAGACGCTCGCCCACAAGACCAGCTCCGTCCGGCTTACGTTATCAACACAGACTGGGAGCGCTACCAACAACTTGTTGACCTTCATGTCCTTGAGCTTCCGCCCATTACCCGCCGCAGCCACATCGATCCGTCGGCGGACCGTTTTGCAAAAATCCTCACCGAATGCTACCGCACCTCTTCCCGACGAGTCCTCCAGCCTCCTCGTCGCCTGGACCTTCCGCCAGACGTCCAGGAACTAATTCGTACCAAACGTCGATTTCGTCGCCGGTGGCAACGCCTCCGCGACCCAATCGACAAGCGAATTTGGAAGTCACTGGCTCAAGAGCTTCGGGTACGCTTACAAGAGGTCCATGATCAGGCATGGAACCAACGCCTTCGAGAGGCCGCAGACCGTCCTGACCGACTGTGGCGCATAGTCAAGGAGACTACAACCACTCCCCCTCCTTCTCAGCCCCTCCATGGTCCCCAAGGCCTGGTTTACTCGCCTCAAGACAAGGCGGAGGCCCTCGCACACAGCCTTGAGCGGCAATTTCGCCTCAACGAAGTCGACGACGACGAGGCTGACGCCCACGAGACCCGCGTTCATCGTCGGGTCCGTCAGCTTCTTCGCCGTCGTACAGACACCATCTTTCCACCGGTCACTCTCCCGGTGGTGGCGACTTACATTAGTAGTATTCCAGCCCGAAAGGCCCCTGGTCCTGACGGTATCCGGCCGACCCTTCTTCATCACCTCTCTCCAGCTGCGCTTTCGTACCTGGTTAATCTTTACAATAGCTGCCTTTCCTACAATTACTTCCCTCCCGTATGGAAACTGGCCCGTGTCATTGCCCTCCCGAAACCTCGCAAAGATCCACTCTTCCCACAGAACTACCGTCCAATCTCCCTCCTCAACTTCCTCGGCAAGATTCTAGAACGCATCATCCTCTCCCACCTTCAATCCTTCCTCGATTCTCATTCTACCCTCATTCCCCAACAGTTTGGGTTTCGGGCGGGCCATGGCACGGTCCACCAACTCATCCGCCTCCACGACACCATCCGCAGAGCGCAACTGGAGCGACAAAGCACAGGCATGGTCTTACTAGACATTGAAAAAGCATTTGACCGAGTGTGGCACGAGGGCTTACTATATAAGCTTGACGAATATGGTTGCCCTCTCCACATCATTCACATTCTCCGACGCTTCTTAACTGGGCGCACATTTTATGTCATGCAAGGCCGAAGCCGAAGCTCAATCCGGGCCGTGGAAGCTGGTGTGCCCCAGGGGTCTCTCCTCTCCCCGATTTTGTACGCTATCTACACTAATGATATCCCCTCCCGTGTCCCCAACCATCTGGCCCTCTATGCTGATGATACTGCCGTCTTCACTTCACACCGAAACCTCCAGTTTATCGCTCTGAACCTTACACGCCACCTAGAACAGATCACTCAATGGAGCAACATATGGAAAATAAAAATTAACGCAGACAAGACACAGGCCATCCTCTTTACAAACAAACGAACTCCGCCAGCTCGCCTGGTGGAACTCGAAGGCCGACACATTCCTTGGTCACAGACAGTAACCTACCTAGGTCTCACCTTCGACAGCCGCCTCACGTGGAAACCCCACGTTGATGGCGCCTGCCACAAGGCTTACGGAATGATACACAAACTCTACCCTCTGTTGAAGAGCCCCGGCCTTTCGATACAATCCAAGTTGCTTATCTGGACGTCCTGTGTCCTGTCACTCCTGCTATATGGATGTGAACTATGGGGACTAGCTGCTGACACTCACGTACTCCAGGTCCAAATAGTGCAAAGCAAATCACTCAGGATCATATTAAATGCTCCGCGTTATGTCTCCAACTACGACATCCGCCGTCTTCTCCACATTCCACCCCTTGTCCATCAAATCCGCCTTCGTGCCTCAAATACCCTTACCTTCCTACAAAACTCACCTCATGATCACCTCACAGTTCTTAGTCGTGCTGTTGGAGACACACCTTACGCTCATCCGACGCTGATACTCCAGCGCCGGTACCGTCCCAACTGACGGTTTCACTGCAGTTGCGTATCTACTGATCCTTTTTAATCTGTCAAACTTTATCATTTCTATCGACCTAGACATATAACAAAGCCATTTCGAACCTAATACTCAATCTGAAGGCAGGCCTAAGGCGATCCTTCGGCACATAAGTGGACGAAAGTCCCGTCAAGTTTGCGGTGGTGGTGGTGGCGGGTGCCACTGTGTGGGGAGACGCTGACTAGAGCGGAGCGCTTGCTACTGGTGTTGCTGCTGCCGTACGTTCGTTCGAGATGCCGCCCAAGACTAGCGGGAAGGCCGCCAAGAAGGCTGGCAAGGCGCAGAAGAACATTTCGAAGGGCGACAAGAAGAAGAAGCGCAAGAGGAAGGAGAGCTATGCCATCTACATCTACAAGGTGCTGAAGCAGGTGCACCCTGACACGGGCATCTCGTCGAAGGCGATGAGCATCATGAACAGCTTCGTGAACGACATTTTCGAGCGCATTGCGGCCGAGGCTTCTCGCCTGGCGCACTACAACAAGCGCTCGACCATCACGTCCCGCGAGATCCAGACCGCTGTGCGGCTGTTGCTGCCTGGCGAGCTGGCCAAGCACGCCGTGAGCGAGGGCACGAAGGCGGTGACCAAGTACACGAGCTCCAAGTAAGGAGGTGGCTCTGGAATGGAAGGAAGGAAGGATGGAGAAGGCTCCTCCGTTGCGAGAGCGGCAAAACGGCCCTTTTCAGGGCCACCAACTTGCCTTTTGCGGGAAGGGCGGAATTGTTGTTGTTGTTGTTGTTGTTGTTTGTGTGGACGGCTGTGATGTATGTGTGCATTTTGATTGTGGGTGGGGGGGGGCGCGTCAAAGCGTGTTGCGGGGTACGGCCACGAGGTTGGTCGCCGTGGCGTGGAATGGTGGCACGCCTCGTTGGAGTGGTTTTGACCCATTGGTGTTGGTGTTGGTGTGTGTTACCTGTCTGCGAGGGGGGACAGTGCGATCGGCGACTTTTGTGTCACCGTAACGACGGCCGTTTGCGGGTTTGTTTTTTTTTTTTTTGCACATCATACATGGCGAGGGTGAAATGTGAAATGTTTTTGTTTGGTTTGTTTTTTTTTTCTTTGCCGCCCACTATTCCCTTTGCTGTACGCCGAGTTTGACAATGGTGCGACGTAACTGCAGCGTGGAGGTGTGTGAGTGACGTTGAAATGAACGTGCCATTAAGACGCATTGTTGTTGTATTGTACTGTACGTGTACGGCGACACGCACGATGATGTACCATTCGACTCTGATTTTTGATAGCCGTGTCTGACTGATTGCGTACGACGCACGCACACCGATGTCGTCATTCAAGATGCACGCGTGTCCAGTGCAGTACAGTAAGCGCGACGCTAGACGACGACGACGACGACGACGACGACGACGACGACGACGGCGGCGGCGGTCGTCGTCGTTTGTTTGGCGAATGTCTGTACACGTGTTTGTCTGTGTCCATCCGGTATGTATTTGTTTGTTTGAAAGTGTTTTGTGTGTCGGTGACGTGGTCCGATCCGTCGCCCCCTGAGTAACTGTCGATCGGCGCGATAGACCGGCGTCACGCAACTGAACCGAAGTCTTGGGCACACCCGTCATACTGTTGTACACCGTCGCGCTGAGAACGGTAACGAAAGGTTGACTTTGATCGGTCGAATGTGTGGGCAGAACGTGAGGAATGAGGCAAGAGTGCAAGGAGGGGGGGCAAAAGAGAGAGGAAGGGAAAAAGGGGAGAAACGCATTCGTAGAGCAACGGAACGTTCCCGTGTCGGAGGCGTATTGGAGCCGCACTGAAATGCGTTTAACGGCGGCGCGGCTGCAAGTGTCTGCCGTGGTGAACGTTACCTTTGACGGCTGCATTGGGCTTTGCTTTCGCTTTCGCTTTCCCGGATGTACGTAACGTTTGTTGATATGGTTCTGAGGAAGAGTGTATGACAGTGCCGTGCCGTCCATGTTCGTGTGCCCTCCCATTGTGTGTATGCTATTGTCTGTGTACTTGAATGATGTATGTAGGTGTTAGTGGACATGTTTTACCAGTGGGGGGAAATGGATCGTCGATAGTTGCCGTCACTCTGTCACGGTCGAGATGACGCACCCTCCGTACAGAAAGGTGTCGAGAAAGTGAGTGTGTGTGTGTGTGTGTGTGTGTGTGTGTGTGTGTGTGTGTGTGTGCGCGTCCGTGAATTGGCAGTGTTTGGAGGTGGGCGTGCCCTGCATGTGGCCCGGAAGGCTGTTCGTTTGGCGGTAGTGTTGTGTGGACAGGGGAGGGGCATGCGTAACGCTGCTGGCATGGCATTTCGGGAGATGGGAGGGGGCAAACGAGGAAACGAGGAGCGGCGGCCAAAGACGGGACGGGGAGGGGCGCGGTGTGGGTGGCTTGCGCCTGTGCTCGGCGTTGTGGTTTGTGCAAAAGAGGAGGAGAAAAACAATGAGTTGCCAGGGAGGGGAGCGGTGTTGTGTTGTGGTTGTCGTGGTGTAGCCGCAGACGCGGCTGTCAGTGAACGTGGCGAGACGGACGGATGCGCGGAGGGGCGGGGGCGGCGCATTTCGCCGGTGCCGTGCCGTGCCATGCCTGAAAGCCGCGTGGTCGCTGTGTTGTTGGTGGCGTGGGGGCGAGGAGAGTACCGTACGGGTGTGCTTGTGCGCCGGAAATGGCACACTGCGCCTGCCCGTCTTGGAGGCTGATGGCTGTGGTGTGGAAATGGGGCGCGGTGATGTTGAAGCAGAAAAGAAACCAAGAAAACGGAAGGCGTGATGCGGCGGTGGTGGTGAGAGCGGGAAAAACAAAACAAAAAAAAAAAAAAAGAAGGAAAAACAACAAGAAACAAAAAAGAAAACAAAAAGTCTATCAATATTAAAATGTAAATGGAAATGGAAATGGACCCAGGTATAACCTCCCTGCACAAATAGCAGAGAGTCCGATGGTAATAAAAATGTGCCAGAATGTTAACGTCCCTACAAAAGAAACCCAACGATAATATTAATGAAAGAATGAACCGTATGTAACATTGCAACAGACACAATGAAACCTGATAAATTGTATAAGGGCAGCAGCGTTGACCTTTGGCCCTGTATTCAGAATAAAAAGAGCCAAAGATTGTTACCCCAATGAAAAAGACACTGAAACACGTATGTAACATAGCAGCGATGGCGAGACATTGTAGCATCTGTGACCAGAGAGTTTGCGCTGGACTGCGCGAGTGTTGCGAGCGGTTCTCAGTCAGTCAGTCAGTCAGTCGTTGCGAGTCTGTAGCTCTGTGTAGTTGAGGGCTGTACTCTGTCAGTAGTCGTCGCGTGCAGTACGCTAATAGTCGTCATGCAGAGCGGTCGGTCAGTAGTAGGAGCCGAGTGCGGTTGTGTGATGTAGGCGGTCGGCAACACTGGTCAAGATGGTGAATAAGGTATACTGTTAATTAATATAATCATTAGATAATGAAAAATTTTATTTATTGTAATTATTCTCCAACAAGTTCCCCAATAATAATGTTTATTTCAAAAGCATTTTTCAAACATTTAATTTTTTATTGAACTAAAGAGTTCGTTGCACTTCACATTTCATTCCACTTCTTTGAAGAAAAATTTCACTAAAATCACAAAAAAAGAGAATATTATTATTTGCAATGCAGTTCCTCCAAGCGCTGCGCAACAACAAGAGCAGAAATGTGACATCCATTTATTCGGAGGTAAGACTTTAATTCTGATTGTTTTGCACAGGGCCAAAGACCGATATTTCGGTTTAATTGAAGTTTCTTGTCACTGAACGGACTTTAAATGTTGTGAAGAATTTATATTTGAGTCAGATTGCGAATTTCACATTTTTGTTGCCATTTTCAATACCTCTCATTGTGGGCGAGGTTACAATTAGCGCAATGTCCATTAGCATCCGTAAAATAACATTGTCCATTATTTTAAAATTTGCGGGGAGGTTACAACACACACAAAAAAAAAAAAAAAAAAAAAAATTTGCATTTATATCCGCTCCTCAATTGTAGATACCCCTTACACAGCTGTGTGCAATGAATGAGTGCTGGCTGGTAATTAATTGCACTCCTTGGAGGGAAATGCCATAGGAAGTAGTCTTTAAAAAGTGAATGTTTTTCGTTAAAAGACAAAAGGTACTTTAGAAAAAAGTAATAGTGGGGCTTTTGTTGTTGAACAAAATAAGTACAATGAACATACGTTATCAGATTTGCGCAATGCAGCTTCACACTACCTTTTGATTATAACACAATATACTATACATCGTCCCGAACCGTGACCAGAGTCGCGAGACGAGCAGAGCACGCCGCCGACGCCCGCTCAGTACAACCGTCCACCCGCTACTACTGTCGACCGACTACTACCTCTCCCGACTCGCGCTACAATATATATAACAACTGTTCCTGGCGACCCGGTGCGTGCCACTACTGTCGTCTGGCGCGGTCCAAGCGCCGACTAGCAACGATAAATAACTCTCTGGTCAGACAGAGATGCTGTCATGCCTCGCCATCGCTCTGGTAATGAATACATACGTGTTGCAGCGTGCGTACCACCGGAACACGCAGTGGCGGAGCCAAAGACTGTGTTGTCGAGGTCGAGTGCGAGCGGGAAGAGAGGCAGCGTCGGCACGGAGATGCAAGCGAGCGCGAGACGCACGGGGGCTGCGGCGTGGCGCGTTTGCGGTCGGCGCCTTTGGTGGCAACGGCCGGGACAAGCAGCGGTGTATGGTGTGGTGCGGGGCGGACAGGGGCGGCGGTGGACGGGGAGGAGGCGGCGCGACGACGGCATGGGGGCGAAAACGGGACGGGGGACGGCGGATGCTGAGAGGCGTCACGCGCGGACAGGACACAGACACAGAGACACACAGATTGGAAAGGGAGGGTGCGCGGTAGTAGTTGGGAATGTGCGTACCGTGCGGGATGGGAGTGGGCGAGGAACACGGTCGTGGCCCCCTGTTTTTTGGGTGCGTGTGATGACGTCGGTGTGTTGTGGGAAGGGAAGGTGCTGTGGCGGCGGCGCGTAATGGGCGTAGGCCGAAAAGAGAAAGGAACGTGGGCAGTGTGTTGGCAAGCGTCGGTTCGACTGCGACGTTGATGGGCAGGGCAAGGTTAATGGTGGTAGGAGTAGGCGTGTGGGCGCAAAAAATCTGCCGCTGCAGGCGGTGCCGTAACCGCCATGGCGGGAAGGAGAGAGAGAGGGCCAAAGAAAGAAAGAAAGAAAGAAAGAAAGAAGAAAACAAAAAAAAAAACAAAAAAAAAAAAAAGGAGGCGGGGGCGAAAGTGGAGAGGCGGTGGTGTGAGAAGGGCGGGGGCGGAAGGAAGGCAGGAAGGACAAGAGGCGAGGCGACGGCTTGCTTTGTGTATCGGTCGGTCTCTGGCTATGCTTCGTTTTCTGCAGCAGGGTCGGTGCGCGGCGTGGCTCGCGGCAGTGGGAACGCCTGGTGGCTGGACGGCCAGCAATGCGGTTGGATGGGCGGCCACAGCACCGCACCTGTGCCCGAGGAGGAGACGCTGGCGGCGGGCCCTGAGGTGAGGCCGGCTCGGCTGGGGCTGTGGATGTGTAGGTGTGCGCCGCTGCTGCAACAACGAGTAAAACGCGAGAAGAAGGGATGGCGGTAGAGAGAGAGAAAAAAAAAAAGGTCGTGTTGTGTTGATGCGCAGGCAGACGCGTACAGAGAGACGAGCCCGGTCTGCAGCAGGGTGTGGCCGTGCCGAGTGCAGAGCAGCGGCGGCTCGGTTCGGTTCGGTTCGGCCCGGCCCGGCGGGCCGCGCTGTTGTCGCGGACGTGAGCGCCCCCTGGCGGGTGGCCGGAGGCGGCGCGGCGTGTTGGACGTGTGGCTGGTGGCAGTGCACAATTTGCGAGTGGCTGGCGGTGTGGTGTGGCGGTTGGCGCGTCGGGCGGCGGAGAGAGAGAGAGAGAGAGAGAGAGGGAGGAGAGGTATGTGTTGCGGGCGCCCTTTGCTGCGCTGCGTCGTTGCGTGTGCCGTACAGGGCGGGCGCTTGTCGACTGTGTGGGCGGTGTGGCGAATTGGCGTGAAACGGCTGCCGAGAGGTGTGTGGTAGCGAGCCGGTCGTTGTCAGTGCGAAGGGGAATGTGCGTGCGTTTGGCGGTTTCGGTGTGCTTTTTGCGGCGTGAGAGTGGGAATTAGTGGGGCCGGCTGTTGTGTTGGTTCCTTGTGTCTTGTGTCGCGTAGCTTGATGGCAACGTGGAAGGACGCCGGTTTCGTTTCGAGCCTTGCGTGTGGTTGTCGACGTTGACTGGTTGGCGTGTGCCGATGCACGTGCATGTGTGGGTCGCGAGTGCGTTTTTGGCTGTGTGTGTGTGTGTGTGTGTGTTTTGGGGGGGAAGGGGGAGGCGGTGGTGAAAGTGCAGTCGTTGCCACGGGCGTCGTCGGGTGGGGCTGGGGCTGTGCGTCGTGGCGGAAAGGTGGTAGGTTGCGGGAAGCGAGCCCGTCGTTGACGGTGTCGCGTGAGTTGTGAATCGAGTGGGGCGCGGGGCGCGGGACAGGAGCAGCGTGCCGCTGCGTCGTGGTCGTCAGCAGAGGCTGTGCGTGTGCTTGTCCTTTTTGTGGGCGGTTCGTGCGAGGCGTTTTTGTTTTGTGTTGCCCTAGTTGTTAGTTTATTTTGTTTGTGTTTGTTATTTTGAGACGACGACTGGTTGGTGGCGTGCGCGCGAAGTGGCGGTGTGCGCTTCCCGTGTCGTTTGTGTTGTTTTGTTTTTGTTTTGTTTTTTTTTGCACTGGGCCCCGGGGGGTGGGTGGGTGGGTGGGTGGGTGGGTGGGTGCGTGCGTGCGTGTGTGTCGATTGCCGGCTGGCGAAAGGTGCGCCATCGGCGGGGTGGGTCGCCGGCACAAGTAGAGGCGGCGGCGTTGTTGCTGTTGTTGTGTGGTGTTTGTTTTGTTCGGCTGTGTCGGCGAGCTGTGTTGCGGTGCGTGTGAATGGTGGTGCAAAAGTGCTGGCGTTGGGGCTGCGACTGCGACGGCGGCGAGCCGCGGGCGCGCATGATAGTGATGTTGTGAACAGCGGCTGTGTACGGTAGTGGTGTTGTTGTAGCACGACGTGCATCCGGGCCGGCGCGGAAAGCGCAGTTGCGGGCGGTTGCCCTTCGGTGCCAGCCATGTCGCGTGAGCGGCGGGTTGCTCTGGTGTCGACACGTGGTGCTCTGGGTTGTTGTGTGGTGCCCTTTGGCCGGTGGGGGTGGTTCGCGTGTGTCTCGTTCGCGCTCGGTATCTGGTCGTGGTCGTGCTGCTCCCCCGTCTGTCGGCGGTTTTCGACGTCGTCTGTACGTTTTTGTTCGTTTGCGGCGTGCCTGCCGACGTCGCCCCGTCGCGACCTTTCAACCGAAAGTGTGGCGCCCGAAGGTGAACGAACGTAACCCTGACCTCGGCGCTTTACGCTGAGCCGAGCGAACCGAACCTAACCTGTGGTGTGGCGAGGTGAGCTCAGCCTGTGAGCCCCTAACGTCTACGTACGGTAAGCTGTCCGGCTCACGCCTCACGTTTGAACGCTTTTTTAACCTACGTTTGACGCTTCTTAACCTAGCACTGACCCCTTAACCTAACGTGTAACCTAACCTAACCTAACCTAACCTAACCTAACCTAGCCTAGCCTCTGACGCCTGACGTGTTTGAATGCTTAACCTAAGTTTGACGCTTAACCTAACCCAAGTCCCCTTAACCTAACCCATGTCCACCTAACCTAACCTAACCTAACCTAGACGTGTAAACGTAATGTGTAACGCGTAACGTGTAAGGTCGGCTGGCGTGTGTGCTGACGGCAGATTGGGTTGGTCTGTAGATTCGGATTGCGGTTTGCCTCGGTCGAGGGGTTGGGTCGGAAGCGGCGAGGGGCGGCGGCGCCTGTTGCGCAGGCGGCGTCCGTTTGCGGCGGGCAATTGTTGAGAAACGGCTGTGAATGTTGGCGGGCGAGAGGAGGAGGACGGCGCGCGATGTGGCCCGACGGCTGCGGGCCGATCGGGAAACGGCGGGAGGGCGACGGAAGGCGATGGGGCGGCGGAGGCGCGTTTGCACGGCCGTCATCGCCGCACGCCTCGGCTTGTGTGGCTGTGGCGCCGGCCGCGCTGGCCGGGCTGCCGCGGCGACGGTGTGGGAGTTTTGCCGAAGGTTTGGCCATTGTGGCGGGTCGTCGGCTGGGGCTGTGGGGGCGGCATTTGGGCGGGGGCGGCGATTCTCGGCGGGCCGACCCAGGCTGTAGCGCGCGGTAGCTGCAGTTTGGCCGTGGTTTGCGGCGCTGCCGTGGCGACTGGTTGGCGACTGTGGTGTGGCTGTGTGTAGCCCCATCCTCGGTGGTTTGAAAGGCGCGGGCGGTTGTGGCGCAGGTTTGGGGCTGCTCCGCACAGGCTGTCGGACGTTGGGCGGTAGCAAGCGCGGGAGGCGCGGCGCGGCGGCGCGCAGAGTGGCGGCCGCTCTCTCGGCCGTCCGCGCCCGCCCGCGACACTGGCTGGGCCCTTGTGATTCTCTGCTCCGCTGCTGTGCTGTGCTTGCGTGCCTGCCGTCCCGCTCGCTCTCGCTCTCGCTGTGTGTTACGCGCGTCGTCGAAATGGCAGATCAGGCGGCTACGAACGAGACTGCTGCGGCACCCGCCGCCACCGGCACTACGAAGAAGGCCAAGTCTGCGTCGTCTGCGAAGAAGCCGCGCGCCAAGCCTGCGCACCCGCGCACCTCTGAGATGGTGACGGCCGCCATCAAGAGTCTGAAGGAGCGCGGCGGGTCGTCGCTGCAGGCGATCAAGAAGTACATAGCCGCGCACTACAAGCTGGACGCGGAGAAGCTGGCGCCGTTTATCAAGAAGTACCTCAAGTCGGCCGTCGTGGCGGGCGAGCTGGTGCAGACGAAGGGGAAGGGCGCGTCCGGCTCGTTCAAGCTTGCCGGCGCCGGCGGCGGGGGGGCGGCCGAGGGCGGCAAGGCTCGTGCTGGCGGTGCCAAGAAGAAGCGCGCCGCTCCGGCCAGCAAGGAGAAGAAGGGCGCCCGTGCGGCCGGCGCAAAGAAGGCTGGTGGCGTGAAGGCGGCGACCGGTCGGAAGGCGGGCGCCGCCAAGAAGGCGTCTGCGGCGTCGGCCGCTCCCGCGGGTGCGAAGAAGGCGGCTGCGGCCAAGCCGGCCAAGGCCAAGTCGCCGTCGAAGGCGAAGAAGGCCGCCAAGGTTCCGACGAAGAAGCCGAAGGCGCCGCGCCCGAAGAAGGCGACGACGCCGTCTAAGGCGAAGGCTTCGCCCAAGAAGAAGAAGTAGAGTAGAGGAGAAAGAGATGGGAAAGGAAGGGTTTGGCGCTTGACTCCGTCGTCCCCACCCCCCGTCGTCGTCTAGTGGCGCGCAAGAGACGCGCGGCCCAAAACGGCCCTTCTCAGGGCCATCAAAGCACGTCGGGGAAGGTTTTGATTGTCGTGTTGCGTTTGGTGTGGGTGTCTGTCTGGCGTTTCTGTATGCCCGTGGGGATGCTGTTTGCGTGCCGCGGTGGTTGGATTGCGGGGGTCGGTGGCGGGTGTGGGCGGCGGTAGCGGTAAGCGGTGTTGTTGTTGTTGTTGTTGTTGTTGTTGTCGTGGTTGATTGTCGCCGTGTTTGTGGCGGCGGCCGACGGTTGGTTTTCTGTCACGTTGTTTTGTTTGAATACGTTGGTTGGCTTGCCTGCGTTCGTTCTTCTCGGATGTCTGTCTTGTCGAGTCGTGTCTGGTCTTTGTTTTGTTCCTTTGTGTGTGTTATGTTTTGCAACGGGGGGCACGTTGAGATGTGGAAGGAGTCGGCGGGGATTTCGGTGGCGTGTAGAGCGAGCGAGCGCGCCTGCCTGGCCGTTGGCCGTCGGAGTGGAGTGCGGGGTTTTTTGTTTTCGAAACGAAAGCGGCGGCCGGCCAGCCACCCGTGCGGTGTGACGTCGGCCGTTGGGTATTGTGCGCTTGGAGCGCCGGGGAGGGATGATGTGTGATTGTTGCGCGCTGCTAGCAGGCAGGCAGGCAGGCAGGCAGGCAGAGTGAGCGGGTGTGGCGGACGGACGGGAAGTGGCGGTTTTTGTTTTTGGGTTGCGGGGCGAGAGGCAGGCGACCGACAAAGTTTGCTCGCGACGGAGAGATGTTAGTGGCCCTGAAAAGGGCCGTTTTTGTTTGTGCGGTGCGGTGCCGCGGCGCGGTTTAGGCGCGCTCGCCGCGGATGCGGCGCGCGAGCTGGATGTCCTTGGGCATGATGGTGACGCGCTTGGCGTGGATTGCGCACAGGTTGGTGTCTTCGAAGAGGCCGACGAGGTAGGCCTCGCTGGCCTCCTGCAGGGCCATGACTGCGGAGCTCTGGAAGCGCAGGTCGGTCTTGAAGTCCTGGGCGATCTCGCGCACTAGGCGCTGGAATGGCAGCTTGCGGATGAGCAGCTCTGTGCTCTTCTGGTAGCGCCTGATTTCTCGCAGGGCGACGGTGCCCGGCCTGTAGCGGTGGGGCTTCTTGACGCCTCCGGTGGCGGGCGCGCTCTTCCTCGCCGCCTTGGTGGCGAGCTGTTTGCGCGGCGCCTTTCCGCCGGTGGACTTGCGGGCCGTTTGCTTTGTGCGGGCCATAGCGGTAGCGGAGCGGCGTGCGTGGAGGTTAGGTGCGGCGCGGCGTCCGGTGCTGCCTTGACAACGGGCCCGCGCGCCTCCGTGCTGCGCTTATATGCCCTCGGTTGCGCGTGGTGGGGGGAGGGCGGGCCAGAGTCTATATAGGGGGGCGGCGGGCGCGCCGGGCGCAGACCGTAGCCGACTCGCCAGCCGCTGCAGCTGCTGTTTGTGCACGTTTTGCTTTGCCCGAGGAAGGAAGGATGACAGGCCGCGGCAAGGGAGGAAAGGGGCTCGGCAAGGGTGGCGCCAAGCGGCACCGCAAGGTGTTGCGCGACAACATCCAGGGCATCACGAAGCCCGCCATCCGCCGCCTGGCTCGCAGGGGCGGCGTGAAGCGCATCTCTGGTCTGATCTACGAGGAGACCCGCGGGGTGCTGAAGGTGTTCCTGGAGAACGTGATCCGCGACGCGGTGACGTACACTGAGCACGCCAAGCGCAAGACTGTGACGGCCATGGACGTGGTGTACGCCCTGAAGAGGCAGGGGCGCACCCTGTACGGTTTCGGCGGTTAGGCTGCGTCGCAGCGGGCGCTGGCCTTCCCGCGGCCGTGCTTGTGGGTGGGAGAGACTAGAAAACGGCCCTTTTCAGGGCCACCACACTGTTCGGAAGTTGAAAAGTGCGAAAGAGTCTGTGTTGTTGCTGCTGCGTGTGTGCGCTGTGTTGTTTGTTTGTTTCTTTCTCTCTTTCTTTCTTTGTTTCTTTCTTTCCGTTTGAGCGACGTGATGTGACTGGGAGGGGAGAAGGAAAGGAAACGTGTCATGTGGCTGGCTGTGTGTGGAGCTGCTTCGTTTGTGTGTCTTTGTATCGATCGCGACGGAGATGGCGGGCTGTGTGTTGTTGTGCGAGAGGCGGTGATTATTTGCTTGCGTGGTTTGGCTCTGTGTGTTTGCGGCGGCGTTGGGGTTTCCGAGGCAAGGCGTGTGGGCATAGGCGGCCGGATCAGCTGTTTCGTTCGTGTCGACGGCCGTTGCGCGCGGGAGTGGAGGGCGGTGTGTCGACACGCCTCCCTTTAACAATGGTCATTATTGCTGCCGTTGTCGTTTGGAAGGCGACTGCGACCGTGCAAAATGTGTGTGTGTGTGTGTGTGTGTGTGTGTGTGTGTGTGTGTGTGTGTGTGTGTGTGTGTGTTGGGCCACACGGGCTGTGTGGACGACAAGATGGCGGACGTGCGCCGGCGGCGGCTGTGCTGTGAAAGTGCAAAGTTAAAACAAAACAAGGTGCGGCGAGGACGACTGAAATTTTGCTTTGGACGTAGGTTTGTGTGGTGGCCCTGAAAAGGGCCGATTGTTGTGGGCCGAGCCGGCAAAGCGCGTTGCGTGCAGGGGAGCACGCGGCGCTGCGATTGCCTGGCCTCCTTTAGGCCTTCTTCTCGGTCTTCTTTGGCAGCAGGACGGCCTGGATGTTGGGCAGGACACCACCCTGTGCGATGGTGACGCCCGACAGGAGCTTGTTGAGCTCCTCGTCGTTGCGGATGGCAAGCTGCAGGTGGCGCGGGATGATGCGCGTCTTCTTGTTGTCGCGGGCCGCGTTTCCGGCCAGCTCGAGCACCTCAGCCGCGAGGTACTCCATGACGGCGGCGAGGTAGACGGGCGCCCCGGCGCCGACGCGCTCTGCGTAGTTTCCCTTGCGCAGGAGGCGGTGGATTCTGCCGACCGGGAACTGGAGCCCAGCCCTGCTTGAGCGGGACTTTGACTTGCCCTTGACTTTGCCTCCCTTTCCGCGTCCGGACATGGCGATGGGCTAGCGACGGTGCACACGAAACGGAAACGAAAACGACCGGTGCGAGCGGCAGCGAGTCGAGCAGCGGAGTGCGTGCCGGCGCACTCACTCACTCACTTTTACTTGCGAGCGATCCTTTGCTCGTGAAGGGGCAGGGTGAGCATCGGGTGCTATTCCTGCAAATATTTACTTATAAGATGTGGGAGGGAACTGACTTATTTCGGGCTGGCCTATCGGATGCGTTGCATCCATTGGTTGTTGCAAGGTTTTTATGCTTGCAACAGGTCGGGCCAACGTGTGGTCGGCCTGTGGTGGATTTGGTGGCCCAGTGCCTGGATGAGCCTATTGTGAGACCTGTGGGCCTCTTGATAAAACTGTCGCGCTGATTGTCGGAAGCGATCTCTCAGCAGAGGTATACCAGTTTGTTGGTGTAGCTGGGCAGTTGGGTAGCGCCAGGGTAGACGGAGGGCGAGCCGAAGTGCTCGGTTCTGCACCCTCTGGAGCTCAACAATGTGGGTTTCGGCCGCATTTCCCCACACCACGGCAGCGTACTCCAGCACCGGGCGAACCAGTGCCAGGTATAGGGTGATGCCGTGGCGAGGGGGAAGCGTCGAAGTCGGGTTGAGTAGAGGGTACAGGACACGAAGACGCCCTGCAGCCCTACCCTTTGCCTCCTGTATGTGGGGGCGCCATGTTAACCGCTGGTCTAAGGTTACCCCGAGGTATTTCGCGGTTTTACACCACGGGATGGGGCCTCCCGTGATCGTCACCGGCTCTAAGTCACGAGGCAGCATTCTCTTTGTGAATATTACTGCCTGACTTTTGGCAGCATTAAATTTCAGCCGCCATTTCGTCGACCAGCTTCCTAAAGCCTCACACCCTAGCTGGAGACGCCGTCTCATTTCTTGCAGGTTCATGCTCCGGACGAGCAGCGCAGTGTCGTCGGCATATAATGCGAGCGACACCCGCGCCACTCGCGGAGCATCTGCGGTGTAGAGGGAGTACAGCACGGGGCCGAGTACGGACCCCTGCGGCACTCCAGCCTGGATCGGTCGTTGAGTAGACACACCCTCCTCAAGGCGCACATGAAAGGTCCGGTCTTCGAGGTAGGACTTCAGTAGCACCCCGTGCGACGTCGGGATCCCGTGCACGAATAGTTTGTACACGAGCCCGTCGTGCCACACGGAGTCAAATGCCCTAGAGACGTCCAGGAACACCGCCCCAAGGTATTCCCGGGTCTCCAGGGCTCTCATGGCTTCCTCCACGACACGCATGAGTTGGTGTACTGTGGAGTGGCCCCTGCGAAAACCGAACTGTTCATCTGGAAGCAGATGTTCGGCCTCCACGTGTCTGAGGAGGCGTTTGGCGTAGAGGCGCTCGAATACTTTCGAGAGTGTGGGCAGGAGGCTGATCGGGCGGTAGGAGGCCGCCAGACGGGGGTCCTTGTCTGTCTTAGGGATTGCTACCACTTCCGCGTGTTTCCACTCGGAAGGGTAGATTCCCGTGCGTAGGATGGTGTTGAAGATGTCTGCGAGCGTCTGGTATGCCTCTGCTGGGAGTTCGCGCAGGAGGATGCCGACGATGCCATCATCCCCTCCCGCCTTTTTTGGGCTGATTGTCCGTAGCTGCAGGGCCACTTCTTCCACTGTTATCAGCTCAATGTTGTCTCCGTCTTCTCTGGCCGCTAGAAAGGTGGGGAGCTGTGTTTCTACCAGGCGAGCGTGATCGGCGTCCACGACGTCCGCCACGGGCGTGAAAGACGCCGCGAAGTGGTCGGCCAACACGTTCGCCTTTTCATCGGGGTGGCTGAAGACCTCCTGGCCTACCTGAATTGGTGGGACGCGCCTACGTCGTCTCAAAAATGATTTTGCGACGCGCCAGGCGTTGCCGTCAGCAGGGTCAAGGGTTTCCACTAGGGCCGCCCATTCCCTGTTTCGGTGGGCCTCGACTGCAGCCTTGATCTCCCGGCGCATGTGGTTCAGCCGGGCCTTCGTGTGACGTTGGCGTGTAATTTGCCACTCTCGGAAGAGCCGGTTTTTCTCCCGGATCGTCTCCCTGATTTCGGGCGGGAGGCGACGGGAGTTTACCAGTGGATGTTGTGCGGGAGGCGGTGAGGCTGCCTCGGCGGCCTGGAGCAGTTTTTCGCTCAGGTACTGCAGGGCAGTGTCCGTGCCAACCTCAGAAGGGTCTGGGGCGTCTGTCAGGAGAGGGAGGACCTCCTCCTGATAGCGCTCTCGATTTAGGTGCCTGAAGTTCGGACGACGTGGCGGAAGGGCCGCACCGACGATGTCCACGTCATAGATCACTGGGACGTGATCTGATGACAGTGCACAGCGCGTCGATGCGGAGATGTGGTGCCCTATACCCTTGAGAATTGCTATGTCCAGCACATCGGACAACAGATCCTGGCGAGCTGGGAAGATGGTATGTTCGAATGGCCCCAGAGCTATGGCGCCGTTTCTCTGGGCAGCTCTGAGGAGACGGCGGCCATTGGCATTTGTGAGGCGGGAGTTCCATTCCGCGTGCTTCGAGTTGAAGTCACCCGCAATGAAAACCCGCCCCCCAGCCGCCAGTAGCGCGTCGATATCCTGGTCGGCAAGAGTAGCGCGTGGGGGCTTATAGGCAGCAACGAAGGTTATCTGTCCTATTGCGGTGGACACGCTGACTGCTGTGGCTTCCACCGATACTAGGTCAGGGAGGTGGGTGGCATGGTGCATCAGTGCACGTCTAACATACACGGCTGTCCCACCACCGGCAGTCGGCCTATCATAGCGGTAACAGGCGTAATTGGCTGCCCTGACTTGGACTCCAGGCTTAAGGTGGGTTTCGCAAACGAGACATATATCAACTGCTTCGTCCTGCAGAAAGTTGCGAAACTCACCTTGCTGCCTTACCAGGCCGTTTGCGTTGAATCCGCAGACGGTTAGCCCATGTATGTGCGGGTTATCCATGGTGTGGGGCTGGGACGGTGCTGGCCTGGAGGGCCGCCGTGACTGCCTGCACTAGTACTGGGAGTTGCTGGAGCATTGACGTCAGCGAGTGCAGGAGGGCATTTAGCTGTGTTGTCTCCAAACAGGGTTTATTGTGGGGTTCAGGAATGGCTGTTGCAGTATTCTGAACCGGTGGGATGTGTGCAGCAGGTGCCGTACGACTGGCCACCTGTGCGTTTGCCTGACATGTTTGGTGTGGGGAGCTGGGGGTGGGACGCAGTGGGCCCTGACTGCAGTCTTTGGTGCTTGTTGCGGGTGGTGTGGGGCCTGGCTGGGCTGCTGGTGACTGGTTTGTGGCAGCCGGCTTGTTCGTGGCGTCTGGGGGTGCTTGCTGTCGCTCCTGGTGGGCTGGGGCCGCGCCTTTTGCGGCTGTGGCATAGCTGGTGCCTTGCTGGACTGGGCGTGACGTTCCACGTCCGCGTCCGCGGCGCCTGGTCTTTTTAAATAGGTTGCAGCCCCTGTAGCTGGCCACGTGTTGTTCACTGCAGTTGCAGCATTTCGGCGGTTCATCTTTGCTCTTTTTGCAGTCTCTGCTTTGGTGGGAGCCCGCGCATTTGACGCAACGGGCAGGCATTGTGCAGAAGTGTGCCACATGATCCAGGCCTTGGCACGAGAAGCACTGTGCTCTTCGCCCCTTGGCCCGGAGTGGCTCAACTTCTACGTCAACTGTAGCTATTGTTTTAAGTTGAAATATCTTTCTGGCGTCGATGCTGTCCACCAGGACAACGAGGAACAGTGGCATGTCCCTCCGTGTCCTGGGTGACTTCATGAGGCCTGCTGATCTAACGCTGTACCCCAGGGCGAGGAGTTCCTCCTTGAGGTGATCAGGTTCCATACTCATGGGCAAACGGCGGAAGACTACCTTCAGGAGAGGGAGCCGCTCTGCATCATGAGTGTAGCAGAACAGCCCCTCCTCCCGAATCTTACTCATGGTTGCGCGGTAGTCGTCCATGTTTGCAGGTGTGATGCGCAACATCTCGCGCCCAAGGGACTTTATTTTGGGTGGTGCGGACACACCATCAGAGAATTTTTCTAGGAAGGCTCGGAAGGAGTCCTTCCAAAGGACATTGATTGGTGGTGGGGCCACCCTTTTGGGCGGCCTTGGCGCTTCCTCCATAGCCTCGGTGTCGATTGGGGCGGACTCGAACGAGTTTGCCGTCGGGAGCGGCTGCACCTGCTCGAGCTTCCTTGCCCGAGCCGTGTGCTTCCGCTTGGGGACGACAAACTCATCTTCTTCCTCCTCTGCTTCAATGTCTTCTGTGGCGCCTTCAGGCGCGGTTTGCTTCTTCTTCTGCTGCGGCATTCTGTGGGCAGAAGAAGGGGTGTTTTCGGACGACTCATCGTCATCCGCCGGCCTTTTTCGCGATGGGAGTGAGACTTCCATAGCCTCGCCATCGTGGATTAATTTTTCCAGGTTGGCTTCTGGAATAACGTCCTCGTGAGATGCTGCTGGCAGGTCAGCAGCCTCTTGACTGGCCTGTACCGTGGGGGGAGCCAGCAGGGCAGTGGGTGCATGAGACGCCACGCCTGGTGGCTCTGCTCCCTTCGGGGCCGCCTCCGGCAGTGCAGTGTCCTCTTGCGTGGACACGCCTGGCGGGGCTCCCGGCGGTACCTTGGCCTCTTCACTGGCTGCGCCTGGCAGTGCGGCGGCGAGGTCGTACTGTAAGAACCTTATGTAAGCCTTTTCCGCGGCCTCGCGTTCAGAGGCGGTGGCGGCTTTGGCCATGCGGTTCATTACAACAAAGAGTTCGACCGTTGTGAGTGGGCGATACCCTGGAGGAGCGGTCACGGGGGTCGGAGCATTGGAGGCCGCCGCCAGAGCGTGCTCTGACGCGGCGACCACCGCCGCGACGTTCGCAGCGATGTTATTGCCTTCCATGGGGAAGACAGGAGCTCTTGAGGGTGGGTGCTAAGCGAGTGAGCGCGGACTGGTCCCACGTGAAGGGGGTCCTGACTCACGGCGTGCCCTAACAGTCCCTAGGCGCAATACAAATTGATGCTGATCAATTTGTATTGCAGCCACGATAACGGTAACACACAATTTTGCCGCTAGACGAACTCGCAAGCGAGTCGTTAGCTGGAGAAGTCCGCTACCGCTTCTGCCACGTGGCCACCTTCGGCCCGCGTGCCTTGACAAAGGCGCGCGAGAACAAAGGCGCTCGTGAACAAAGGCGCGCGACGGACAAAGCGCTGCGGAGAGCCCAAGCGACCTGACGCTGCGGCGGCTCAACGCAGACTCGCGTGCGTGCCGGCGCAGCCGGGGTGGGGGTGCTTTATGGGCTCGGGTGCGGCGGCCGGTTGCGCGCGCGCCCCATTGGTCGGCGGCCGCAACAGGGCGAGCTGGTAAAGGTGCGGCGGCGGCTGGCGGCGGGTGCCACTGTGTGGGGAGACGCTGACTAGAGCGGAGCGCTTGCTACTGGTGTTGCTGCTGCCGTACGTTCGTTCGAGATGCCGCCCAAGACTAGCGGGAAGGCCGCCAAGAAGGCTGGCAAGGCGCAGAAGAACATTTCGAAGGGCGACAAGAAGAAGAAGCGCAAGAGGAAGGAGAGCTATGCCATCTACATCTACAAGGTGCTGAAGCAGGTGCACCCTGACACGGGCATCTCGTCGAAGGCGATGAGCATCATGAACAGCTTCGTGAACGACATTTTCGAGCGCATTGCGGCCGAGGCTTCTCGCCTGGCGCACTACAACAAGCGCTCGACCATCACGTCCCGCGAGATCCAGACCGCTGTGCGGCTGTTGCTGCCTGGCGAGCTGGCCAAGCACGCCGTGAGCGAGGGCACGAAGGCGGTGACCAAGTACACGAGCTCCAAGTAAGGAGGTGGCTCTGGAATGGAAGGAAGGAAGGATGGAGAAGGCTCCTCCGTTGCGAGAGCGGCAAAACGGCCCTTTTCAGGGCCACCAACTTGCCTTTTGCGGGAAGGGCGGAATTGTTGTTGTTGTTGTTGTTGTTGTTTGTGTGGACGGCTGTGATGTATGTGTGCATTTTGATTGTGGGTGGGGGGGGCGCGTCAAAGCGTGTTGCGGGGTACGGCCACGAGGTTGGTCGCCGTGGCGTGGAATGGTGGCACGCCTCGTTGGAGTGGTTTTGACCCATTGGTGTTGGTGTTGGTGTGTGTTACCTGTCTGCGAGGGGGGACAGTGCGATCGGCGACTTTTGTGTCACCGTAACGACGGCCGTTTGCGGGTTTGTTTTTTTTTTTTTTGCACATCATACATGGCGAGGGTGAAATGTGAAATGTTTTTGTTTGGTTTGTTTTTTTTTTCTTTGCCGCCCACTATTCCCTTTGCTGTACGCCGAGTTTGACAATGGTGCGACGTAACTGCAGCGTGGAGGTGTGTGAGTGACGTTGAAATGAACGTGCCATTAAGACGCATTGTTGTTGTATTGTACTGTACGTGTACGGCGACACGCACGATGATGTACCATTCGACTCTGATTTTTGATAGCCGTGTCTGACTGATTGCGTACGACGCACGCACACCGATGTCGTCATTCAAGATGCACGCGTGTCCAGTGCAGTACAGTAAGCGCGACGCTAGACGACGACGACGACGACGACGACGACGACGACGACGACGGCGGCGGCGGTCGTCGTCGTTTGTTTGGCGAATGTCTGTACACGTGTTTGTCTGTGTCCATCCGGTATGTATTTGTTTGTTTGAAAGTGTTTTGTGTGTCGGTGACGTGGTCCGATCCGTCGCCCCCTGAGTAACTGTCGATCGGCGCGATAGACCGGCGTCACGCAACTGAACCGAAGTCTTGGGCACACCCGTCATACTGTTGTACACCGTCGCGCTGAGAACGGTAACGAAAGGTTGACTTTGATCGGTCGAATGTGTGGGCAGAACGTGAGGAATGAGGCAAGAGTGCAAGGAGGGGGGGCAAAAGAGAGAGGAAGGGAAAAAGGGGAGAAACGCATTCGTAGAGCAACGGAACGTTCCCGTGTCGGAGGCGTATTGGAGCCGCACTGAAATGCGTTTAACGGCGGCGCGGCTGCAAGTGTCTGCCGTGGTGAACGTTACCTTTGACGGCTGCATTGGGCTTTGCTTTCGCTTTCGCTTTCCCGGATGTACGTAACGTTTGTTGATATGGTTCTGAGGAAGAGTGTATGACAGTGCCGTGCCGTCCATGTTCGTGTGCCCTCCCATTGTGTGTATGCTATTGTCTGTGTACTTGAATGATGTATGTAGGTGTTAGTGGACATGTTTTACCAGTGGGGGGAAATGGATCGTCGATAGTTGCCGTCACTCTGTCACGGTCGAGATGACGCACCCTCCGTACAGAAAGGTGTCGAGAAAGTGAGTGTGTGTGTGTGTGTGTGTGTGTGTGTGTGTGTGTGTGTGTGTGCGCGTCCGTGAATTGGCAGTGTTTGGAGGTGGGCGTGCCCTGCATGTGGCCCGGAAGGCTGTTCGTTTGGCGGTAGTGTTGTGTGGACAGGGGAGGGGCATGCGTAACGCTGCTGGCATGGCATTTCGGGAGATGGGAGGGGGCAAACGAGGAAACGAGGAGCGGCGGCCAAAGACGGGACGGGGAGGGGCGCGGTGTGGGTGGCTTGCGCCTGTGCTCGGCGTTGTGGTTTGTGCAAAAGAGGAGGAGAAAAACAATGAGTTGCCAGGGAGGGGAGCGGTGTTGTGTTGTGGTTGTCGTGGTGTAGCCGCAGACGCGGCTGTCAGTGAACGTGGCGAGACGGACGGATGCGCGGAGGGGCGGGGGCGGCGCATTTCGCCGGTGCCGTGCCGTGCCATGCCTGAAAGCCGCGTGGTCGCTGTGTTGTTGGTGGCGTGGGGGCGAGGAGAGTACCGTACGGGTGTGCTTGTGCGCCGGAAATGGCACACTGCGCCTGCCCGTCTTGGAGGCTGATGGCTGTGGTGTGGAAATGGGGCGCGGTGATGTTGAAGCAGAAAAGAAACCAAGAAAACGGAAGGCGTGATGCGGCGGTGGTGGTGAGAGCGGGAAAAACAAAACAAAAAAAAAAAAAAGAAGGAAAAACAACAAGAAACAAAAAAGAAAACAAAAAGTCTATCAATATTAAAATGTAAATGGAAATGGAAATGGACCCAGGTATAACCTCCCTGCACAAATAGCAGAGAGTCCGATGGTAATAAAAATGTGCCAGAATGTTAACGTCCCTACAAAAGAAACCCAACGATAATATTAATGAAAGAATGAACCGTATGTAACATTGCAACAGACACAATGAAACCTGATAAATTGTATAAGGGCAGCAGCGTTGACCTTTGGCCCTGTATTCAGAATAAAAAGAGCCAAAGATTGTTACCCCAATGAAAAAGACACTGAAACACGTATGTAACATAGCAGCGATGGCGAGACATTGTAGCATCTGTGACCAGAGAGTTTGCGCTGGACTGCGCGAGTGTTGCGAGCGGTTCTCAGTCAGTCAGTCAGTCAGTCGTTGCGAGTCTGTAGCTCTGTGTAGTTGAGGGCTGTACTCTGTCAGTAGTCGTCGCGTGCAGTACGCTAATAGTCGTCATGCAGAGCGGTCGGTCAGTAGTAGGAGCCGAGTGCGGTTGTGTGATGTAGGCGGTCGGCAACACTGGTCAAGATGGTGAATAAGGTATACTGTTAATTAATATAATCATTAGATAATGAAAAATTTTATTTATTGTAATTATTCTCCAACAAGTTCAACAATAATAATGTTTATTTCAAAAGCATTTTTCAAACATTTAATTTTTTATTGAACTAAAGAGTTCGTTGCACTTCACATTTCATTCCACTTCTTTGAAGAAAAATTTCACTAAAATCACAAAAAAAGAGAATATTATTATTTGCAATGCAGTTCCTCCAAGCGCTGCGCAACAACAAGAGCAGAAATGTGACATCCATTTATTCGGAGGTAAGACTTTAATTCTGATTGTTTTGCACAGGGCCAAAGACCGATATTTCGGTTTAATTGAAGTTTCTTGTCACTGAACGGACTTTAAATGTTGTGAAGAATTTATATTTGAGTCAGATTGCGAATTTCACATTTTTGTTGCCATTTTCAATACCTCTCATTGTGGGCGAGGTTACAATTAGCGCAATGTCCATTAGCATCCGTAAATAACATTGTCCATTATTTTAAAATTTGCGGGGAGGTTACAACACACACAAAAAAAAAAAAAAAAAAATTTTGCATTTATATCCGCTCCTCAATTGTAGATACCCCTTACACAGCTGTGTGCAATGAATGAGTGCTGGCTGGTAATTAATTGCACTCCTTGGAGGGAAATGCCATAGGAAGTAGTCTTTAAAAAGTGAATGTTTTTCGTTAAAAGACAAAAGGTACTTTAGAAAAAAGTAATAGTGGGGCTTTTGTTGTTGAACAAAATAAGTACAATGAACATACGTTATCAGATTTGCGCAATGCAGCTTCACACTACCTTTTGATTATAACACAATATACTATACATCGTCCCGAACCGTGACCAGAGTCGCGAGACGAGCAGAGCACGCCGCCGACGCCCGCTCAGTACAACCGTCCACCCGCTACTACTGTCGACCGACTACTACCTCTCCCGACTCGCGCTACAATATATATAACAACTGTTCCTGGCGACCCGGTGCGTGCCACTACTGTCGTCTGGCGCGGTCCAAGCGCCGACTAGCAACGATAAATAACTCTCTGGTCAGACAGAGATGCTGTCATGCCTCGCCATCGCTCTGGTAATGAATACATACGTGTTGCAGCGTGCGTACCACCGGAACACGCAGTGGCGGAGCCAAAGACTGTGTTGTCGAGGTCGAGTGCGAGCGGGAAGAGAGGCAGCGTCGGCACGGAGATGCAAGCGAGCGCGAGACGCACGGGGGCTGCGGCGTGGCGCGTTTGCGGTCGGCGCCTTTGGTGGCAACGGCCGGGACAAGCAGCGGTGTATGGTGTGGTGCGGGGCGGACAGGGGCGGCGGTGGACGGGGAGGAGGCGGCGCGACGACGGCATGGGGGCGAAAACGGGACGGGGGACGGCGGATGCTGAGAGGCGTCACGCGCGGACAGGACACAGACACAGAGACACACAGATTGGAAAGGGAGGGTGCGCGGTAGTAGTTGGGAATGTGCGTACCGTGCGGGATGGGAGTGGGCGAGGAACACGGTCGTGGCCCCCTGTTTTTTGGGTGCGTGTGATGACGTCGGTGTGTTGTGGGAAGGGAAGGTGCTGTGGCGGCGGCGCGTAATGGGCGTAGGCCGAAAAGAGAAAGGAACGTGGGCAGTGTGTTGGCAAGCGTCGGTTCGACTGCGACGTTGATGGGCAGGGCAAGGTTAATGGTGGTAGGAGTAGGCGTGTGGGCGCAAAAAATCTGCCGCTGCAGGCGGTGCCGTAACCGCCATGGCGGGAAGGAGAGAGAGAGGGCCAAAGAAAGAAAGAAAGAAAGAAAGAAAGAAGAAAACAAAAAAAAAAACAAAAAAAAAAAAGGAGGCGGGGGCGAAAGTGGAGAGGCGGTGGTGTGAGAAGGGCGGGGGCGGAAGGAAGGCAGGAAGGACAAGAGGCGAGGCGACGGCTTGCTTTGTGTATCGGTCGGTCTCTGGCTATGCTTCGTTTTCTGCAGCAGGGTCGGTGCGCGGCGTGGCTCGCGGCAGTGGGAACGCCTGGTGGCTGGACGGCCAGCAATGCGGTTGGATGGGCGGCCACAGCACCGCACCTGTGCCCGAGGAGGAGACGCTGGCGGCGGGCCCTGAGGTGAGGCCGGCTCGGCTGGGGCTGTGGATGTGTAGGTGTGCGCCGCTGCTGCAACAACGAGTAAAACGCGAGAAGAAGGGATGGCGGTAGAGAGAGAGAAAAAAAAAAAGGTCGTGTTGTGTTGATGCGCAGGCAGACGCGTACAGAGAGACGAGCCCGGTCTGCAGCAGGGTGTGGCCGTGCCGAGTGCAGAGCAGCGGCGGCTCGGTTCGGTTCGGTTCGGCCCGGCCCGGCGGGCCGCGCTGTTGTCGCGGACGTGAGCGCCCCCTGGCGGGTGGCCGGAGGCGGCGCGGCGTGTTGGACGTGTGGCTGGTGGCAGTGCACAATTTGCGAGTGGCTGGCGGTGTGGTGTGGCGGTTGGCGCGTCGGGCGGCGGAGAGAGAGAGAGAGAGAGAGAGAGGGAGGAGAGGTATGTGTTGCGGGCGCCCTTTGCTGCGCTGCGTCGTTGCGTGTGCCGTACAGGGCGGGCGCTTGTCGACTGTGTGGGCGGTGTGGCGAATTGGCGTGAAACGGCTGCCGAGAGGTGTGTGGTAGCGAGCCGGTCGTTGTCAGTGCGAAGGGGAATGTGCGTGCGTTTGGCGGTTTCGGTGTGCTTTTTGCGGCGTGAGAGTGGGAATTAGTGGGGCCGGCTGTTGTGTTGGTTCCTTGTGTCTTGTGTCGCGTAGCTTGATGGCAACGTGGAAGGACGCCGGTTTCGTTTCGAGCCTTGCGTGTGGTTGTCGACGTTGACTGGTTGGCGTGTGCCGATGCACGTGCATGTGTGGGTCGCGAGTGCGTTTTTGGCTGTGTGTGTGTGTGTGTGTGTGTTTTGGGGGGGAAGGGGGAGGCGGTGGTGAAAGTGCAGTCGTTGCCACGGGCGTCGTCGGGTGGGGCTGGGGCTGTGCGTCGTGGCGGAAAGGTGGTAGGTTGCGGGAAGCGAGCCCGTCGTTGACGGTGTCGCGTGAGTTGTGAATCGAGTGGGGCGCGGGGCGCGGGACAGGAGCAGCGTGCCGCTGCGTCGTGGTCGTCAGCAGAGGCTGTGCGTGTGCTTGTCCTTTTTGTGGGCGGTTCGTGCGAGGCGTTTTTGTTTTGTGTTGCCCTAGTTGTTAGTTTATTTTGTTTGTGTTTGTTATTTTGAGACGACGACTGGTTGGTGGCGTGCGCGCGAAGTGGCGGTGTGCGCTTCCCGTGTCGTTTGTGTTGTTTTGTTTTTGTTTTGTTTTTTTTTGCACTGGGCCCCGGGGGGTGGGTGGGTGGGTGGGTGGGTGGGTGGGTGCGTGCGTGCGTGTGTGTCGATTGCCGGCTGGCGAAAGGTGCGCCATCGGCGGGGTGGGTCGCCGGCACAAGTAGAGGCGGCGGCGTTGTTGCTGTTGTTGTGTGGTGTTTGTTTTGTTCGGCTGTGTCGGCGAGCTGTGTTGCGGTGCGTGTGAATGGTGGTGCAAAAGTGCTGGCGTTGGGGCTGCGACTGCGACGGCGGCGAGCCGCGGGCGCGCATGATAGTGATGTTGTGAACAGCGGCTGTGTACGGTAGTGGTGTTGTTGTAGCACGACGTGCATCCGGGCCGGCGCGGAAAGCGCAGTTGCGGGCGGTTGCCCTTCGGTGCCAGCCATGTCGCGTGAGCGGCGGGTTGCTCTGGTGTCGACACGTGGTGCTCTGGGTTGTTGTGTGGTGCCCTTTGGCCGGTGGGGGTGGTTCGCGTGTGTCTCGTTCGCGCTCGGTATCTGGTCGTGGTCGTGCTGCTCCCCCGTCTGTCGGCGGTTTTCGACGTCGTCTGTACGTTTTTGTTCGTTTGCGGCGTGCCTGCCGACGTCGCCCCGTCGCGACCTTTCAACCGAAAGTGTGGCGCCCGAAGGTGAACGAACGTAACCCTGACCTCGGCGCTTTACGCTGAGCCGAGCGAACCGAACCTAACCTGTGGTGTGGCGAGGTGAGCTCAGCCTGTGAGCCCCTAACGTCTACGTACGGTAAGCTGTCCGGCTCACGCCTCACGTTTGAACGCTTTTTTAACCTACGTTTGACGCTTCTTAACCTAGCACTGACCCCTTAACCTAACGTGTAACCTAACCTAACCTAACCTAACCTAACCTAACCTAGCCTAGCCTCTGACGCCTGACGTGTTTGAATGCTTAACCTAAGTTTGACGCTTAACCTAACCCAAGTCCCCTTAACCTAACCCATGTCCACCTAACCTAACCTAACCTAACCTAGACGTGTAAACGTAATGTGTAACGCGTAACGTGTAAGGTCGGCTGGCGTGTGTGCTGACGGCAGATTGGGTTGGTCTGTAGATTCGGATTGCGGTTTGCCTCGGTCGAGGGGTTGGGTCGGAAGCGGCGAGGGGCGGCGGCGCCTGTTGCGCAGGCGGCGTCCGTTTGCGGCGGGCAATTGTTGAGAAACGGCTGTGAATGTTGGCGGGCGAGAGGAGGAGGACGGCGCGCGATGTGGCCCGACGGCTGCGGGCCGATCGGGAAACGGCGGGAGGGCGACGGAAGGCGATGGGGCGGCGGAGGCGCGTTTGCACGGCCGTCATCGCCGCACGCCTCGGCTTGTGTGGCTGTGGCGCCGGCCGCGCTGGCCGGGCTGCCGCGGCGACGGTGTGGGAGTTTTGCCGAAGGTTTGGCCATTGTGGCGGGTCGTCGGCTGGGGCTGTGGGGGCGGCATTTGGGCGGGGGCGGCGATTCTCGGCGGGCCGACCCAGGCTGTAGCGCGCGGTAGCTGCAGTTTGGCCGTGGTTTGCGGCGCTGCCGTGGCGACTGGTTGGCGACTGTGGTGTGGCTGTGTGTAGCCCCATCCTCGGTGGTTTGAAAGGCGCGGGCGGTTGTGGCGCAGGTTTGGGGCTGCTCCGCACAGGCTGTCGGACGTTGGGCGGTAGCAAGCGCGGGAGGCGCGGCGCGGCGGCGCGCAGAGTGGCGGCCGCTCTCTCGGCCGTCCGCGCCCGCCCGCGACACTGGCTGGGCCCTTGTGATTCTCTGCTCCGGAACGCCACGAAGCTGTCGTCATCGGTCCTCATGAACCGACAATATATCCACGGAACCGGGGCCACCCGGATATCCTGGATATCATTATCATCAAGGGCGCTCGCCTGCACGTCACGGCCGGTACGCGGCCAAAGATGTCCTCCGACCACGTACCGGTCATATTTGACCTCGACGCCGACGCTCTCCCGAGACAGCGGAGAGGGCTCGACATACGAGACATCAGCTGGGACGAGTTCCGCAACGCCGTCGCCGATTCCCTTGAGGCCACACCGGACGCGGCGGAACACGGAGCAGACGCAGCACTTCAACACATCAGGCAGTCGATAGTTGACGCCGCGGCAGCGGCCACGCCTGTCAGAGACGACGCCAACATCGACTGCCGGCCACACCCTCTGCCACGACACATCCGGGAGGCTATAGCGCAAAAGAACCGCCTACAGCGCGAGTGGCAGAGGACAAGAAATCGAGCCACAAAGCGCGAATTAAATAGATTGTGCCGGCATATCAAGGCCGATGTCGACACGCACCGCAATCAGGAGTGGGCGCGCAAGGTGGCGCAACTAAACATCGATGACGGCTCGGCGTGGAAAGCCGTAAAAGGCTACCTGCGCCGTATGCAACGGATTCCGCCGCTGCAAGTGGGAGCCGAATTCGTGAGCGAGCCGAACGCGAAGGCAGAAGCCC
Organism: Schistocerca americana; assembly: GCF_021461395.2. Lineage (NCBI taxonomy): Eukaryota > Metazoa > Arthropoda > Insecta > Orthoptera > Acrididae > Schistocerca > Schistocerca americana. The sequence continues at coordinate 565,287 of NW_025726434.1, read as the reverse complement.
TAGCGGACGCGTTCGCCGCGAATTTCACTCCGGTCGACGACCCGATAGACGCCGCCCACATCCAGATGGTAGAAGAACGCCTCCCCGTCTTCCTCGATGCGGAGTATGACGAGGTAGAAGACGCCATTCCGCCGATCTCAGCCGACGAAGTCAAGCTGCAACTTCGCCACCTAAATGCTAAAAAAGCAGGTGGACCAGATGACGTAACGAACATAATGCTGAAGCAGCTACCAGACACGGCAGCCGACGTCCTCGCGTCAACCTTTAACCAGGTGCTGCTCAGCAAACAGTTCCCGTCGTGCTGGAAGCATGCTGAAATAGTAGCCCTCCCCAAGCCAGGGAAGGACATTCGAAGGGCGAAAAACTACAGGCCAATCAGCCTGCTTCCAGCACTTTCGAAAATATTCGAACGCCTGTATCTGGTCCGCCTGCGGGCGATCATAGAGGCAGAACAACTCCTACCAAACGAACAGTTTGGCTTCAGGAGTCAACACGCCACGACACACCAGTTGCTGCGCCTAACAGAGGAGGCGTTCGGTGCCATCGACCGACGCGAGTATTTCGGCGCTCTCCTGCTCGACGTGTCGCGTGCCTTCGACTCCGTGTGGCATCGGGGCCTCCTGTTCAAACTATTTGACCTGGGCGTCCCGGTGTCGCACGTGAAGCTCTTACAGAGCTACCTCGAGGGCCGAACGTTCCACGTCAGAGCAGACAGTGGAATCTCCACGGAGCGTCGTATACTCGCGGGTGTACCTCAAGGCTCGGTCGTTGGGCCGACGCTCTACTCTCTGTACACGGCCGACCCACCGCGCACAGCCCACGTCAACCTGGCGCTGTATGCGGACGACACGGCCGTGTACAGCCGCAGCAGATGCGTCGAGGCGTTGCAGCGGAAACTTCAGACGGCCACCGACGCCCTCACTGACTGGGCGAAAAAATGGCGCCTGGCCTACAATGGGGAGAAGTCCCAGGCCATCGTCATTGCGACGAGACACGTCAAGGACGGCGCGCCCACAGTCTCGGTCCGAGGCGTCCCGGTCCCATGGAACGGTACTGCGAAGTACCTGGGCGTCACACTGGACCGGCACCTCACCTGGAGGCCACACGTGGAGAGCATCAGGGGCAAAGCACTGGGTAGACTAAGACTCCTCTACCCACTGCTAAACCCCACTACGACGCTGCCTACCTGCGTCGGCCTCACGCTATATAAGTCCGTAATTCGACCTCTCCTCGAATACGCGGCGGTAGTGTGGGGCAACACGGCGCAAACTAACCTGGAGCGGCTGCAAAAACTGCAGAACAGGGCTCTCAGGTTAGCTCTTCACCTCCCAAGGGACTTCCCGACGGAGGACACTCACGTGGTCGCAGACATCGTACCGCTACGCAGGCGGTTCGAAGAAGCGGCCACAAACTTCTACAACAAAGCGGGTACATCCACCAACCCGCTGATAAGGAATCTGGGACAACGTCCACACTGGCGACGCACACTCCGCTGGCCGGACCTGCTGAGACGGCCAGCAGACGTTGCCGCCCTACCAGATTAGAAGACATTGCTACGTAACAAGTAGCGCCTAGCCACATCTGCTGCGGAAAAAAAAAAAAAAAAAAAAAAAAAAAAAAAAAAAAAAAAAAAAAAACCGCAGCAAGCATCAATTATCAAATTGCCCACGAAGCAGGGCAGCATAGACACCCAAAAGCTTCTCTCTAAGAAAAACCTGGAAGGACACTGATGTCCCACTTGTTGAAGGAAGGGTAGAGCGATTCTACCAGAACTTCACCCACACACCAGTAGTGTCAACCTGGAGGACACTACACCATGATGCGACAGCCGATTCTCTGCTCCGCTGCTGTGCTGTGCTTGCGTGCCTGCCGTCCCGCTCGCTCTCGCTCTCGCTGTGTGTTACGCGCGTCGTCGAAATGGCAGATCAGGCGGCTACGAACGAGACTGCTGCGGCACCCGCCGCCACCGGCACTACGAAGAAGGCCAAGTCTGCGTCGTCTGCGAAGAAGCCGCGCGCCAAGCCTGCGCACCCGCGCACCTCTGAGATGGTGACGGCCGCCATCAAGAGTCTGAAGGAGCGCGGCGGGTCGTCGCTGCAGGCGATCAAGAAGTACATAGCCGCGCACTACAAGCTGGACGCGGAGAAGCTGGCGCCGTTTATCAAGAAGTACCTCAAGTCGGCCGTCGTGGCGGGCGAGCTGGTGCAGACGAAGGGGAAGGGCGCGTCCGGCTCGTTCAAGCTTGCCGGCGCCGGCGGCGGGGGGGGCGGCCGAGGGCGGCAAGGCTCGTGCTGGCGGTGCCAAGAAGAAGCGCGCCGCTCCGGCCAGCAAGGAGAAGAAGGGCGCCCGTGCGGCCGGCGCAAAGAAGGCTGGTGGCGTGAAGGCGGCGACCGGTCGGAAGGCGGGCGCCGCCAAGAAGGCGTCTGCGGCGTCGGCCGCTCCCGCGGGTGCGAAGAAGGCGGCTGCGGCCAAGCCGGCCAAGGCCAAGTCGCCGTCGAAGGCGAAGAAGGCCGCCAAGGTTCCGACGAAGAAGCCGAAGGCGCCGCGCCCGAAGAAGGCGACGACGCCGTCTAAGGCGAAGGCTTCGCCCAAGAAGAAGAAGTAGAGTAGAGGAGAAAGAGATGGGAAAGGAAGTGTTTGGCGCTTGACTCCGTCGTCCCCACCCCCCGTCGTCGTCTAGTGGCGCGCAAGAGACGCGCGGCCCAAAACGGCCCTTCTCAGGGCCATCAAAGCACGTCGGGGAAGGTTTTGATTGTCGTGTTGCGTTTGGTGTGGGTGTCTGTCTGGCGTTTCTGTATGCCCGTGGGGATGCTGTTTGCGTGCCGCGGTGGTTGGATTGCGGGGGTCGGTGGCGGGTGTGGGCGGCGGTAGCGGTAAGCGGTGTTGTTGTTGTTGTTGTTGTTGTTGTCGTGGTTGATTGTCGCCGTGTTTGTGGCGGCGGCCGACGGTTGGTTTTCTGTCACGTTGTTTTGTTTGAATACGTTGGTTGGCTTGCCTGCGTTCGTTCTTCTCGGATGTCTGTCTTGTCGAGTCGTGTCTGGTCTTTGTTTTGTTCCTTTGTGTGTGTTATGTTTTGCAACGGGGGGCACGTTGAGATGTGGAAGGAGTCGGCGGGGATTTCGGTGGCGTGTAGAGCGAGCGAGCGCGCCTGCCTGGCCGTTGGCCGTCGGAGTGGAGTGCGGGGTTTTTTGTTTTCGAAACGAAAGCGGCGGCCGGCCAGCCACCCGTGCGGTGTGACGTCGGCCGTTGGGTATTGTGCGCTTGGAGCGCCGGGGAGGGATGATGTGTGATTGTTGCGCGCTGCTAGCAGGCAGGCAGGCAGGCAGGCAGGCAGAGTGAGCGGGTGTGGCGGACGGACGGGAAGTGGCGGTTTTTGTTTTTGGGTTGCGGGGCGAGAGGCAGGCGACCGACAAAGTTTGCTCGCGACGGAGAGATGTTAGTGGCCCTGAAAAGGGCCGTTTTTGTTTGTGCGGTGCGGTGCCGCGGCGCGGTTTAGGCGCGCTCGCCGCGGATGCGGCGCGCGAGCTGGATGTCCTTGGGCATGATGGTGACGCGCTTGGCGTGGATTGCGCACAGGTTGGTGTCTTCGAAGAGGCCGACGAGGTAGGCCTCGCTGGCCTCCTGCAGGGCCATGACTGCGGAGCTCTGGAAGCGCAGGTCGGTCTTGAAGTCCTGGGCGATCTCGCGCACTAGGCGCTGGAATGGCAGCTTGCGGATGAGCAGCTCTGTGCTCTTCTGGTAGCGCCTGATTTCTCGCAGGGCGACGGTGCCCGGCCTGTAGCGGTGGGGCTTCTTGACGCCTCCGGTGGCGGGCGCGCTCTTCCTCGCCGCCTTGGTGGCGAGCTGTTTGCGCGGCGCCTTTCCGCCGGTGGACTTGCGGGCCGTTTGCTTTGTGCGGGCCATAGCGGTAGCGGAGCGGCGTGCGTGGAGGTTAGGTGCGGCGCGGCGTCCGGTGCTGCCTTGACAACGGGCCCGCGCGCCTCCGTGCTGCGCTTATATGCCCTCGGTTGCGCGTGGTGGGGGGAGGGCGGGCCAGAGTCTATATAGGGGGGCGGCGGGCGCGCCGGGCGCAGACCGTAGCCGACTCGCCAGCCGCTGCAGCTGCTGTTTGTGCACGTTTTGCTTTGCCCGAGGAAGGAAGGATGACAGGCCACGGCAAGGGAGGAAAGGGGCTCGGCAAGGGTGGCGCCAAGCGGCACCGCAAGGTGTTGCGCGACAACATCCAGGGCATCACGAAGCCCGCCATCCGCCGCCTGGCTCGCAGGGGCGGCGTGAAGCGCATCTCTGGTCTGATCTACGAGGAGACCCGCGGGGTGCTGAAGGTGTTCCTGGAGAACGTGATCCGCGACGCGGTGACGTACACTGAGCACGCCAAGCGCAAGACTGTGACGGCCATGGACGTGGTGTACGCCCTGAAGAGGCAGGGGCGCACCCTGTACGGTTTCGGCGGTTAGGCTGCGTCGCAGCGGGCGCTGGCCTTCCCGCGGCCGTGCTTGTGGGTGGGAGAGACTAGAAAACGGCCCTTTTCAGGGCCACCACACTGTTCGGAAGTTGAAAAGTGCGAAAGAGTCTGTGTTGTTGCTGCTGCGTGTGTGCGCTGTGTTGTTTGTTTGTTTCTTTCTCTCTTTCTTTCTTTGTTTCTTTCTTTCCGTTTGAGCGACGTGATGTGACTGGGAGGGGAGAAGGAAAGGAAACGTGTCATGTGGCTGGCTGTGTGTGGAGCTGCTTCGTTTGTGTGTCTTTGTATCGATCGCGACGGAGATGGCGGGCTGTGTGTTGTTGTGCGAGAGGCGGTGATTATTTGCTTGCGTGGTTTGGCTCTGTGTGTTTGCGGCGGCGTTGGGGTTTCCGAGGCAAGGCGTGTGGGCATAGGCGGCCGGATCAGCTGTTTCGTTCGTGTCGACGGCCGTTGCGCGCGGGAGTGGAGGGCGGTGTGTCGACACGCCTCCCTTTAACAATGGTCATTATTGCTGCCGTTGTCGTTTGGAAGGCGACTGCGACCGTGCAAAATGTGTGTGTGTGTGTGTGTGTGTGTGTGTGTGTGTGTGTGTGTGTGTGTGTGTGTGTGTGTGTGTTGGGCCACACGGGCTGTGTGGACGACAAGATGGCGGACGTGCGCCGGCGGCGGCTGTGCTGTGAAAGTGCAAAGTTAAAACAAAACAAGGTGCGGCGAGGACGACTGAAATTTTGCTTTGGACGTAGGTTTGTGTGGTGGCCCTGAAAAGGGCCGATTGTTGTGGGCCGAGCCGGCAAAGCGCGTTGCGTGCAGGGGAGCACGCGGCGCTGCGATTGCCTGGCCTCCTTTAGGCCTTCTTCTCGGTCTTCTTTGGCAGCAGGACGGCCTGGATGTTGGGCAGGACACCACCCTGTGCGATGGTGACGCCCGACAGGAGCTTGTTGAGCTCCTCGTCGTTGCGGATGGCAAGCTGCAGGTGGCGCGGGATGATGCGCGTCTTCTTGTTGTCGCGGGCCGCGTTTCCGGCCAGCTCGAGCACCTCAGCCGCGAGGTACTCCACGACGGCGGCGAGGTAGACGGGCGCCCCGGCGCCGACGCGCTCTGCGTAGTTTCCCTTGCGCAGGAGGCGGTGGATTCTGCCGACCGGGAACTGGAGCCCAGCCCTGCTTGAGCGGGACTTTGACTTGCCCTTGACTTTGCCTCCCTTTCCGCGTCCGGACATGGCGATGGGCTAGCGACGGTGCACACGAAACGGAAACGAAAACGACCGGTGCGAGCGGCAGCGAGTCGAGCAGCGGAGTGCGTGCCGGCGCGCGGCCTCCTTTCATCTGGACTGGGTGTGGAACATCCCAGGCTATCGTGAATGTAGGGTTTACCGAGAGGCATTTCCTACCAAGGCTGCAGGGTGTGGTTGGCGGTGGTCAGCGCGTATGATAACTTGAAATCGCTGAGAGGAAGAAGTGGTGGTGAGTCTTCTGGGCTGACCTGATTATTCGATCAGGGCAACGGGCCGCCTGTAGTGGTCGTGATGGTCATTATGTCGTCCTAACCTCCGGACGAGGGGATTGTCTGAAGTGCGGGTGGCATTATAAAACCGGCGCGCTGCGTCTTGAAATCTCTCCCGGACGAGGGGTTCCTCAGCCGCCTGATGGAGGGGGCGATGAGGGAAATCACGCGGAACATGGTAAACTCGGCGCAAGAGCTTATTTTGTAGTTGCTGGAGCCTCTGAATGTGGGAGGGGGCAGCATTGCCCCAGACTTCACAGGCATAGTCCATGACCGGACGAATGCACGTACGATAGATATGCAGTCCGTTGGCGACAGGGAGCGAGGAAGTTTCGTTGAGCATGGGGTACAATGCCCCAGCCCTCTGAGATGTCTTCCGGTGTACAGCGGTGACGTGAGCCTTCCATGTCAGGGTGCGATCGAGAATGACCCCGAGGTAGGTGGCAGTCGTGGTCCAGGTGATGGCCTGATTACAAAGCACCAGTGGTGGCACTTCAGGTGGGAGACGGCGAGTGAGGAGCATCGCCTGAGATTTGGCGGCGTTGAAGCCGATCCGCCAGTCGGCGGCCCAGCGCTCGAGGTCCTGCAGAGCAGCTTGCAGACGTCGGAGGACGGCGTCGATGTTGCGATGGCGCGAGAAGAGGGCCGTGTCATCAGCATAGATGGCACGACCAACCCTCGGGGAAATCGGCAGGTCAGAGGTGTAGACAGCATACAATATCGGGCCCAGAACGCTCCCTTGGGGCACTCCAGCAAGGACTGGGCGAACAGAGGAAGACGTGCTGCCAACTCGGACGACAAAAGTACGGCCCTCAAGGTAGTTGCCGAGTAGGCGGACGAAGCACGAAGGGATGCCGAGATGGAACAACTTGAAGAGCAGGCCGTGGTGCCAGACGGTGTCAAAGGCCTTGGACACATCGAGCAGGACAAGGCCGCAAAACTCCCGATTGTTGAACGCCAGTGTCGCCTCCTCGACGACGCGGAGCAACTGTTGAGTGGTGGAGTGGTGCTGGCGGAAGCCAAACTGTTCCCGAGGAATGATATTGTCCTGGTGGAGCAGCCGGCCGAACCTAGAGAGGAGGATTCTCTCGAAAACTTTACTCAACGTCGGGAGGAGACTGATGGGGCGATAATGCTCTGGTACTGTCCTGTTTTTGCCCGGCTTCGGGACCGCCACGACGACAGCCTTCTTCCAAGCGTCTGGGTACTGCAGCTGGTGAAAGATGGCGTTGAAGAGAGCGACCACATACAGGATGGCAATCCTGGGCAGCATGCGGAGGACTCTCCCGTCAACGTTGTCGTGCCCCGGGGCCTTCGTCTGGGGAAGTCGGCGAAGATGGTCAGTGACCTCCCTTTCCGATGTTGGGACAATGGTGGCGTCACCGTGATCGCCGTGGAGGAAGGCAGCAAGTCTGGTCTCCACTGTGCGGACGTTCTCGTTGTCGACCGGCGCCGCAAGGGGCCGGAAGTTGGCCTCAAAAGTCGACGCCAGGGCCTCGGCTTTAGCGGCGGGCGTGTAAGCAGGTCCATCGGTAGTTGTGAGCGGCGGCATGTGTGGGCGGTGCCGTGTGAGGGAACGGACCAACTCCCACGTGTCGGCCCCAGGATCAACTGAGGCAAGCTTCTCCTCCCACCGGCGGATACGGTGAGCAGCAAGGGCAGCGTTGATGACGCGGCGGAGATGATTGATGCGCCGCTTCAGCACGGGCTGGCGTGTTTCATGCCAAACTCTGTTCAGACGGTTTCGTTCTCGGATAAGGTCCCGTAAGTCTGCAGGGAGTGCTGGAGCTGCCACTGAAGAAACCCGTGGAGGCGTAGTGGAGTCAGCAACAGCCGTGGTGAGAGCCGCAGTCAGCGTGTGAAGAGCAGCATTGACATCCGTGTCCAGTGGAGGTGGCTCATCCGGGAGGCGTTGCAGAACAAGCTGCCGGAAGCGCGGCCAGTCGGTCTTCCGGGTGTCGAGCTTCGCCGCTGGTGGAAGCGGAGTGACATGTAGTCGAAAGAGCACCGGCAAGTGGTCGGAGCTCAAGGCGTGGAGAACGTCCGGGGTGACAAACCAGTCGACACCCTTGACGAGACAAATGTCCAAAACGTCGGGAGCAGAGCCGTTCGAAGGGTAGTGCGTCGGCTCAGCAGGTCCATACACAGAAGCTCGTGCCCTCTCTGCAGCATGATAGAGCCGCCTCCCACTGACGTTCAGCGTCCGAGAATTCCAGAGCTGGTGCTTGGCATTCAGGTCTCCAGCGAGGAAGAGCTTGACCCCAGCACGAAGGAGAGTGTCAGCATCATGGACGGTGAGGTGGCCTCGTGGCGGCCGGTACACGGAGAGAAAGATGACCGTTCCAAGGGACGTCTCCACTGCGACGGCCGTAGCTTCACAGGAGTCCAACCTCGGCAGAGGGACACGATAGTGCCGGAGTGTCCGCTTGACATAGATGGCTGTCCCACCGCCAGCCGTCAGCCTGTCGTCGCGATAGCAGACGTAATTCGGGGCGTTCGCTCGAAGTCCAGGTTTGAGGTGCGTCTCGGTAAGGAGACACACATCCACGCTGTAATCCTGGAGGAACTGCCGGAATTCGAGAAGCGCAGGGAAGAGGCCATTCGCGTTCCACGTTACAGCCGTGAAGGTCTGGTGGCGCCTAAGGTTGTGAGCCATGGCCAGCGGATGCGATCGCCGTGGCAGCGGGGAAACTTCGGAGGGCTGCATGGACTGCAGCAGTGATGGCGGTCGGCAGCTGGGCCAGAGCGGCAGAGACAGCCACGAGGGTGGCCTGGACTTCTTGCAAGACCGCGATGAAATCAGCAGCTGCAGCAGGTGGAGCAGGCCCATCTTCAGAGCGTCGCAGAGGCTGGACAGCAGGGGCAGAAGGAGGCGTCGTCCGGCCCTGGAGGACGTCGGCGTAACCAAGGTCCGCCCGAGCAGCAAGCAGGCGCCGCTGGGCGGGTTGTCGCGGAGGAGTAGCAGGTGGAGCAGGTGGTGGCGCAGCTCGGCGCCGCTGCTGTTGGCCATCGGAGTGGGACGTCTGCCGCAAGGGAGGTAGTCCACGCTGGCGGCGGCTGGCTGCCTTGTGGACAGCGCAACCGCGGTAGCTCGCAGGATGAGCCCGCTTGCACAGGGCACAGGTGGCTGGTTCGTCCCGGGACCGGGTACACTGCTGGCTGAGGTGACCCTCGCCACACTTGACACATCGGGGCCTCATGCGACAGAGGCGGGAAGTGTGGCCTGGCTCCTGACAATTGTAGCATTGGACGAGGCCCTTCCGTGCGCGTAACTTCTCGACTGTCACCGAGAGGTCATAAAACCTGGTGACTTGGTAGATTTGCCTGTTATCAGGCGTATCAGGCAACACGATCTCCATCAAAGGGATGGGGCGCTGGGTACCAGGCATCTTCATCCGGGTGGCTGCAGTGGGCGCGAAACCCATAGTGATGAGGCCGTCCTTAAAGGCGTCCGCCTTCATCTTCAGCGGTATGCCTCGCATGGCAACCTTGAGAACTTTGGGTCGTACAGTGGGGAAGGTGTAGTTTGGGATCCCACGTGCACCAACCATGTCCATGACAGCCACGTAATCTTCAGTAGTGGCGACTGTCAGCTTCAGACGGTCTTCGCCGCAGTGTTTGGCGGTAAAAGCGTTCTTGAGGTTGGCCTGGAGCCAGTCCCGAAGCGTCAGATAATCGTCAGGGTAGTCGATAACAATCGGCGGCAGCTTAGGGCCGGAGCGAGGTGTAGCATCGTCGGCGGCCGCCGGTGGAGGCTCGTCAGGATCTTCAGAGTCGGCGCCATCCTGTAGGGCGTCGTACTGATTGGCAGTAGGCACAGGGACAACGGCCGGGCGCCGTCGTGGAGCCGCCCTCTTCTTAGGTGGCGGTTTCTTGAATCCAGCGTCACTCGTACCAGAAGTGTGTGGGTCGTCACTGGCGGACGTGACAGCCGATCGCTTGCGCTGAAGTACCCTCTGCGGGGCGCCGGCAGCGCAGTTATCACGGGGAGGGTCGGTAGAGTAGTCCATCTCATCGTCCTGGTCGCGCGTAGTCGTCATATACTCTTGGTCCTCCTGGGGTTGCCGGGTCGTCATAAGTGGAGCGTCCGATGGGGCCGCCGACGGCGCAGGCGCCGCCGGACGGCGATCAGACAGCTCCGGCGCGGCGGCGGCAGCTGCCGCGACCGCGCGCGCGTCACAAACGTCTTGCTCGCTCGCCATCTCGAACACGAGTCCGCGTGCGTTGCGTGCGTGCGTGCCGGCGCAGCCGGGGTGGGGGTGCTTTATGGGCTCGGGTGCGGCGGCCGGTTGCGCGCGCGCCCCATTGGTCGGCGGCCGCAACAGGGCGAGCTGGTAAAGGTGCGGCGGCGGCTGGCGGCGGGTGCCACTGTGTGGGGAGACGCTGACTAGAGCGGAGCGCTTGCTACTGGTGTTGCTGCTGCCGTACGTTCGTTCGAGATGCCGCCCAAGACTAGCGGGAAGGCCGCCAAGAAGGCTGGCAAGGCGCAGAAGAACATTTCGAAGGGCGACAAGAAGAAGAAGCGCAAGAGGAAGGAGAGCTATGCCATCTACATCTACAAGGTGCTGAAGCAGGTGCACCCTGACACGGGCATCTCGTCGAAGGCGATGAGCATCATGAACAGCTTCGTGAACGACATTTTCGAGCGCATTGCGGCCGAGGCTTCTCGCCTGGCGCACTACAACAAGCGCTCGACCATCACGTCCCGCGAGATCCAGACCGCTGTGCGGCTGTTGCTGCCTGGCGAGCTGGCCAAGCACGCCGTGAGCGAGGGCACGAAGGCGGTGACCAAGTACACGAGCTCCAAGTAAGGAGGTGGCTCTGGAATGGAAGGAAGGAAGGATGGAGAAGGCTCCTCCGTTGCGAGAGCGGCAAAACGGCCCTTTTCAGGGCCACCAACTTGCCTTTTGCGGGAAGGGCGGAATTGTTGTTGTTGTTGTTGTTGTTGTTTGTGTGGACGGCTGTGATGTATGTGTGCATTTTGATTGTGGGTGGGGGGGGCGCGTCAAAGCGTGTTGCGGGGTACGGCCACGAGGTTGGTCGCCGTGGCGTGGAATGGTGGCACGCCTCGTTGGAGTGGTTTTGACCCATTGGTGTTGGTGTTGGTGTGTGTTACCTGTCTGCGAGGGGGGACAGTGCGATCGGCGACTTTTGTGTCACCGTAACGACGGCCGTTTGCGGGTTTGTTTTTTTTTTTTTTGCACATCATACATGGCGAGGGTGAAATGTGAAATGTTTTTGTTTGGTTTGTTTTTTTTTTCTTTGCCGCCCACTATTCCCTTTGCTGTACGCCGAGTTTGACAATGGTGCGACGTAACTGCAGCGTGGAGGTGTGTGAGTGACGTTGAAATGAACGTGCCATTAAGACGCATTGTTGTTGTATTGTACTGTACGTGTACGGCGACACGCACGATGATGTACCATTCGACTCTGATTTTTGATAGCCGTGTCTGACTGATTGCGTACGACGCACGCACACCGATGTCGTCATTCAAGATGCACGCGTGTCCAGTGCAGTACAGTAAGCGCGACGCTAGACGACGACGACGACGACGACGACGACGACGACGACGACGGCGGCGGCGGTCGTCGTCGTTTGTTTGGCGAATGTCTGTACACGTGTTTGTCTGTGTCCATCCGGTATGTATTTGTTTGTTTGAAAGTGTTTTGTGTGTCGGTGACGTGGTCCGATCCGTCGCCCCCTGAGTAACTGTCGATCGGCGCGATAGACCGGCGTCACGCAACTGAACCGAAGTCTTGGGCACACCCGTCATACTGTTGTACACCGTCGCGCTGAGAACGGTAACGAAAGGTTGACTTTGATCGGTCGAATGTGTGGGCAGAACGTGAGGAATGAGGCAAGAGTGCAAGGAGGGGGGGCAAAAGAGAGAGGAAGGGAAAAAGGGGAGAAACGCATTCGTAGAGCAACGGAACGTTCCCGTGTCGGAGGCGTATTGGAGCCGCACTGAAATGCGTTTAACGGCGGCGCGGCTGCAAGTGTCTGCCGTGGTGAACGTTACCTTTGACGGCTGCATTGGGCTTTGCTTTCGCTTTCGCTTTCCCGGATGTACGTAACGTTTGTTGATATGGTTCTGAGGAAGAGTGTATGACAGTGCCGTGCCGTCCATGTTCGTGTGCCCTCCCATTGTGTGTATGCTATTGTCTGTGTACTTGAATGATGTATGTAGGTGTTAGTGGACATGTTTTACCAGTGGGGGGAAATGGATCGTCGATAGTTGCCGTCACTCTGTCACGGTCGAGATGACGCACCCTCCGTACAGAAAGGTGTCGAGAAAGTGAGTGTGTGTGTGTGTGTGTGTGTGTGTGTGTGTGTGTGTGTGTGTGCGCGTCCGTGAATTGGCAGTGTTTGGAGGTGGGCGTGCCCTGCATGTGGCCCGGAAGGCTGTTCGTTTGGCGGTAGTGTTGTGTGGACAGGGGAGGGGCATGCGTAACGCTGCTGGCATGGCATTTCGGGAGATGGGAGGGGGCAAACGAGGAAACGAGGAGCGGCGGCCAAAGACGGGACGGGGAGGGGCGCGGTGTGGGTGGCTTGCGCCTGTGCTCGGCGTTGTGGTTTGTGCAAAAGAGGAGGAGAAAAACAATGAGTTGCCAGGGAGGGGAGCGGTGTTGTGTTGTGGTTGTCGTGGTGTAGCCGCAGACGCGGCTGTCAGTGAACGTGGCGAGACGGACGGATGCGCGGAGGGGCGGGGGCGGCGCATTTCGCCGGTGCCGTGCCGTGCCATGCCTGAAAGCCGCGTGGTCGCTGTGTTGTTGGTGGCGTGGGGGCGAGGAGAGTACCGTACGGGTGTGCTTGTGCGCCGGAAATGGCACACTGCGCCTGCCCGTCTTGGAGGCTGATGGCTGTGGTGTGGAAATGGGGCGCGGTGATGTTGAAGCAGAAAAGAAACCAAGAAAACGGAAGGCGTGATGCGGCGGTGGTGGTGAGAGCGGGAAAAACAAAACAAAAAAAAAAAAAAAGAAGGAAAAACAACAAGAAACAAAAAAGAAAACAAAAAGTCTATCAATATTAAAATGTAAATGGAAATGGAAATGGACCCAGGTATAACCTCCCTGCACAAATAGCAGAGAGTCCGATGGTAATAAAAATGTGCCAGAATGTTAACGTCCCTACAAAAGAAACCCAACGATAATATTAATGAAAGAATGAACCGTATGTAACATTGCAACAGACACAATGAAACCTGATAAATTGTATAAGGGCAGCAGCGTTGACCTTTGGCCCTGTATTCAGAATAAAAAGAGCCAAAGATTGTTACCCCAATGAAAAAGACACTGAAACACGTATGTAACATAGCAGCGATGGCGAGACATTGTAGCATCTGTGACCAGAGAGTTTGCGCTGGACTGCGCGAGTGTTGCGAGCGGTTCTCAGTCAGTCAGTCAGTCAGTCGTTGCGAGTCTGTAGCTCTGTGTAGTTGAGGGCTGTACTCTGTCAGTAGTCGTCGCGTGCAGTACGCTAATAGTCGTCATGCAGAGCGGTCGGTCAGTAGTAGGAGCCGAGTGCGGTTGTGTGATGTAGGCGGTCGGCAACACTGGTCAAGATGGTGAATAAGGTATACTGTTAATTAATATAATCATTAGATAATGAAAAATTTTATTTATTGTAATTATTCTCCAACAAGTTCCCCAATAATAATGTTTATTTCAAAAGCATTTTTCAAACATTTAATTTTTTATTGAACTAAAGAGTTCGTTGCACTTCACATTTCATTCCACTTCTTTGAAGAAAAATTTCACTAAAATCACAAAAAAAGAGAATATTATTATTTGCAATGCAGTTCCTCCAAGCGCTGCGCAACAACAAGAGCAGAAATGTGACATCCATTTATTCGGAGGTAAGACTTTAATTCTGATTGTTTTGCACAGGGCCAAAGACCGATATTTCGGTTTAATTGAAGTTTCTTGTCACTGAACGGACTTTAAATGTTGTGAAGAATTTATATTTGAGTCAGATTGCGAATTTCACATTTTTGTTGCCATTTTCAATACCTCTCATTGTGGGCGAGGTTACAATTAGCGCAATGTCCATTAGCATCCGTAAATAACATTGTCCATTATTTTAAAATTTGCGGGGAGGTTACAACACACACAAAAAAAAAAAAAAAAAAAAATTGCATTTATATCCGCTCCTCAATTGTAGATACCCCTTACACAGCTGTGTGCAATGAATGAGTGCTGGCTGGTAATTAATTGCACTCCTTGGAGGGAAATGCCATAGGAAGTAGTCTTTAAAAAGTGAATGTTTTTCGTTAAAAGACAAAAGGTACTTTAGAAAAAAGTAATAGTGGGGCTTTTGTTGTTGAACAAAATAAGTACAATGAACATACGTTATCAGATTTGCGCAATGCAGCTTCACACTACCTTTTGATTATAACACAATATACTATACATCGTCCCGAACCGTGACCAGAGTCGCGAGACGAGCAGAGCACGCCGCCGACGCCCGCTCAGTACAACCGTCCACCCGCTACTACTGTCGACCGACTACTACCTCTCCCGACTCGCGCTACAATATATATAACAACTGTTCCTGGCGACCCGGTGCGTGCCACTACTGTCGTCTGGCGCGGTCCAAGCGCCGACTAGCAACGATAAATAACTCTCTGGTCAGACAGAGATGCTGTCATGCCTCGCCATCGCTCTGGTAATGAATACATACGTGTTGCAGCGTGCGTACCACCGGAACACGCAGTGGCGGAGCCAAAGACTGTGTTGTCGAGGTCGAGTGCGAGCGGGAAGAGAGGCAGCGTCGGCACGGAGATGCAAGCGAGCGCGAGACGCACGGGGGCTGCGGCTGGGCGCGTTTGCGGTCGGCGCCTTTGGTGGCAACGGCCGGGACAAGCAGCGGTGTATGGTGTGGTGCGGGGCGGACAGGGGCGGCGGTGGACGGGGAGGAGGCGGCGCGACGACGGCATGGGGGCGAAAACGGGACGGGGGACGGCGGATGCTGAGAGGCGTCACGCGCGGACAGGACACAGACACAGAGACACACAGATTGGAAAGGGAGGGTGCGCGGTAGTAGTTGGGAATGTGCGTACCGTGCGGGATGGGAGTGGGCGAGGAACACGGTCGTGGCCCCCTGTTTTTTGGGTGCGTGTGATGACGTCGGTGTGTTGTGGGAAGGGAAGGTGCTGTGGCGGCGGCGCGTAATGGGCGTAGGCCGAAAAGAGAAAGGAACGTGGGCAGTGTGTTGGCAAGCGTCGGTTCGACTGCGACGTTGATGGGCAGGGCAAGGTTAATGGTGGTAGGAGTAGGCGTGTGGGCGCAAAAAATCTGCCGCTGCAGGCGGTGCCGTAACCGCCATGGCGGGAAGGAGAGAGAGAGGGCCAAAGAAAGAAAGAAAGAAAGAAAGAAAGAAGAAAACAAAAAAAAAACAAAAAAAAAAAAAGGAGGCGGGGGCGAAAGTGGAGAGGCGGTGGTGTGAGAAGGGCGGGGGCGGAAGGAAGGCAGGAAGGACAAGAGGCGAGGCGACGGCTTGCTTTGTGTATCGGTCGGTCTCTGGCTATGCTTCGTTTTCTGCAGCAGGGTCGGTGCGCGGCGTGGCTCGCGGCAGTGGGAACGCCTGGTGGCTGGACGGCCAGCAATGCGGTTGGATGGGCGGCCACAGCACCGCACCTGTGCCCGAGGAGGAGACGCTGGCGGCGGGCCCTGAGGTGAGGCCGGCTCGGCTGGGGCTGTGGATGTGTAGGTGTGCGCCGCTGCTGCAACAACGAGTAAAACGCGAGAAGAAGGGATGGCGGTAGAGAGAGAGAAAAAAAAAAAGGTCGTGTTGTGTTGATGCGCAGGCAGACGCGTACAGAGAGACGAGCCCGGTCTGCAGCAGGGTGTGGCCGTGCCGAGTGCAGAGCAGCGGCGGCTCGGTTCGGTTCGGTTCGGCCCGGCCCGGCGGGCCGCGCTGTTGTCGCGGACGTGAGCGCCCCCTGGCGGGTGGCCGGAGGCGGCGCGGCGTGTTGGACGTGTGGCTGGTGGCAGTGCACAATTTGCGAGTGGCTGGCGGTGTGGTGTGGCGGTTGGCGCGTCGGGCGGCGGAGAGAGAGAGAGAGAGAGAGAGAGGGAGGAGAGGTATGTGTTGCGGGCGCCCTTTGCTGCGCTGCGTCGTTGCGTGTGCCGTACAGGGCGGGCGCTTGTCGACTGTGTGGGCGGTGTGGCGAATTGGCGTGAAACGGCTGCCGAGAGGTGTGTGGTAGCGAGCCGGTCGTTGTCAGTGCGAAGGGGAATGTGCGTGCGTTTGGCGGTTTCGGTGTGCTTTTTGCGGCGTGAGAGTGGGAATTAGTGGGGCCGGCTGTTGTGTTGGTTCCTTGTGTCTTGTGTCGCGTAGCTTGATGGCAACGTGGAAGGACGCCGGTTTCGTTTCGAGCCCTGCGTGTGGTTGTCGACGTTGACTGGTTGGCGTGTGCCGATGCACGTGCATGTGTGGGTCGCGAGTGCGTTTTTGGCTGTGTGTGTGTGTGTGTGTGTGTTTTGGGGGGGAAGGGGGAGGCGGTGGTGAAAGTGCAGTCGTTGCCACGGGCGTCGTCGGGTGGGGCTGGGGCTGTGCGTCGTGGCGGAAAGGTGGTAGGTTGCGGGAAGCGAGCCCGTCGTTGACGGTGTCGCGTGAGTTGTGAATCGAGTGGGGCGCGGGGCGCGGGACAGGAGCAGCGTGCCGCTGCGTCGTGGTCGTCAGCAGAGGCTGTGCGTGTGCTTGTCCTTTTTGTGGGCGGTTCGTGCGAGGCGTTTTTGTTTTGTGTTGCCCTAGTTGTTAGTTTATTTTGTTTGTGTTTGTTATTTTGAGACGACGACTGGTTGGTGGCGTGCGCGCGAAGTGGCGGTGTGCGCTTCCCGTGTCGTTTGTGTTGTTTTGTTTTTGTTTTGTTTTTTTTTGCACTGGGCCCCGGGGGGTGGGTGGGTGGGTGGGTGGGTGGGTGGGTGCGTGCGTGCGTGTGTGTCGATTGCCGGCTGGCGAAAGGTGCGCCATCGGCGGGGTGGGTCGCCGGCACAAGTAGAGGCGGCGGCGTTGTTGCTGTTGTTGTGTGGTGTTTGTTTTGTTCGGCTGTGTCGGCGAGCTGTGTTGCGGTGCGTGTGAATGGTGGTGCAAAAGTGCTGGCGTTGGGGCTGCGACTGCGACGGCGGCGAGCCGCGGGCGCGCATGATAGTGATGTTGTGAACAGCGGCTGTGTACGGTAGTGGTGTTGTTGTAGCACGACGTGCATCCGGGCCGGCGCGGAAAGCGCAGTTGCGGGCGGTTGCCCTTCGGTGCCAGCCATGTCGCGTGAGCGGCGGGTTGCTCTGGTGTCGACACGTGGTGCTCTGGGTTGTTGTGTGGTGCCCTTTGGCCGGTGGGGGTGGTTCGCGTGTGTCTCGTTCGCGCTCGGTATCTGGTCGTGGTCGTGCTGCTCCCCCGTCTGTCGGCGGTTTTCGACGTCGTCTGTACGTTTTTGTTCGTTTGCGGCGTGCCTGCCGACGTCGCCCCGTCGCGACCTTTCAACCGAAAGTGTGGCGCCCGAAGGTGAACGAACGTAACCCTGACCTCGGCGCTTTACGCTGAGCCGAGCGAACCGAACCTAACCTGTGGTGTGGCGAGGTGAGCTCAGCCTGTGAGCCCCTAACGTCTACGTACGGTAAGCTGTCCGGCTCACGCCTCACGTTTGAACGCTTTTTTAACCTACGTTTGACGCTTCTTAACCTAGCACTGACCCCTTAACCTAACGTGTAACCTAACCTAACCTAACCTAACCTAACCTAACCTAGCCTAGCCTCTGACGCCTGACGTGTTTGAATGCTTAACCTAAGTTTGACGCTTAACCTAACCCAAGTCCCCTTAACCTAACCCATGTCCACCTAACCTAACCTAACCTAACCTAGACGTGTAAACGTAATGTGTAACGCGTAACGTGTAAGGTCGGCTGGCGTGTGTGCTGACGGCAGATTGGGTTGGTCTGTAGATTCGGATTGCGGTTTGCCTCGGTCGAGGGGTTGGGTCGGAAGCGGCGAGGGGCGGCGGCGCCTGTTGCGCAGGCGGCGTCCGTTTGCGGCGGGCAATTGTTGAGAAACGGCTGTGAATGTTGGCGGGCGAGAGGAGGAGGACGGCGCGCGATGTGGCCCGACGGCTGCGGGCCGATCGGGAAACGGCGGGAGGGCGACGGAAGGCGATGGGGCGGCGGAGGCGCGTTTGCACGGCCGTCATCGCCGCACGCCTCGGCTTGTGTGGCTGTGGCGCCGGCCGCGCTGGCCGGGCTGCCGCGGCGACGGTGTGGGAGTTTTGCCGAAGGTTTGGCCATTGTGGCGGGTCGTCGGCTGGGGCTGTGGGGGCGGCATTTGGGCGGGGGCGGCGATTCTCGGCGGGCCGACCCAGGCTGTAGCGCGCGGTAGCTGCAGTTTGGCCGTGGTTTGCGGCGCTGCCGTGGCGACTGGTTGGCGACTGTGGTGTGGCTGTGTGTAGCCCCATCCTCGGTGGTTTGAAAGGCGCGGGCGGTTGTGGCGCAGGTTTGGGGCTGCTCCGCACAGGCTGTCGGACGTTGGGCGGTAGCAAGCGCGGGAGGCGCGGCGCGGCGGCGCGCAGAGTGGCGGCCGCTCTCTCGGCCGTCCGCGCCCGCCCGCGACACTGGCTGGGCCCTTGTGATTCTCTGCCTGCTGAAGGAACATTTCCCACCACAATGGAAACTGGCCAAGATCATACCCATCCCGAAACCGGGTAAGGACCCACTTCAGCCTGCGCACCACCGACCAATCAGTCTCCTTTCCACGATGGGCAAAACGTTTGAACGTGTCATCTTGGCCCGCATCAAGCCGCCCCTCTTGGAAAATGACGTCATTCGACCAGACCAATTTGCCTTTCAACCCAAACTTTCCGCCGAAATCCAGCTGCTCCGGATCTCGGAACACCTCACAAACCAAATCAATCTAAACCACTACACAGCAGCCATTTTCCTGGATGTTCAACAAGCATTTGACAAGGTGTGGCGAGAGAAGCTCATAAGTAAACTCCGGAACACCACCGACATCCCCAACTGTTACATCAAGATTATCGACAGCTTCCTGACCGACCGCCGTTTTTACGTCCAACAGGCCGACCAACACTCAGACACCAAACATCTCTCCGACGGTATACCGCAAGGATCGGTACTCTCTCCCATCCTGTTCACCATCTACGTAAATGACATGCCCAAACTGCCGAACATCATGCTAGCACAGTTCGCTGATGATACGGCTCTCCTTACCAGCAGCCGTTCATTAGATACAGCCATCACCCGCTTGCAACACCAGATCGATATCCTCCTTTTGTGGGCAACTGATAATAAAATCACTATCAACGCACTCAAGACAAAGGCCATACTTTTCACTCGACGGAGACCGATTCTTCACCGCCGCCTCCAGATCAATGACCACGCCATCGAATGGTCCACCACGACGAAATATTTAGGGGTCACCCTGGACCATAAACTCACATTCTCAGCCCACATCAACGACAAAAGCCTCAAAATCATTCGCGCCATCCATGGACTATACCCCTTCTTAGCAAGCACTGACCTAAACGTAGCTACGAAGCTACGCATCTACCGCGCGACAATACTCCCGATGATGCTATATGGCTGCGCTACGTGGGGAATCACATCCACCACCAACATCCGCAAACTACAACGACTACAAAACCGGTGTCTAAGAATCATTCTCAAAGCGCCCAGGTGGTCCCGAATTATATCTTTACATGATGAACTGCAAGTCTCAACAATAGATCAAGTAATCCAACTACACGTCCAGCGTCTCATCAACAAAATAGACGACTTAAGGGTATCAACGAGACAACTCGAAGGAATCGCAACCACCCAACCTGAACCATGGCATAAAGTCAAGGTCCCCAGGGCCCTCACAACACAATGAAAAGTGAAGCAAAGGTATGTAGGGCAAAAAGGACCCCTGTGAGCCCAAAGTCCTACAAAAGATAACAATAAAGATGTACAAACCTACCTCTCACCCTTGGAAGTCCAGCCGCCAAAGGCGGTAGCACTTCGGCAACGACACCACACAGGTAAAAAAAAAAAAAAAAAAAAAAAAAAAAAAAAAAAAAAAAAAAAAAAAAAAAAAAGTGATTCTCTGCTCCGCTGCTGTGCTGTGCTTGCGTGCCTGCCGTCCCGCTCGCTCTCGCTCTCGCTGTGTGTTACGCGCGTCGTCGAAATGGCAGATCAGGCGGCTACGAACGAGACTGCTGCGGCACCCGCCGCCACCGGCACTACGAAGAAGGCCAAGTCTGCGTCGTCTGCGAAGAAGCCGCGCGCCAAGCCTGCGCACCCGCGCACCTCTGAGATGGTGACGGCCGCCATCAAGAGTCTGAAGGAGCGCGGCGGGTCGTCGCTGCAGGCGATCAAGAAGTACATAGCCGCGCACTACAAGCTGGACGCGGAGAAGCTGGCGCCGTTTATCAAGAAGTACCTCAAGTCGGCCGTCGTGGCGGGCGAGCTGGTGCAGACGAAGGGGAAGGGCGCGTCCGGCTCGTTCAAGCTTGCCGGCGCCGGCGGCGGGGGGGCGGCCGAGGGCGGCAAGGCTCGTGCTGGCGGTGCCAAGAAGAAGCGCGCCGCTCCGGCCAGCAAGGAGAAGAAGGGCGCCCGTGCGGCCGGCGCAAAGAAGGCTGGTGGCGTGAAGGCGGCGACCGGTCGGAAGGCGGGCGCCGCCAAGAAGGCGTCTGCGGCGTCGGCCGCTCCCGCGGGTGCGAAGAAGGCGGCTGCGGCCAAGCCGGCCAAGGCCAAGTCGCCGTCGAAGGCGAAGAAGGCCGCCAAGGTTCCGACGAAGAAGCCGAAGGCGCCGCGCCCGAAGAAGGCGACGACGCCGTCTAAGGCGAAGGCTTCGCCCAAGAAGAAGAAGTAGAGTAGAGGAGAAAGAGATGGGAAAGGAAGGGTTTGGCGCTTGACTCCGTCGTCCCCACCCCCCGTCGTCGTCTAGTGGCGCGCAAGAGACGCGCGGCCCAAAACGGCCCTTCTCAGGGCCATCAAAGCACGTCGGGGAAGGTTTTGATTGTCGTGTTGCGTTTGGTGTGGGTGTCTGTCTGGCGTTTCTGTATGCCCGTGGGGATGCTGTTTGCGTGCCGCGGTGGTTGGATTGCGGGGGTCGGTGGCGGGTGTGGGCGGCGGTAGCGGTAAGCGGTGTTGTTGTTGTTGTTGTTGTTGTTGTTGTCGTGGTTGATTGTCACCGTGTTTGTGGCGGCGGCCGACGGTTGGTTTTCTGTCACGTTGTTTTGTTTGAATACGTTGGTTGGCTTGCCTGCGTTCGTTCTTCTCGGATGTCTGTCTTGTCGAGTCGTGTCTGGTCTTTGTTTTGTTCCTTTGTGTGTGTTATGTTTTGCAACGGGGGGCACGTTGAGATGTGGAAGGAGTCGGCGGGGATTTCGGTGGCGTGTAGAGCGAGCGAGCGCGCCTGCCTGGCCGTTGGCCGTCGGAGTGGAGTGCGGGGTTTTTTGTTTTCGAAACGAAAGCGGCGGCCGGCCGGCCACCCGTGCGGTGTGACGTCGGCCGTTGGGTATTGTGCGCTTGGAGCGCCGGGGAGGGATGATGTGTGATTGTTGCGCGCTGCTAGCAGGCAGGCAGGCAGGCAGGCAGGCAGAGTGAGCGGGTGTGGCGGACGGACGGGAAGTGGCGGTTTTTGTTTTTGGGTTGCGGGGCGAGAGGCAGGCGACCGACAAAGTTTGCTCGCGACGGAGAGATGTTAGTGGCCCTGAAAAGGGCCGTTTTTGTTTGTGCGGTGCGGTGCCGCGGCGCGGTTTAGGCGCGCTCGCCGCGGATGCGGCGCGCGAGCTGGATGTCCTTGGGCATGATGGTGACGCGCTTGGCGTGGATTGCGCACAGGTTGGTGTCTTCGAAGAGGCCGACGAGGTAGGCCTCGCTGGCCTCCTGCAGGGCCATGACTGCGGAGCTCTGGAAGCGCAGGTCGGTCTTGAAGTCCTGGGCGATCTCGCGCACTAGGCGCTGGAATGGCAGCTTGCGGATGAGCAGCTCTGTGCTCTTCTGGTAGCGCCTGATTTCTCGCAGGGCGACGGTGCCCGGCCTGTAGCGGTGGGGCTTCTTGACGCCTCCGGTGGCGGGCGCGCTCTTCCTCGCCGCCTTGGTGGCGAGCTGTTTGCGCGGCGCCTTTCCGCCGGTGGACTTGCGGGCCGTTTGCTTTGTGCGGGCCATAGCGGTAGCGGAGCGGCGTGCGTGGAGGTTAGGTGCGGCGCGGCGTCCGGTGCTGCCTTGACAACGGGCCCGCGCGCCTCCGTGCTGCGCTTATATGCCCTCGGTTGCGCGTGGTGGGGGGAGGGCGGGCCAGAGTCTATATAGGGGGGCGGCGGGCGCGCCGGGCGCAGACCGTAGCCGACTCGCCAGCCGCTGCAGCTGCTGTTTGTGCACGTTTTGCTTTGCCCGAGGAAGGAAGGATGACAGGCCGCGGCAAGGGAGGAAAGGGGCTCGGCAAGGGTGGCGCCAAGCGGCACCGCAAGGTGTTGCGCGACAACATCCAGGGCATCACGAAGCCCGCCATCCGCCGCCTGGCTCGCAGGGGCGGCGTGAAGCGCATCTCTGGTCTGATCTACGAGGAGACCCGCGGGGTGCTGAAGGTGTTCCTGGAGAACGTGATCCGCGACGCGGTGACGTACACTGAGCACGCCAAGCGCAAGACTGTGACGGCCATGGACGTGGTGTACGCCCTGAAGAGGCAGGGGCGCACCCTGTACGGTTTCGGCGGTTAGGCTGCGTCGCAGCGGGCGCTGGCCTTCCCGCGGCCGTGCTTGTGGGTGGGAGAGACTAGAAAACGGCCCTTTTCAGGGCCACCACACTGTTCGGAAGTTGAAAAGTGCGAAAGAGTCTGTGTTGTTGCTGCTGCGTGTGTGCGCTGTGTTGTTTGTTTGTTTCTTTCTCTCTTTCTTTCTTTGTTTCTTTCTTTCCGTTTGAGCGACGTGATGTGACTGGGAGGGGAGAAGGAAAGGAAACGTGTCATGTGGCTGGCTGTGTGTGGAGCTGCTTCGTTTGTGTGTCTTTGTATCGATCGCGACGGAGATGGCGGGCTGTGTGTTGTTGTGCGAGAGGCGGTGATTATTTGCTTGCGTGGTTTGGCTCTGTGTGTTTCATCATTGTTATTATTATACAGAATAACCTACTACCTAATACATTAGTAGGTCCTATTATTAACTATTTCTAATTTTCTATCTGCAGCTAATGTTATGTTTAACACTACAGGATTTTAACGATACATCACCACTATGAGAGTATTATGCTACTACTTTGCTATTCTGTTGTTTTACTATCGTACTTAATTTTATCCATCTATTTTAAAATGCTGGTGTCAATGGTTTCTTGTTATAACTATTCTAACTATTCTACCTGCAGCGTTACATATGTGTCAGATTATGATACAAACCTATTTTATTGGCCGTTCCCACTGAGCTAATCCCAGTGGGAGTGCCCCTGACACTGGGCTGGCCAGAAACCTGGTCGCTGCAGTTTTATACTGTTTCTCTTATCCTAATTGTTGATCTTATAACTAACTTAATTCTAATGTCATGATTGGTGCTTGTCAATCCGGTAGTGATGTACTGCCCCCCAACCTATTCCATAGACCTGGCGGATTCCAGCCGTGAAGCGACTGGCCTATTCCATGTCCCGGCGGAACAGGGGGGCGTACGCGACAAATCTGGTGTTTAATTAATCAATATTACGGAGATATTCTTTGAGGACTTTATTTGATATGTTATTAGTTAATTTGTTGAGAATATCGAAGGTGCCTTCTTGCCTGAGCAGGTGGTACGTGTCGTTGTTCGGTAGTTGTTCCCTGAGTTGGTGTGCTACATCGTCGAAGAGGGGACACTCATACACCACATGGTCTGGAGTGCCCAGCACTGCTCCACAGTCACACGCTGATGCTGCCCTTTTCCCAAACCGACAGAGATATGTCGGGTAGGGTCCGTGGCCTGTAAGAAAGTGCAGTAGCCCCTTTGATGGTTTGATATAAGTCAGTTCAAGGCGTTCCTTTATGCTTGGAAACAGCTCGTGTGTTCTTCGCCCAGTTTCCTCACTGTCCCAGAGTTCCTGCCACAATTCCATTCCCCTTCTTTTAATGCTTGGCTTATCCCCTACATATACCCCCATAATTTCTTCTATCTTCTCCCTTCTATTTTTCTTGACCCAGTACCAGGTAGCCTGTTCCCTAATTTTTATGTCTAAAGGACATAACCCCATCAGTACTGAGAGTGCCCCTCCTGGAGTTGTTCTATAAGCGCCTACTGACCGTAGGAGCATATTTCGCTGCACTCTTCTGACGGCCACGGCGGGCATGACCCTCGTGAGCCTGTGTGCCCAGACCGCTGATCCGTAGCCTACAATGGATGTGAGAATGCTGTTGTGATACAGTTTAATGAGATCAGGTGGGAGGTGAAATCTTTTGTGCCCTATTCCAGTTAAGTTGTGTAATACTGTGAGCGAACGTTGTGTTACTGTATCTATATGTGATGCATAGTTCCACCTCTCGTCGATGATGACACCAAGGTACCGAGCTTCTCTACGCCTGAGGATTGGTAGGCCATTTATTCTGACGGTAGGGTTTCTTATAAGTTGACCCTTAAGCAGCAAGTAGGTAGACTTATTGGGTGCTATTGACATCTTAGTTTTATGACACCATGTTGTCAGTATTGTGATGGCTCTTTCTACCTTTGGCTCCAATTCTTCGCGACTATGGCCGCCAACCAGCAGAAGGAGGTCATCTGCGTAGGCTATGACCTCTAGTACATCTTCGCTTCTCTTGAGTTCTTCCAAAAGTGGTTCCATATTTATGTCCCAAAAGAGTGGCCCCAGGACAGAACCCTGAGGACACCCCTTGGTGATTTTCTTACTAACTTTTCCACTAGGGGCCGATAGCCAAACCTCCCTGTCTTCACAATAGCTCCTCAGACAGCCATATAGCGGCCCTGGGCACTCCTTTTCCCGCAAGCAGGAGAAGAGCGAAGGCCACCACAGGTTGTCAAAGGCGCCACTGATGTCCACCATGATGCCAACTATGTACTTGTGCGGGGCAGAGCCACAGACGTCCGCGGCCAGGGCGATTGCGTCAGACGTGGATCGCCCCGTCCGAAAACCGAACTGTCTGTCACTCATCCCGCACAGGACCCGGTGTGCAGCCAACCTGTCTGCCAGCAACCTCTCAAAGAGCTTGCCCAGCAAGTCCAGTAGACATATAGGTCTATACGACTTTGCTTCCTTGGGATCTTTGTCTGGGCCTTTTCTGATTATGACAACATTTGCCTTTTTCCAAATTGAGGGGAATGTCTGAAGCCGTAGACATTCATTGTATAGCTGAGTGAGAGGTGCTACCAGCTGGGGGGCGAGGTATTGTATCACCTCCGCAATGATGCCATCTGGGCCGGGAGCCTTTCCCTTTTTGAGGTCTTTTATTTGAGAGCTTACCTCTTCTTCAGAGAAGGGGTAGACCACGCGGTTGTTTTCGTAGACCCGCTGGTTCTCTAGTCTTATTCTTCGCTGTTCTTCCGAGTCGTCTTCTTCTCTATCGTCAGGTAACAGGGCACGGAGTAGGGCCTCCGCAGTTTCCTGCCAGGTTCCCGTCATCCGGTCCCCATCCCTGACGGTAGACAACACCATAGGTGATTTTATTTTTTCTCTGACTATTTTGTAGGGAAGTCCCCAGGGGTCCGTAGCCAATTGGCTTTGCACATATTTCTCCCAGCTTCTCATCCTGACAGCCTTAAGTTCCTGTTGGAACTGTTCTTTGGCTTCTCTGTATATTTGCTGCCATCGCTGCTTTTCATGCCAGACGACACACCGCTGGTAATACCTCCTCGCCCTCCGTACTGCTTGGCGCATTTGCCCCAGTTCGGCTGACCATGGTGAAGGGGAAGCCGCGACGGCCCTCCTCCTGGTTGGTACAGCTGCCTTTACTGCCCTGATTATCGCATTTGTAAGATCTTTGGTGTACTCCTCTACGTCGACATCACCCTCCAGCAACGCAGGGATGTCGCACTCCCTCGCCAGACGGTCCCAGTCAGTTTTATTGTAATTGAACTGCGTTTCCCACCCCTTGTCCCAGTGGCACTCGCTGTCTCCTATGGTAAATGTTATCATGTTATGATCACTGGTAGTGATCTGATCCCAGACTGTCCAGTTGAATAATTTTGTTGTAAGATTTGGTGTGATCAAGGTCACATCAATGTTTGTGCCATTTCCCCCCCCTCCGGAGTAGGTGGGAGGGTTTCCTTGTTTGTTCGCGACTATGAGTTGTAATGCCATGATCGTGTCGACAGCTTTTTCTCCTCTTTCATCCTGGGTGCCACTGAACCAAAGGGGGGATTTTGCATTGATATCCGCGGTCACGAGAATTTTCTTTCCCCGCAACGCCGTGGCTATTTGAACAAGCTTCTCCAAAAATTCTTCAATTTGTCTTCCGTACTGGAAGTACATATTGACTAGGTATAATAATCCAGTGGGTGAGTGAAGCTCCACGACGTTGCAGTGGTCATCCGAAAATTGTGCTAATGTGGTGGCTCTTAATGCTTTATTTGTTATCATAACCGCGGCTTTTGGTTCCTCTCCGCTATAGATTTGTTGCCAATTAACTGCAGTAAATGGGATCCGGCCAGCCAGGGAGTACGGCTCCTGTATGCAGAGTACGTCCAGACTCTTCTCCTCCACCACTTTTCGGAGTTCCTGCAGGACCAGTCTGCTATTATGAGTGTTTATCTGTCCCACTCTTAACTGGCTCACGTGGAAAGTATGTATGTATATGCGATTCTGGCCAGTTTTTGCGCCAGTCGTGAGCTATTCTGCCGTTTGTGATGACTGATTGGTTATATAACTCATTAAGATCGAATTTTTCATTTCGCCTTTCAAACACTTTTTTGACCAGGTCTCGCAGGGCTCCGAAATCTGTGGGGAGATTCATTGTCTTGAGCTGTATTCTGTCAACAGCCTCCATCACTGGAAAGGTGATGTCTCTACCGTATTGGTGGCCGACACGCACCACGTGCCTCAAGGCTGTTGTGAGGGTGGCCGGCTCTTCGAGCCTAGACAGCTGTAATGCATGCTCCAGGTTGGGGTAGATCCTAGCAGGATCTATGCCCGGCTCTCGTGTACTATGTGGACTTGTTGGTGTACCACTATTTATCGGTATATTAGTGCTGCTTATTGTGTTCACTTGCACTAACTCTTCCCGCATTGATAACTTCCCCACCACAGGATGCCCAAGTGGTCGTTCTTGATCTTTAGACGACCTTTGTCCCCGATTCGGAGGGGAGGGTGCATCATTCTCTTCGCAAGGATCAGTTTGAATACAGGCGTCTTTCATGATGATGAAGTGTTGTGGCCTAGTGATCTTTTTTATAAATTCTCTAAATTTATTGGCCCTTATTGCATCCCTCAACCTCTTGCTTGGAGACTTCCTTTTAGGCTTCTTATTCCCATTTGGGGACTCAGCCATAGTCAATTCGGGCTATAAGTCTCTGCTCGAGCATCCTGTAGGTAGGGCAGTTTCTGCCGGTGGTGTTACATGATTTTTTCCCTCTCTTTGTACAGGGGATACAAATCCCGGCTTTGTTACAATTTTTTCTTGTATGATCCTCGGCCCCACACCTGGAGCAGGCCGGCCTTCTTTCACAGTGTTTATGTATATGATCTAAATCGCCACAGTTGTGGCATCTGGGTACTACTAAGTAGTCCCGTACATTTATGGCATGAAAACCTAAATATATTCTTCCCATAGTGGTGATTTTGCGCCACATGTTCCCAGATACCTCGGCAACGTGATGTACAACATCCCGATCCCGAGGCCCTGTTTTGAAACGTAATTTGAAGTCTTGTCTGAATGTCTCCCATTGCATCTCATCAAAATTCTGATTGTATAGTGTCTCATAAATGTCTGATTCTGTTAGAGCTACTGGCACATCGTAGAGGATTACCAGCGGGTTCCTCTTTTTTGGTGGTTCGCACTTGACTGCTGTGTTCAGTTTCGTGTTTTTTAAGATTTTATCTCTGTCCACTTCTGTTGCTACATCAACTACTACTACATTTTTTGTTGCCTTGACTTTATTAATTTTAATTTTATCTTTGGCTGGGTCTATTATTGTGGTAAATAACTCTTGCACCTTCTTTACTGTTTGTCCGGGCAGGGGTCTTAGGAAGACCGCCGTGTCCGGCCTTTTTGTTACCTTGGCTATTGTTTCTTTAGTGGTCTGAGTTTTTGTGGCTGCTTGTGCAGCCACTGCTGCCCATGTCTTGGTTGGTTGCTGTCTGAGTCTATAATTTTCTTTTTCTAACTCTTCGAGTCTCCCCTCAAGCTTTGCGTTAGCAATGGCCCAAGCGGCGAGCTCGTTTTTAATTGCCATGACGGCAGCCTGGCTTATTTTGCCATTTTTGACACTTGAGTCCAAAATTTGATTAATTTTTGTGTGTCTTTCTAATGTAGTTTGCACATTCTGTTCCCCTTCCTCCTGTGAGGCAGGAACAGTCGCTATCGACGCCCTCGAGGTCGCACTAGATTCACCCGTCTCAGATTCAGCCATGTTTGACGAGTGAAGAAAAAAGGTGGGAGCCCGTCTCTTGCCCCGGACCGGCTCCTCTGGCATGGGGGGGGACTGTTGCAGCTCGCCCACCAACCTCGCCCCTAGGTCAAGGGCACTCCTGAGCTGCAGGGTTCAGCGCGCCGTTGCCAGCGCACTGGTCCCCGTCGAAGGCCTCGTCGTCGACGATTTCACTCGACGCTCCTCGGCAAGTGCACCCCGCACTCCGGAGAGGCGGATGCACCCCTCGCCCTTCGCCGCCTACTAGCCCGAGTTTCCACCTGAAGGCCAAGGACCCACTCCTACTCAGGTGGTGGGTCGGTCCCCCAGTCGTTCGGCGGTCTGGGCCCATCTAACCTAGCCCAGGCGATGTCACCACCTCCTGGGTTTGGCAGAACACGCCCCGGTTACCCAGGGGCGCGGCGAAGCACCCTTGCCGACTCGCGCCGCGATCCCACGCCGACAAACGAGGTCGCCGGCATGCAGAGCACCTGCTGGTCTGTGCCCTGCGAACAGAAAGGGACTGGTGTTCGGTCCCTTGACACAGCTCCCCCTGTGCCACGCACCCTTCGCTTTCGCATCGGGTTGGGTCGCAGCTCTCCCTTTTGACGCAAGGCAGAATGCCGAGCTTGACGTCTGGCACCACGGGAAGGCGGAAAGAGCCACTTGGGAAGGAGAGGCTGTAAGAGACGCTTCACTTCCCCGAGTGAGGACTGCCGCGGCACGCCCGACTGGAAAGCGATACGCCCCAGTGCGAGCCTCCGTGCCTTACGGCGCGCCGGCAACGGGCGGGCCCGCGCCGAAACGCGCCGTCAAGCGACTGACCTCACGCAGTGTGTTTGCGGCGGCGTTGGGGTTTCCGAGGCAAGGCGTGTGGGCATAGGCGGCCGGATCAGCTGTTTCGTTCGTGTCGACGGCCGTTGCGCGCGGGAGTGGAGGGCGGTGTGTCGACACGCCTCCCTTTAACAATGGTCATTATTGCTGCCGTTGTCGTTTGGAAGGCGACTGCGACCGTGCAAAATGTGTGTGTGTGTGTGTGTGTGTGTGTGTGTGTGTGTGTGTGTGTGTGTGTGTGTGTGTGTGTGTTGGGCCACACGGGCTGTGTGGACGACAAGATGGCGGACGTGCGCCGGCGGCGGCTGTGCTGTGAAAGTGCAAAGTTAAAACAAAACAAGGTGCGGCGAGGACGACTGAAATTTTGCTTTGGACGTAGGTTTGTGTGGTGGCCCTGAAAAGGGCCGATTGTTGTGGGCCGAGCCGGCAAAGCGCGTTGCGTGCAGGGGAGCACGCGGCGCTGCGATTGCCTGGCCTCCTTTAGGCCTTCTTCTCGGTCTTCTTTGGCAGCAGGACGGCCTGGATGTTGGGCAGGACACCACCCTGTGCGATGGTGACGCCCGACAGGAGCTTGTTGAGCTCCTCGTCGTTGCGGATGGCAAGCTGCAGGTGGCGCGGGATGATGCGCGTCTTCTTGTTGTCGCGGGCCGCGTTTCCGGCCAGCTCGAGCACCTCAGCCGCGAGGTACTCCATGACGGCGGCGAGGTAGACGGGCGCCCCGGCGCCGACGCGCTCTGCGTAGTTTCCCTTGCGCAGGAGGCGGTGGATTCTGCCGACCGGGAACTGGAGCCCAGCCCTGCTTGAGCGGGACTTTGACTTGCCCTTGACTTTGCCTCCCTTTCCGCGTCCGGACATGGCGATGGGCTAGCGACGGTGCACACGAAACGGAAACGAAAACGACCGGTGCGAGCGGCAGCGAGTCGAGCAGCGGAGTGCGTGCCGGCGCAGCCGGGGTGGGGGTGCTTTATGGGCTCGGGTGCGGCGGCCGGTTGCGCGCGCGCCCCATTGGTCGGCGGCCGCAACAGGGCGAGCTGGTAAAGGTGCGGCGGCGGCTGGCGGCGGGTGCCACTGTGTGGGGAGACGCTGACTAGAGCGGAGCGCTTGCTACTGGTGTTGCTGCTGCCGTACGTTCGTTCGAGATGCCGCCCAAGACTAGCGGGAAGGCCGCCAAGAAGGCTGGCAAGGCGCAGAAGAACATTTCGAAGGGCGACAAGAAGAAGAAGCGCAAGAGGAAGGAGAGCTATGCCATCTACATCTACAAGGTGCTGAAGCAGGTGCACCCTGACACGGGCATCTCGTCGAAGGCGATGAGCATCATGAACAGCTTCGTGAACGACATTTTCGAGCGCATTGCGGCCGAGGCTTCTCGCCTGGCGCACTACAACAAGCGCTCGACCATCACGTCCCGCGAGATCCAGACCGCTGTGCGGCTGTTGCTGCCTGGCGAGCTGGCCAAGCACGCCGTGAGCGAGGGCACGAAGGCGGTGACCAAGTACACGAGCTCCAAGTAAGGAGGTGGCTCTGGAATGGAAGGAAGGAAGGATGGAGAAGGCTCCTCCGTTGCGAGAGCGGCAAAACGGCCCTTTTCAGGGCCACCAACTTGCCTTTTGCGGGAAGGGCGGAATTGTTGTTGTTGTTGTTGTTGTTGTTTGTGTGGACGGCTGTGATGTATGTGTGCATTTTGATTGTGGGTGGGGGGGGCGCGTCAAAGCGTGTTGCGGGGTACGGCCACGAGGTTGGTCGCCGTGGCGTGGAATGGTGGCACGCCTCGTTGGAGTGGTTTTGACCCATTGGTGTTGGTGTTGGTGTGTGTTACCTGTCTGCGAGGGGGGACAGTGCGATCGGCGACTTTTGTGTCACCGTAACGACGGCCGTTTGCGGGTTTGTTTTTTTTTTTTTTGCACATCATACATGGCGAGGGTGAAATGTGAAATGTTTTTGTTTGGTTTGTTTTTTTTTTCTTTGCCGCCCACTATTCCCTTTGCTGTACGCCGAGTTTGACAATGGTGCGACGTAACTGCAGCGTGGAGGTGTGTGAGTGACGTTGAAATGAACGTGCCATTAAGACGCATTGTTGTTGTATTGTACTGTACGTGTACGGCGACACGCACGATGATGTACCATTCGACTCTGATTTTTGATAGCCGTGTCTGACTGATTGCGTACGACGCACGCACACCGATGTCGTCATTCAAGATGCACGCGTGTCCAGTGCAGTACAGTAAGCGCGACGCTAGACGACGACGACGACGACGACGACGACGACGACGACGACGACGGCGGCGGCGGTCGTCGTCGTTTGTTTGGCGAATGTCTGTACACGTGTTTGTCTGTGTCCATCCGGTATGTATTTGTTTGTTTGAAAGTGTTTTGTGTGTCGGTGACGTGGTCCGATCCGTCGCCCCCTGAGTAACTGTCGATCGGCGCGATAGACCGGCGTCACGCAACTGAACCGAAGTCTTGGGCACACCCGTCATACTGTTGTACACCGTCGCGCTGAGAACGGTAACGAAAGGTTGACTTTGATCGGTCGAATGTGTGGGCAGAACGTGAGGAATGAGGCAAGAGTGCAAGGAGGGGGGGCAAAAGAGAGAGGAAGGGAAAAAGGGGAGAAACGCATTCGTAGAGCAACGGAACGTTCCCGTGTCGGAGGCGTATTGGAGCCGCACTGAAATGCGTTTAACGGCGGCGCGGCTGCAAGTGTCTGCCGTGGTGAACGTTACCTTTGACGGCTGCATTGGGCTTTGCTTTCGCTTTCGCTTTCCCGGATGTACGTAACGTTTGTTGATATGGTTCTGAGGAAGAGTGTATGACAGTGCCGTGCCGTCCATGTTCGTGTGCCCTCCCATTGTGTGTATGCTATTGTCTGTGTACTTGAATGATGTATGTAGGTGTTAGTGGACATGTTTTACCAGTGGGGGGAAATGGATCGTCGATAGTTGCCGTCACTCTGTCACGGTCGAGATGACGCACCCTCCGTACAGAAAGGTGTCGAGAAAGTGAGTGTGTGTGTGTGTGTGTGTGTGTGTGTGTGTGTGTGTGTGTGTGCGCGTCCGTGAATTGGCAGTGTTTGGAGGTGGGCGTGCCCTGCATGTGGCCCGGAAGGCTGTTCGTTTGGCGGTAGTGTTGTGTGGACAGGGGAGGGGCATGCGTAACGCTGCTGGCATGGCATTTCGGGAGATGGGAGGGGGCAAACGAGGAAACGAGGAGCGGCGGCCAAAGACGGGACGGGGAGGGGCGCGGTGTGGGTGGCTTGCGCCTGTGCTCGGCGTTGTGGTTTGTGCAAAAGAGGAGGAGAAAAACAATGAGTTGCCAGGGAGGGGAGCGGTGTTGTGTTGTGGTTGTCGTGGTGTAGCCGCAGACGCGGCTGTCAGTGAACGTGGCGAGACGGACGGATGCGCGGAGGGGCGGGGGCGGCGCATTTCGCCGGTGCCGTGCCGTGCCATGCCTGAAAGCCGCGTGGTCGCTGTGTTGTTGGTGGCGTGGGGGCGAGGAGAGTACCGTACGGGTGTGCTTGTGCGCCGGAAATGGCACACTGCGCCTGCCCGTCTTGGAGGCTGATGGCTGTGGTGTGGAAATGGGGCGCGGTGATGTTGAAGCAGAAAAGAAACCAAGAAAACGGAAGGCGTGATGCGGCGGTGGTGGTGAGAGCGGGAAAAACAAAACAAAAAAAAAAAAAAAAGAAGGAAAAACAACAAGAAACAAAAAAGAAAACAAAAAGTCTATCAATATTAAAATGTAAATGGAAATGGAAATGGACCCAGGTATAACCTCCCTGCACAAATAGCAGAGAGTCCGATGGTAATAAAAATGTGCCAGAATGTTAACGTCCCTACAAAAGAAACCCAACGATAATATTAATGAAAGAATGAACCGTATGTAACATTGCAACAGACACAATGAAACCTGATAAATTGTATAAGGGCAGCAGCGTTGACCTTTGGCCCTGTATTCAGAATAAAAAGAGCCAAAGATTGTTACCCCAATGAAAAAGACACTGAAACACGTATGTAACATAGCAGCGATGGCGAGACATTGTAGCATCTGTGACCAGAGAGTTTGCGCTGGACTGCGCGAGTGTTGCGAGCGGTTCTCAGTCAGTCAGTCAGTCAGTCGTTGCGAGTCTGTAGCTCTGTGTAGTTGAGGGCTGTACTCTGTCAGTAGTCGTCGCGTGCAGTACGCTAATAGTCGTCATGCAGAGCGGTCGGTCAGTAGTAGGAGCCGAGTGCGGTTGTGTGATGTAGGCGGTCGGCAACACTGGTCAAGATGGTGAATAAGGTATACTGTTAATTAATATAATCATTAGATAATGAAAAATTTTATTTATTGTAATTATTCTCCAACAAGTTCCCCAATAATAATGTTTATTTCAAAAGCATTTTTCAAACATTTAATTTTTTATTGAACTAAAGAGTTCGTTGCACTTCACATTTCATTCCACTTCTTTGAAGAAAAATTTCACTAAAATCACAAAAAAAGAGAATATTATTATTTGCAATGCAGTTCCTCCAAGCGCTGCGCAACAACAAGAGCAGAAATGTGACATCCATTTATTCGGAGGTAAGACTTTAATTCTGATTGTTTTGCACAGGGCCAAAGACCGATATTTCGGTTTAATTGAAGTTTCTTGTCACTGAACGGACTTTAAATGTTGTGAAGAATTTATATTTGAGTCAGATTGCGAATTTCACATTTTTGTTGCCATTTTCAATACCTCTCATTGTGGGCGAGGTTACAATTAGCGCAATGTCCATTAGCATCCGTAAATAACATTGTCCATTATTTTAAAATTTGCGGGGAGGTTACAACACACACAAAAAAAAAAAAAAAAAAAAAATTTGCATTTATATCCGCTCCTCAATTGTAGATACCCCTTACACAGCTGTGTGCAATGAATGAGTGCTGGCTGGTAATTAATTGCACTCCTTGGAGGGAAATGCCATAGGAAGTAGTCTTTAAAAAGTGAATGTTTTTCGTTAAAAGACAAAAGGTACTTTAGAAAAAAGTAATAGTGGGGCTTTTGTTGTTGAACAAAATAAGTACAATGAACATACGTTATCAGATTTGCGCAATGCAGCTTCACACTACCTTTTGATTATAACACAATATACTATACATCGTCCCGAACCGTGACCAGAGTCGCGAGACGAGCAGAGCACGCCGCCGACGCCCGCTCAGTACAACCGTCCACCCGCTACTACTGTCGACCGACTACTACCTCTCCCGACTCGCGCTACAATATATATAACAACTGTTCCTGGCGACCCGGTGCGTGCCACTACTGTCGTCTGGCGCGGTCCAAGCGCCGACTAGCAACGATAAATAACTCTCTGGTCAGACAGAGATGCTGTCATGCCTCGCCATCGCTCTGGTAATGAATACATACGTGTTGCAGCGTGCGTACCACCGGAACACGCAGTGGCGGAGCCAAAGACTGTGTTGTCGAGGTCGAGTGCGAGCGGGAAGAGAGGCAGCGTCGGCACGGAGATGCAAGCGAGCGCGAGACGCACGGGGGCTGCAGCGTGGCGCGTTTGCGGTCGGCGCCTTTGGTGGCAACGGCCGGGACAAGCAGCGGTGTATGGTGTGGTGCGGGGCGGACAGGGGCGGCGGTGGACGGGGAGGAGGCGGCGCGACGACGGCATGGGGGCGAAAACGGGACGGGGGACGGCGGATGCTGAGAGGCGTCACGCGCGGACAGGACACAGACACAGAGACACACAGATTGGAAAGGGAGGGTGCGCGGTAGTAGTTGGGAATGTGCGTACCGTGCGGGATGGGAGTGGGCGAGGAACACGGTCGTGGCCCCCTGTTTTTTGGGTGCGTGTGATGACGTCGGTGTGTTGTGGGAAGGGAAGGTGCTGTGGCGGCGGCGCGTAATGGGCGTAGGCCGAAAAGAGAAAGGAACGTGGGCAGTGTGTTGGCAAGCGTCGGTTCGACTGCGACGTTGATGGGCAGGGCAAGGTTAATGGTGGTAGGAGTAGGCGTGTGGGCGCAAAAAATCTGCCGCTGCAGGCGGTGCCGTAACCGCCATGGCGGGAAGGAGAGAGAGAGGGCCAAAGAAAGAAAGAAAGAAAG
This sequence comes from Schistocerca americana, assembly GCF_021461395.2. Lineage (NCBI taxonomy): Eukaryota > Metazoa > Arthropoda > Insecta > Orthoptera > Acrididae > Schistocerca > Schistocerca americana. The sequence continues at coordinate 529,897 of NW_025726434.1, read as the reverse complement.
AAAGAAAGAAGAAAACAAAAAAAAAAACAAAAAAAAAAAAGGAGGCGGGGGCGAAAGTGGAGAGGCGGTGGTGTGAGAAGGGCGGGGGCGGAAGGAAGGCAGGAAGGACAAGAGGCGAGGCGACGGCTTGCTTTGTGTATCGGTCGGTCTCTGGCTATGCTTCGTTTTCTGCAGCAGGGTCGGTGCGCGGCGTGGCTCGCGGCAGTGGGAACGCCTGGTGGCTGGACGGCCAGCAATGCGGTTGGATGGGCGGCCACAGCACCGCACCTGTGCCCGAGGAGGAGACGCTGGCGGCGGGCCCTGAGGTGAGGCCGGCTCGGCTGGGGCTGTGGATGTGTAGGTGTGCGCCGCTGCTGCAACAACGAGTAAAACGCGAGAAGAAGGGATGGCGGTAGAGAGAGAGAAAAAAAAAAAGGTCGTGTTGTGTTGATGCGCAGGCAGACGCGTACAGAGAGACGAGCCCGGTCTGCAGCAGGGTGTGGCCGTGCCGAGTGCAGAGCAGCGGCGGCTCGGTTCGGTTCGGTTCGGCCCGGCCCGGCGGGCCGCGCTGTTGTCGCGGACGTGAGCGCCCCCTGGCGGGTGGCCGGAGGCGGCGCGGCGTGTTGGACGTGTGGCTGGTGGCAGTGCACAATTTGCGAGTGGCTGGCGGTGTGGTGTGGCGGTTGGCGCGTCGGGCGGCGGAGAGAGAGAGAGAGAGAGAGAGAGGGAGGAGAGGTATGTGTTGCGGGCGCCCTTTGCTGCGCTGCGTCGTTGCGTGTGCCGTACAGGGCGGGCGCTTGTCGACTGTGTGGGCGGTGTGGCGAATTGGCGTGAAACGGCTGCCGAGAGGTGTGTGGTAGCGAGCCGGTCGTTGTCAGTGCGAAGGGGAATGTGCGTGCGTTTGGCGGTTTCGGTGTGCTTTTTGCGGCGTGAGAGTGGGAATTAGTGGGGCCGGCTGTTGTGTTGGTTCCTTGTGTCTTGTGTCGCGTAGCTTGATGGCAACGTGGAAGGACGCCGGTTTCGTTTCGAGCCTTGCGTGTGGTTGTCGACGTTGACTGGTTGGCGTGTGCCGATGCACGTGCATGTGTGGGTCGCGAGTGCGTTTTTGGCTGTGTGTGTGTGTGTGTGTGTGTTTTGGGGGGGAAGGGGGAGGCGGTGGTGAAAGTGCAGTCGTTGCCACGGGCGTCGTCGGGTGGGGCTGGGGCTGTGCGTCGTGGCGGAAAGGTGGTAGGTTGCGGGAAGCGAGCCCGTCGTTGACGGTGTCGCGTGAGTTGTGAATCGAGTGGGGCGCGGGGCGCGGGACAGGAGCAGCGTGCCGCTGCGTCGTGGTCGTCAGCAGAGGCTGTGCGTGTGCTTGTCCTTTTTGTGGGCGGTTCGTGCGAGGCGTTTTTGTTTTGTGTTGCCCTAGTTGTTAGTTTATTTTGTTTGTGTTTGTTATTTTGAGACGACGACTGGTTGGTGGCGTGCGCGCGAAGTGGCGGTGTGCGCTTCCCGTGTCGTTTGTGTTGTTTTGTTTTTGTTTTGTTTTTTTTTGCACTGGGCCCCGGGGGGTGGGTGGGTGGGTGGGTGGGTGGGTGGGTGCGTGCGTGCGTGTGTGTCGATTGCCGGCTGGCGAAAGGTGCGCCATCGGCGGGGTGGGTCGCCGGCACAAGTAGAGGCGGCGGCGTTGTTGCTGTTGTTGTGTGGTGTTTGTTTTGTTCGGCTGTGTCGGCGAGCTGTGTTGCGGTGCGTGTGAATGGTGGTGCAAAAGTGCTGGCGTTGGGGCTGCGACTGCGACGGCGGCGAGCCGCGGGCGCGCATGATAGTGATGTTGTGAACAGCGGCTGTGTACGGTAGTGGTGTTGTTGTAGCACGACGTGCATCCGGGCCGGCGCGGAAAGCGCAGTTGCGGGCGGTTGCCCTTCGGTGCCAGCCATGTCGCGTGAGCGGCGGGTTGCTCTGGTGTCGACACGTGGTGCTCTGGGTTGTTGTGTGGTGCCCTTTGGCCGGTGGGGGTGGTTCGCGTGTGTCTCGTTCGCGCTCGGTATCTGGTCGTGGTCGTGCTGCTCCCCCGTCTGTCGGCGGTTTTCGACGTCGTCTGTACGTTTTTGTTCGTTTGCGGCGTGCCTGCCGACGTCGCCCCGTCGCGACCTTTCAACCGAAAGTGTGGCGCCCGAAGGTGAACGAACGTAACCCTGACCTCGGCGCTTTACGCTGAGCCGAGCGAACCGAACCTAACCTGTGGTGTGGCGAGGTGAGCTCAGCCTGTGAGCCCCTAACGTCTACGTACGGTAAGCTGTCCGGCTCACGCCTCACGTTTGAACGCTTTTTTAACCTACGTTTGACGCTTCTTAACCTAGCACTGACCCCTTAACCTAACGTGTAACCTAACCTAACCTAACCTAACCTAACCTAACCTAGCCTAGCCTCTGACGCCTGACGTGTTTGAATGCTTAACCTAAGTTTGACGCTTAACCTAACCCAAGTCCCCTTAACCTAACCCATGTCCACCTAACCTAACCTAACCTAACCTAGACGTGTAAACGTAATGTGTAACGCGTAACGTGTAAGGTCGGCTGGCGTGTGTGCTGACGGCAGATTGGGTTGGTCTGTAGATTCGGATTGCGGTTTGCCTCGGTCGAGGGGTTGGGTCGGAAGCGGCGAGGGGCGGCGGCGCCTGTTGCGCAGGCGGCGTCCGTTTGCGGCGGGCAATTGTTGAGAAACGGCTGTGAATGTTGGCGGGCGAGAGGAGGAGGACGGCGCGCGATGTGGCCCGACGGCTGCGGGCCGATCGGGAAACGGCGGGAGGGCGACGGAAGGCGATGGGGCGGCGGAGGCGCGTTTGCACGGCCGTCATCGCCGCACGCCTCGGCTTGTGTGGCTGTGGCGCCGGCCGCGCTGGCCGGGCTGCCGCGGCGACGGTGTGGGAGTTTTGCCGAAGGTTTGGCCATTGTGGCGGGTCGTCGGCTGGGGCTGTGGGGGCGGCATTTGGGCGGGGGCGGCGATTCTCGGCGGGCCGACCCAGGCTGTAGCGCGCGGTAGCTGCAGTTTGGCCGTGGTTTGCGGCGCTGCCGTGGCGACTGGTTGGCGACTGTGGTGTGGCTGTGTGTAGCCCCATCCTCGGTGGTTTGAAAGGCGCGGGCGGTTGTGGCGCAGGTTTGGGGCTGCTCCGCACAGGCTGTCGGACGTTGGGCGGTAGCAAGCGCGGGAGGCGCGGCGCGGCGGCGCGCAGAGTGGCGGCCGCTCTCTCGGCCGTCCGCGCCCGCCCGCGACACTGGCTGGGCCCTTGTGATTCTCTGCTCCGCTGCTGTGCTGTGCTTGCGTGCCTGCCGTCCCGCTCGCTCTCGCTCTCGCTGTGTGTTACGCGCGTCGTCGAAATGGCAGATCAGGCGGCTACGAACGAGACTGCTGCGGCACCCGCCGCCACCGGCACTACGAAGAAGGCCAAGTCTGCGTCGTCTGCGAAGAAGCCGCGCGCCAAGCCTGCGCACCCGCGCACCTCTGAGATGGTGACGGCCGCCATCAAGAGTCTGAAGGAGCGCGGCGGGTCGTCGCTGCAGGCGATCAAGAAGTACATAGCCGCGCACTACAAGCTGGACGCGGAGAAGCTGGCGCCGTTTATCAAGAAGTACCTCAAGTCGGCCGTCGTGGCGGGCGAGCTGGTGCAGACGAAGGGGAAGGGCGCGTCCGGCTCGTTCAAGCTTGCCGGCGCCGGCGGCGGGGGGGCGGCCGAGGGCGGCAAGGCTCGTGCTGGCGGTGCCAAGAAGAAGCGCGCCGCTCCGGCCAGCAAGGAGAAGAAGGGCGCCCATGCGGCCGGCGCAAAGAAGGCTGGTGGCGTGAAGGCGGCGACCGGTCGGAAGGCGGGCGCCGCCAAGAAGGCGTCTGCGGCGTCGGCCGCTCCCGCGGGTGCGAAGAAGGCGGCTGCGGCCAAGCCGGCCAAGGCCAAGTCGCCGTCGAAGGCGAAGAAGGCCGCCAAGGTTCCGACGAAGAAGCCGAAGGCGCCGCGCCCGAAGAAGGCGACGACGCCGTCTAAGGCGAAGGCTTCGCCCAAGAAGAAGAAGTAGAGTAGAGGAGAAAGAGATGGGAAAGGAAGGGTTTGGCGCTTGACTCCGTCGTCCCCACCCCCCGTCGTCGTCTAGTGGCGCGCAAGAGACGCGCGGCCCAAAACGGCCCTTCTCAGGGCCATCAAAGCACGTCGGGGAAGGTTTTGATTGTCGTGTTGCGTTTGGTGTGGGTGTCTGTCTGGCGTTTCTGTATGCCCGTGGGGATGCTGTTTGCGTGCCGCGGTGGTTGGATTGCGGGGGTCGGTGGCGGGTGTGGGCGGCGGTAGCGGTAAGCGGTGTTGTTGTTGTTGTTGTTGTCGTGGTTGATTGTCGCCGTGTTTGTGGCGGCGGCCGACGGTTGGTTTTCTGTCACGTTGTTTTGTTTGAATACGTTGGTTGGCTTGCCTGCGTTCGTTCTTCTCGGATGTCTGTCTTGTCGAGTCGTGTCTGGTCTTTGTTTTGTTCCTTTGTGTGTGTTATGTTTTGCAACGGGGGGCACGTTGAGATGTGGAAGGAGTCGGCGGGGATTTCGGTGGCGTGTAGAGCGAGCGAGCGCGCCTGCCTGGCCGTTGGCCGTCGGAGTGGAGTGCGGGGTTTTTTGTTTTCGAAACGAAAGCGGCGGCCGGCCAGCCACCCGTGCGGTGTGACGTCGGCCGTTGGGTATTGTGCGCTTGGAGCGCCGGGGAGGGATGATGTGTGATTGTTGCGCGCTGCTAGCAGGCAGGCAGGCAGGCAGGCAGGCAGGCAGGCAGAGTGAGCGGGTGTGGCGGACGGACGGGAAGTGGCGGTTTTTGTTTTTGGGTTGCGGGGCGAGAGGCAGGCGACCGACAAAGTTTGCTCGCGACAGAGAGATGTTAGTGGCCCTGAAAAGGGCCGTTTTTGTTTGTGCGGTGCGGTGCCGCGGCGCGGTTTAGGCGCGCTCGCCGCGGATGCGGCGCGCGAGCTGGATGTCCTTGGGCATGATGGTGACGCGCTTGGCGTGGATTGCGCACAGGTTGGTGTCTTCGAAGAGGCCGACGAGGTAGGCCTCGCTGGCCTCCTGCAGGGCCATGACTGCGGAGCTCTGGAAGCGCAGGTCGGTCTTGAAGTCCTGGGCGATCTCGCGCACTAGGCGCTGGAATGGCAGCTTGCGGATGAGCAGCTCTGTGCTCTTCTGGTAGCGCCTGATTTCTCGCAGGGCGACGGTGCCCGGCCTGTAGCGGTGGGGCTTCTTGACGCCTCCGGTGGCGGGCGCGCTCTTCCTCGCCGCCTTGGTGGCGAGCTGTTTGCGCGGCGCCTTTCCGCCGGTGGACTTGCGGGCCGTTTGCTTTGTGCGGGCCATAGCGGTAGCGGAGCGGCGTGCGTGGAGGTTAGGTGCGGCGCGGCGTCCGGTGCTGCCTTGACAACGGGCCCGCGCGCCTCCGTGCTGCGCTTATATGCCCTCGGTTGCGCGTGGTGGGGGGAGGGCGGGCCAGAGTCTATATAGGGGGGCGGCGGGCGCGCCGGGCGCAGACCGTAGCCGACTCGCCAGCCGCTGCAGCTGCTGTTTGTGCACGTTTTGCTTTGCCCGAGGAAGGAAGGATGACAGGCCGCGGCAAGGGAGGAAAGGGGCTCGGCAAGGGTGGCGCCAAGCGGCACCGCAAGGTGTTGCGCGACAACATCCAGGGCATCACGAAGCCCGCCATCCGCCGCCTGGCTCGCAGGGGCGGCGTGAAGCGCATCTCTGGTCTGATCTACGAGGAGACCCGCGGGGTGCTGAAGGTGTTCCTGGAGAACGTGATCCGCGACGCGGTGACGTACACTGAGCACGCCAAGCGCAAGACTGTGACGGCCATGGACGTGGTGTACGCCCTGAAGAGGCAGGGGCGCACCCTGTACGGTTTCGGCGGTTAGGCTGCGTCGCAGCGGGCGCTGGCCTTCCCGCGGCCGTGCTTGTGGGTGGGAGAGACTAGAAAACGGCCCTTTTCAGGGCCACCACACTGTTCGGAAGTTGAAAAGTGCGAAAGAGTCTGTGTTGTTGCTGCTGCGTGTGTGCGCTGTGTTGTTTGTTTGTTTCTTTCTCTCTTTCTTTCTTTGTTTCTTTCTTTCCGTTTGAGCGACGTGATGTGACTGGGAGGGGAGAAGGAAAGGAAACGTGTCATGTGGCTGGCTGTGTGTGGAGCTGCTTCGTTTGTGTGTCTTTGTATCGATCGCGACGGAGATGGCGGGCTGTGTGTTGTTGTGCGAGAGGCGGTGATTATTTGCTTGCGTGGTTTGGCTCTGTGTGTTTGCGGCGGCGTTGGGGTTTCCGAGGCAAGGCGTGTGGGCATAGGCGGCCGGATCAGCTGTTTCGTTCGTGTCGACGGCCGTTGCGCGCGGGAGTGGAGGGCGGTGTGTCGACACGCCTCCCTTTAACAATGGTCATTATTGCTGCCGTTGTCGTTTGGAAGGCGACTGCGACCGTGCAAAATGTGTGTGTGTGTGTGTGTGTGTGTGTGTGTGTGTGTGTGTTGGGCCACACGGGCTGTGTGGACGACAAGATGGCGGACGTGCGCCGGCGGCGGCTGTGCTGTGAAAGTGCAAAGTTAAAACAAAACAAGGTGCGGCGAGGACGACTGAAATTTTGCTTTGGACGTAGGTTTGTGTGGTGGCCCTGAAAAGGGCCGATTGTTGTGGGCCGAGCCGGCAAAGCGCGTTGCGTGCAGGGGAGCACGCGGCGCTGCGATTGCCTGGCCTCCTTTAGGCCTTCTTCTCGGTCTTCTTTGGCAGCAGGACGGCCTGGATGTTGGGCAGGACACCACCCTGTGCGATGGTGACGCCCGACAGGAGCTTGTTGAGCTCCTCGTCGTTGCGGATGGCAAGCTGCAGGTGGCGCGGGATGATGCGCGTCTTCTTGTTGTCGCGGGCCGCGTTTCCGGCCAGCTCGAGCACCTCAGCCGCGAGGTACTCCATGACGGCGGCGAGGTAGACGGGCGCCCCGGCGCCGACGCGCTCTGCGTAGTTTCCCTTGCGCAGGAGGCGGTGGATTCTGCCGACCGGGAACTGGAGCCCAGCCCTGCTTGAGCGGGACTTTGACTTGCCCTTGACTTTGCCTCCCTTTCCGCGTCCGGACATGGCGATGGGCTAGCGACGGTGCACACGAAACGGAAACGAAAACGACCGGTGCGAGCGGCAGCGAGTCGAGCAGCGGAGTGCGTGCCGGCGCACTCACTCACTTTTACTTGCGAGCGATCCTTTGCTCGTGAAGGGGCAGGGTGAGCATCGGGTGCTATTCCTGCAAATATTTACTTATAAGATGTGGGAGGGAACTGACTTATTTCGGGCTGGCCTATCGGATGCGTTGCATCCATTGGTTGTTGCAAGGTTTTTATGCTTGCAACAGGTCGGGCCAACGTGTGGTCGGCCTGTGGTGGATTTGGTGGCCCAGTGCCTGGATGAGCCTATTGTGAGACCTGTGGGCCTCTTGATAAAACTGTCGCGCTGATTGTCGGAAGCGATCTCTCAGCAGAGGTATACCAGTTTGTTGGTGTAGCTGGGCAGTTGGGTAGCGCCAGGGTAGACGGAGGGCGAGCCGAAGTGCTCGGTTCTGCACCCTCTGGAGCTCAACAATGTGGGTTTCGGCCGCATTTCCCCACACCACGGCAGCGTACTCCAGCACCGGGCGAACCAGTGCCAGGTATAGGGTGATGCCGTGGCGAGGGGGAAGCGTCGAAGTCGGGTTGAGTAGAGGGTACAGGACACGAAGACGCCCTGCAGCCCTACCCTTTGCCTCCTGTATGTGGGGGCGCCATGTTAACCGCTGGTCTAAGGTTACCCCGAGGTATTTCGCGGTTTTACACCACGGGATGGGGCCTCCCGTGATCGTCACCGGCTCTAAGTCACGAGGCAGCATTCTCTTTGTGAATATTACTGCCTGACTTTTGGCAGCATTAAATTTCAGCCGCCATTTCGTCGACCAGCTTCCTAAAGCCTCACACCCTAGCTGGAGACGCCGTCTCATTTCTTGCAGGTTCATGCTCCGGACGAGCAGCGCAGTGTCGTCGGCATATAATGCGAGCGACACCCGCGCCACTCGCGGAGCATCTGCGGTGTAGAGGGAGTACAGCAGGGGGCCGAGTACGGACCCCTGCGGCACTCCAGCCTGGATCGGTCGTTGAGTAGACACACCCTCCTCAAGGCGCACATGAAAGGTCCGGTCTTCGAGGTAGGACTTCAGTAGCACCCCGTGCGACGTCGGGATCCCGTGCACGAATAGTTTGTACACGAGCCCGTCGTGCCACACGGAGTCAAATGCCCTAGAGACGTCCAGGAACACCGCCCCAAGGTATTCCCGGGTCTCCAGGGCTCTCATGGCTTCCTCCACGACACGCATGAGTTGGTGTACTGTGGAGTGGCCCCTGCGAAAACCGAACTGTTCATCTGGAAGCAGATGTTCGGCCTCCACGTGTCTGAGGAGGCGTTTGGCGTAGAGGCGCTCGAATACTTTCGAGAGTGTGGGCAGGAGGCTGATCGGGCGGTAGGAGGCCGCCAGACGGGGGTCCTTGTCTGTCTTAGGGATTGCTACCACTTCCGCGTGTTTCCACTCGGAAGGGTAGATTCCCGTGCGTAGGATGGTGTTGAAGATGTCTGCGAGCGTCTGGTATGCCTCTGCTGGGAGTTCGCGCAGGAGGATGCCGACGATGCCATCATCCCCTCCCGCCTTTTTTGGGCTGATTGTCCGTAGCTGCAGGGCCACTTCTTCCACTGTTATCAGCTCAATGTTGTCTCCGTCTTCTCTGGCCGCTAGAAAGGTGGGGAGCTGTGTTTCTACCAGGCGAGCGTGATCGGCGTCCACGACGTCCGCCACGGGCGTGAAAGACGCCGCGAAGTGGTCGGCCAACACGTTCGCCTTTTCATCGGGGTGGCTGAAGACCTCCTGGCCTACCTGAATTGGTGGGACGCGCCTACGTCGTCTCAAAAATGATTTTGCGACGCGCCAGGCGTTGCCGTCAGCAGGGTCAAGGGTTTCCACTAGGGCCGCCCATTCCCTGTTTCGGTGGGCCTCGACTGCAGCCTTGATCTCCCGGCGCATGTGGTTCAGCCGGGCCTTCGTGTGACGTTGGCGTGTAATTTGCCACTCTCGGAAGAGCCGGTTTTTCTCCCGGATCGTCTCCCTGATTTCGGGCGGGAGGCGACGGGAGTTTACCAGTGGATGTTGTGCGGGAGGCGGTGAGGCTGCCTCGGCGGCCTGGAGCAGTTTTTCGCTCAGGTACTGCAGGGCAGTGTCCGTGCCAACCTCAGAAGGGTCTGGGGCGTCTGTCAGGAGAGGGAGGACCTCCTCCTGATAGCGCTCTCGATTTAGGTGCCTGAAGTTCGGACGACGTGGCGGAAGGGCCGCACCGACGATGTCCACGTCATAGATCACTGGGACGTGATCTGATGACAGTGCACAGCGCGTCGATGCGGAGATGTGGTGCCCTATACCCTTGAGAATTGCTATGTCCAGCACATCGGACAACAGATCCTGGCGAGCTGGGAAGATGGTATGTTCGAATGGCCCCAGAGCTATGGCGCCGTTTCTCTGGGCAGCTCTGAGGAGACGGCGGCCATTGGCATTTGTGAGGCGGGAGTTCCATTCCGCGTGCTTCGAGTTGAAGTCACCCGCAATGAAAACCCGCCCCCCAGCCGCCAGTAGCGCGTCGATATCCTGGTCGGCAAGAGTAGCGCGTGGGGGCTTATAGGCAGCAACGAAGGTTATCTGTCCTATTGCGGTGGACACGCTGACTGCTGTGGCTTCCACCGATACTAGGTCAGGGAGGTGGGTGGCATGGTGCATCAGTGCACGTCTAACATACACGGCTGTCCCACCACCGGCAGTCGGCCTATCATAGCGGTAACAGGCGTAATTGGCTGCCCTGACTTGGACTCCAGGCTTAAGGTGGGTTTCGCAAACGAGACATATATCAACTGCTTCGTCCTGCAGAAAGTTGCGAAACTCACCTTGTTGCCTTACAAGGCCGTTTGCGTTGAATCCGCAGACGGTTAGCCCATGTATGTGCGGGTTATCCATGGTGTGGGGCTGGGACGGTGCTGGCCTGGAGGGCCGCCGTGACTGCCTGCACTAGTACTGGGAGTTGCTGGAGCATTGACGTCAGCGAGTGCAGGAGGGCATTTAGCTGTGTTGTCTCCAAACAGGGTTTATTGTGGGGTTCAGGAATGGCTGTTGCAGTATTCTGAACCGGTGGGATGTGTGCAGCAGGTGCCGTACGACTGGCCACCTGTGCGTTTGCCTGACATGTTTGGTGTGGGGAGCTGGGGGTGGGACGCAGTGGGCCCTGACTGCAGTCTTTGGTGCTTGTTGCGGGTGGTGTGGGGCCTGGCTGGGCTGCTGGTGACTGGTTTGTGGCAGCCGGCTTGTTCGTGGCGTCTGGGGGTGCTTGCTGTCGCTCCTGGTGGGCTGGGGCCGCGCCTTTTGCGGCTGTGGCATAGCTGGTGCCTTGCTGGACTGGGCGTGACGTTCCACGTCCGCGTCCGCGGCGCCTGGTCTTTTTAAATAGGTTGCAGCCCCTGTAGCTGGCCACGTGTTGTTCACTGCAGTTGCAGCATTTCGGCGGTTCATCTTTGCTCTTTTTGCAGTCTCTGCTTTGGTGGGAGCCCGCGCATTTGACGCAACGGGCAGGCATTGTGCAGAAGTGTGCCACATGATCCAGGCCTTGGCACGAGAAGCACTGTGCTCTTCGCCCCTTGGCCCGGAGTGGCTCAACTTCTATGTCAACTGTAGCTATTGTTTTAAGTTGAAATATCTTTCTGGCCTCGATGCTGTCCACCAGGACAACGAGGAACAGTGGCATGTCCCTCCGTGTCCTGGGTGACTTCATGAGGCCTGCTGATCTAACGCTGTACCCCAGGGCGAGGAGTTCCTCCTTGAGGTGATCAGGTTCCATACTCATGGGCAAACGGCGGAAGACTACCTTCAGGAGAGGGAGCCGCTCTGCATCATGAGTGTAGCAGAACAGCCCCTCCTCCCGAATCTTACTCATGGTTGCGCGGTAGTCGTCCATGTTTGCAGGTGTGATGCGCAACATCTCGCGCCCAAGGGACTTTATTTTGGGTGGTGCGGACACACCATCAGAGAATTTTTCTAGGAAGGCTCGGAAGGAGTCCTTCCAAAGGACATTGATTGGTGGTGGGGCCACCCTTTTGGGCGGCCTTGGCGCTTCCTCCATAGCCTCGGTGTCGATTGGGGCGGACTCGAACGAGTTTGCCGTCGGGAGCGGCTGCACCTGCTCGAGCTTCCTTGCCCGAGCCGTGTGCTTCCGCTTGGGGACGACAAACTCATCTTCTTCCTCCTCTGCTTCAATGTCTTCTGTGGCGCCTTCAGGCGCGGTTTGCTTCTTCTTCTGCTGCGGCATTCTGTGGGCAGAAGAAGGGGTGTTTTCGGACGACTCATCGTCATCCGCCGGCCTTTTTCGCGATGGGAGTGAGACTTCCATAGCCTCGCCATCGTGGATTAATTTTTCCAGGTTGGCTTCTGGAATAACGTCCTCGTGAGATGCTGCTGGCAGGTCAGCAGCCTCTTGACTGGCCTGTACCGTGGGGGGAGCCAGCAGGGCAGTGGGTGCATGAGACGCCACGCCTGGTGGCTCTGCTCCCTTCGGGGCCGCCTCCGGCAGTGCAGTGTCCTCTTGCGTGGACACGCCTGGCGGGGCTCCCGGCGGTACCTTGGCCTCTTCACTGGCTGCGCCTGGCAGTGCGGCGGCGAGGTCGTACTGTAAGAACCTTATGTAAGCCTTTTCCGCGGCCTCGCGTTCAGAGGCGGTGGCGGCTTTGGCCATGCGGTTCATTACAACAAAGAGTTCGACCGTTGTGAGTGGGCGATACCCTGGAGGAGCGGTCACGGGGGTCGGAGCATTGGAGGCCGCCGCCAGAGCGTGCTCTGACGCGGCGACCACCGCCGCGACGTTCGCAGCGATGTTATTGCCTTCCATGGGGAAGACAGGAGCTCTTGAGGGTGGGTGCTAAGCGAGTGAGCGCGGACTGGTCCCACGTGAAGGGGGTCCTGACTCACGGCGTGCCCTAACAGTCCCTAGGCGCAATACAAATTGATGCTGATCAATTTGTATTGCAGCCACGATAACGGTAACACACAATTTTGCCGCTAGACGAACTCGCAAGCGAGTCGTTAGCTGGAGAAGTCCGCTACCGCTTCTGCCACGTGGCCACCTTCGGCCCGCGTGCCTTGACAAAGGCGCGCGAGAACAAAGGCGCTCGTGAACAAAGGCGCGCGACGGACAAAGCGCTGCGGAGAGCCCAAGCGACCTGACGCTGCGGCGGCTCAACGCAGACTCGCGTGCGTGCCGGCGCAGCCGGGGTGGGGGTGCTTTATGGGCTCGGGTGCGGCGGCCGGTTGCGCGCGCGCCCCATTGGTCGGCGGCCGCAACAGGGCGAGCTGGTAAAGGTGCGGCGGCGGCTGGCGGCGGGTGCCACTGTGTGGGGAGACGCTGACTAGAGCGGAGCGCTTGCTACTGGTGTTGCTGCTGCCGTACGTTCGTTCGAGATGCCGCCCAAGACTAGCGGGAAGGCCGCCAAGAAGGCTGGCAAGGCGCAGAAGAACATTTCGAAGGGCGACAAGAAGAAGAAGCGCAAGAGGAAGGAGAGCTATGCCATCTACATCTACAAGGTGCTGAAGCAGGTGCACCCTGACACGGGCATCTCGTCGAAGGCGATGAGCATCATGAACAGCTTCGTGAACGACATTTTCGAGCGCATTGCGGCCGAGGCTTCTCGCCTGGCGCACTACAACAAGCGCTCGACCATCACGTCCCGCGAGATCCAGACCGCTGTGCGGCTGTTGCTGCCTGGCGAGCTGGCCAAGCACGCCGTGAGCGAGGGCACGAAGGCGGTGACCAAGTACACGAGCTCCAAGTAAGGAGGTGGCTCTGGAATGGAAGGAAGGAAGGATGGAGAAGGCTCCTCCGTTGCGAGAGCGGCAAAACGGCCCTTTTCAGGGCCACCAACTTGCCTTTTGCGGGAAGGGCGGAATTGTTGTTGTTGTTGTTGTTGTTGTTTGTGTGGACGGCTGTGATGTATGTGTGCATTTTGATTGTGGGTGGGGGGGGCGCGTCAAAGCGTGTTGCGGGGTACGGCCACGAGGTTGGTCGCCGTGGCGTGGAATGGTGGCACGCCTCGTTGGAGTGGTTTTGACCCATTGGTGTTGGTGTTGGTGTGTGTTACCTGTCTGCGAGGGGGGACAGTGCGATCGGCGACTTTTGTGTCACCGTAACGACGGCCGTTTGCGGGTTTGTTTTTTTTTTTTTTGCACATCATACATGGCGAGGGTGAAATGTGAAATGTTTTTGTTTGGTTTGTTTTTTTTTTTCTTTGCCGCCCACTATTCCCTTTGCTGTACGCCGAGTTTGACAATGGTGCGACGTAACTGCAGCGTGGAGGTGTGTGAGTGACGTTGAAATGAACGTGCCATTAAGACGCATTGTTGTTGTATTGTACTGTACGTGTACGGCGACACGCACGATGATGTACCATTCGACTCTGATTTTTGATAGCCGTGTCTGACTGATTGCGTACGACGCACGCACACCGATGTCGTCATTCAAGATGCACGCGTGTCCAGTGCAGTACAGTAAGCGCGACGCTAGACGACGACGACGACGACGACGACGACGACGACGACGACGGCGGCGGCGGTCGTCGTCGTTTGTTTGGCGAATGTCTGTACACGTGTTTGTCTGTGTCCATCCGGTATGTATTTGTTTGTTTGAAAGTGTTTTGTGTGTCGGTGACGTGGTCCGATCCGTCGCCCCCTGAGTAACTGTCGATCGGCGCGATAGACCGGCGTCACGCAACTGAACCGAAGTCTTGGGCACACCCGTCATACTGTTGTACACCGTCGCGCTGAGAACGGTAACGAAAGGTTGACTTTGATCGGTCGAATGTGTGGGCAGAACGTGAGGAATGAGGCAAGAGTGCAAGGAGGGGGGGCAAAAGAGAGAGGAAGGGAAAAAGGGGAGAAACGCATTCGTAGAGCAACGGAACGTTCCCGTGTCGGAGGCGTATTGGAGCCGCACTGAAATGCGTTTAACGGCGGCGCGGCTGCAAGTGTCTGCCGTGGTGAACGTTACCTTTGACGGCTGCATTGGGCTTTGCTTTCGCTTTCGCTTTCCCGGATGTACGTAACGTTTGTTGATATGGTTCTGAGGAAGAGTGTATGACAGTGCCGTGCCGTCCATGTTCGTGTGCCCTCCCATTGTGTGTATGCTATTGTCTGTGTACTTGAATGATGTATGTAGGTGTTAGTGGACATGTTTTACCAGTGGGGGGAAATGGATCGTCGATAGTTGCCGTCACTCTGTCACGGTCGAGATGACGCACCCTCCGTACAGAAAGGTGTCGAGAAAGTGAGTGTGTGTGTGTGTGTGTGTGTGTGTGTGTGTGTGTGTGTGTGTGCGCGTCCGTGAATTGGCAGTGTTTGGAGGTGGGCGTGCCCTGCATGTGGCCCGGAAGGCTGTTCGTTTGGCGGTAGTGTTGTGTGGACAGGGGAGGGGCATGCGTAACGCTGCTGGCATGGCATTTCGGGAGATGGGAGGGGGCAAACGAGGAAACGAGGAGCGGCGGCCAAAGACGGGACGGGGAGGGGCGCGGTGTGGGTGGCTTGCGCCTGTGCTCGGCGTTGTGGTTTTTTTTTTTTTTTTTTTTTTTTTTTTTTTTTTTTTTTTTTTAAAAAAATCTTTATTTACTTTTCAATAATATTTATACATCTAACCCACCACCTTATTACATTAGTGGGTCTTACTTACTACTGTTAGTTACAATTTGCAGCTAATTACAATATGTATTAAGTTGTGAGCTACAGCTTTCTAATTGCAATGGGCAGCTATACAATAAACTACTTAATTAAACTTCTAATATTTTAAAAACTAACCTACATTTACTTCCTGCAGCGTCACAAGTGTGTCAGCAATATACAAACCTACTTATATGCCTTGCCCATCGAGCTAACCCCGATGGGCGTGCCCCTGACACTGGGCGGGCCAGGATTTTAATCGCTGCAGGTTCCTATATCTAAAATTCCTAATCTAATTCCTACTATCTAATTTTAACCTACGTCATTTCCAGTGTAATGTCAATTCCGGGTAATTCCTATTCCCCACCCCCCCTGTTCCCGCGCGTGGCGGATTCCAGACTAAGAGTCGGCCTATCCACGCGTAGGCGGAATGGGAGTAGGGCGTATTAGTCGCAATTTGTGCTATTTAGTCTAGTTCCCTCATGTATTCTCTTAGCACCTTTTGTGATACCTCGTTGGCGAGTTTATTTATCATTTGGAAGGTATCTTCATGTCTAATTAGGTTATAAGTGTCATAGTCAGGTAGTTGGTCTCGTAGTGTAGAGGCAACATCATTGAAGAGAGGGCACTCGTAAATCACATGATCGGGAGTGCCCTCCGGTTCACCACATTCACACGCGGGTGTCGCCCTTTTCCCAAACCGGCATAAGTATGCCGGATAAGGTCCATGTCCAGTGAGAAAATGGATTAGCCCTCTGGTTGGTTCGAAGTATTTCATTTTCAGCCGTTCTGTAATACTTGGTAACAATTCATGTGTCCTGCGCCCTGTTTCATCAGTATCCCATAGTTCTTGCCATAGTTGTACTCCTCTTTTCCTAATCTCGCCCTTATCCCCAGCCCTGATACCTAAGATTTCCTCTATTTTTGTTATGTTTCCCTTTTTACTCCAGAACCATGCAGCTTGCTCCCTGATTTTAATATCCAGGGGGCAAAGCCCCATTATAACTGTTAATGCTCCTCCAGGTGTTGTACGATAAGCACCTAACGATCTTAGAATCATGTTTCTTTGAACCCTTCTCACTGTCATGGCGGGCACCACCCTCGTGAGCCTGTGTGCCCAGACCCCCGAGCCGTAACCCACTATCGATGTTAGTATACTATTGTGATAAAGTTTTATAAGGTGAGGTGGTAGATGAAATCTTCTGTGTCCTATGGATATGAGGTTATTCAGTGTTTGAATAGCTTTCTGGGTCACGGTTTCAATGTGTTTCCCAAAATTCCACCTCTCATCAATGATGATGCCCAAGTAACGTGCGTCACGTCTCCGAAGAACCGGCGAGCGGTTGATACGTACGGTCGGGTTACGTATTAATTGTCCCTTTAATAGCAAGTAGGTGGACTTACTTGGCGACACCGTCATTTTGGTGTTTTGACACCATAGCTGTAGTTTATTTAAGGCAGTCTCTATTTTAGGTTCAATGTCTTCGCGGCTTCGGCCGCCGACCAGCAGGAGGAGGTCATCTGCATACGCTATCACCTCTAGCACTTCCTCACTTTGTTGTAGGGTGTCCAATAAAGGCTCCATATGGATGTCCCAGAACAGGGGCCCGAGTACGGAACCCTGAGGACATCCCTTTGTTATAACTTTTCCAATTCTCTTGCTAGAGGATGATAGCCAGACCTCCCGTTCTTCACAATAGCTCCTCAGGCATCCATATAGCGGCCCTGGACACTCCTTCTCCCGCAAGCAGGAGAAGAGCGAAGGCCACCACAGGTTGTCGAAGGCGCCACTGATGTCAACCATAATGCCCACCACGTACTTATGCGGGGTAGAGCCACAGACCTCAGCAGCCAGGGCGATCGCATCAGATGTCGATCGCCCAGGCCTGAAGCCGAACTGTCTGTCGCTCACCCCACGCAGCACTCTATGTGCAGCCAGTCTGTCAGCTAGTAACTTCTCTAATATTTTCCCTAGTATGTTGATTAAGCAAATAGGTCTATAAGATTTTACATTTGTAGGATCTTTATCTAACCCTTTCCGAATAATGACTACGTTTGCTGATTTCCACACCCTAGGAATTTTTTGCCGTATCAGACACTCATTGTATAGGTGAGTGAGTGGTGCAGTTAGCTGGGGGGCCAGGAACTGCACCACCTCAGCCACAATGCCGTCTGGCCCGGGAGCTTTTCCCCTTTTAAGTGCTTTTATATGGGCAGCTACCTCTTCCTCCGAGAAAGGGTAGACTGCCGTATTATTGATGTACTCATTTTGGTCTTCATGTCTTAATTGTTGTTGCTGGTCGGATTCTCCATCCGCACTATCGTCAGGCAACAGGGACTGGAGGAGGACCTCAGCAGTTTCCTGCCAAGACTCCGTCATCCTGTCCCCGTGCCTAACTGTTGACAATTCTAGTGGAGAGCGGATCTTCTCTCGAACTAGTTTGTACGGTGTACCCCAGGGGTCCTGTGCCAATTGGCTCTGGACGAAGTTTTCCCAGCTTTTTATCCTAACATCCTGGAGTTCTTTCTGAAAAAGACGTTTAGCCTCCCGATATTGTATCAGCCATTTTTGCCGTTCCAGCCAGACGACACTGCGCTGGTAATACCTTCTCAGCCTCCTAACAGACTGGCGCATAGTTTCTAGTTCGGGCGACCATGGCGATGGAGAGACTGCAATGGCCTTCCTCCTGGTCGGTACGGCAGCTTTCACCGCGTTCGTTATTGCGTTGGTCAGTTCTTCTGCTCGGTCATTTACGTCTATGTCAAAGTCTGCTTCACCCTCTGGTAAGGCAGGAATGACGCACTCCCTGGCTAGTCGTTCCCAATTAGCCCTTCTGTAATTAAACTGCATCTCCCACCGCATGGCCCAGCAGGACTCTTTTCCACCTATAATGAAAGTAATTAAATTATGGTCACTTGTAGTGGCGTTTTCCTCCACTTTCCACTCCTGTATCGTGTTGATTGCATTAGGGGTTGCTAAAGTTATGTCAATATTCGTGCCTGGTCCTCCTCCCGCCGCATAGGTTGGAGGATTACCAGGTTTGTTGGCTATCACTAGCTGTGATGCCATGATGTAATCTTCTACTTTTTCTCCATTGGTGTCCCTTGTGCCGCTGTGCCATAGGGGGGATTTTGCATTGACATCAGCCGTGATTATGATTCTTCGTCCCTGCAGTGCCGTGGTTACTGCTGCCAGATGGTCAAGATGTACTTCAATATTATCTCCGTACTGAAAGTACATGTTAATTAATATGACTGTTTCATTAGGAGATAGCAGCTCCACGACATTGCAGTGACTGTTATTAAATTGTGATAGTATAGTCACTTTCAGGGCTTTGTTCGTGATGATTATTGCCGCTTTCGGATTATCTCCTTGGCTGATTACTTGCCACGTCGCGGCTGTGAATGTGATTTTTCCATCCAGGGAGTACGGCTCTTGTAGACAGAGCACATCGAGCCTCCTCTCCTCCACTTCCTTTCGGAGCTCCTGCATTACGAGTCGACTGTTGTGTGTGTTAAGTTGGCCAATTGTAATTTTTGTCATCTATGGAAAGTATGTATGTATGTGATCGTTTGGCCAAGTCTTGTTCCAGTCATACGTAAGACGTCCATTTGCCAACACTGACTGTTCGTATATGTCGTTTAGGTCAAACTTTTCTCCTCGTCTTTCGAAAACTTTCTTTAGTAAGTCTCGCAGGGCTCCGAAGTCAGTGGGGAGATTCACTGACTTTAGCTGTATCCTGTCCACAGCCTCCATTACCGAGAAGGTGACTCTTCTTCCGTATTCGTGCCCCACGCGGACCACATGTCGTAAGGCAGTGGTCAGGGTAGCCGGCTGCTCTAATCTCGCCAGTTGCATGGTGAATTCTAGGTTCGGATATATCCGAACTGGGTCTATTGGCGGTAGTCTTACCACTGAGGTTTCTACCGAACTAGTTATGGTGTTCTCTTGTACAGGCTTTTGTTCTTTTTGGTTATCTATATTTGCTGAGACCTCAGGCACAGGATGCTTTTGCCGTTGCAGGTGTATAGTCGGCTTTACTCCCCTGCTGAGAGAGGAGGGAGTAGCCATAGGGATGGTTTCTGTCTGTATGCATTTATCTATTTTTGGTGGATCTGTTTGAATGCCTTTGTCGACTGTTTCTGGTACCGGATCCCTCGAAAGAGACTTTATGAACTCTTTGAATCTGCTTGCCCTAATGGCGTCCCTCCTCCTTTTGCTAGGGGACTTTCGCTTTGGCATCCTGTTTTGTTGTACGTACTCAGCCATAGTCCGTTCTTGATATTAGTCTTTGCTCTAACATGCGGTATGTAGGGCAATTTCGTCCTGAGGCTCCACAGTTTCTCTTCCCACGCCTTTTGCAGGGAATGCACACGCTTGCAGCTTTGCATTCTTTGCGTGTGTGTCCATCTTCGCCGCACCTGGAGCAAGCCGACCCCCTGGTGCAGTGCCTTAGTACATGGTCCAAGTCTCCGCAATTGTGGCAACGAGGTACCACAAGGTAGTCTCTAATATTGATGGCATGAAAGCCAATGTACAGTCTGCCCATTGTTATGATTTGTTTCCACATTGGTGCTGTGACCTCAGCGACGTGATGCACGACATCACGATCCCGAGGTCCCGTTTTGAATCTTAGCTTAAAAGAATCCTTAAATTCATTCTCATTCATGTGATCGAAATTTTGATCCTGTGGTTTGTGCAAAAGAGGAGGAGAAAAACAATGAGTTGCCAGGGAGGGGAGCGGTGTTGTGTTGTGGTTGTCGTGGTGTAGCCGCAGACGCGGCTGTCAGTGAACGTGGCGAGACGGACGGATGCGCGGAGGGGCGGGGGCGGCGCATTTCGCCGGTGCCGTGCCGTGCCATGCCTGAAAGCCGCGTGGTCGCTGTGTTGTTGGTGGCGTGGGGGCGAGGAGAGTACCGTACGGGTGTGCTTGTGCGCCGGAAATGGCACACTGCGCCTGCCCGTCTTGGAGGCTGATGGCTGTGGTGTGGAAATGGGGCGCGGTGATGTTGAAGCAGAAAAGAAACCAAGAAAACGGAAGGCGTGATGCGGCGGTGGTGGTGAGAGCGGGAAAAACAAAACAAAAAAAAAAAAAAAAGAAGGAAAAACAACAAGAAACAAAAAAGAAAACAAAAAGTCTATCAATATTAAAATGTAAATGGAAATGGAAATGGACCCAGGTATAACCTCCCTGCACAAATAGCAGAGAGTCCGATGGTAATAAAAATGTGCCAGAATGTTAACGTCCCTACAAAAGAAACCCAACGATAATATTAATGAAAGAATGAACCGTATGTAACATTGCAACAGACACAATGAAACCTGATAAATTGTATAAGGGCAGCAGCGTTGACCTTTGGCCCTGTATTCAGAATAAAAAGAGCCAAAGATTGTTACCCCAATGAAAAAGACACTGAAACACGTATGTAACATAGCAGCGATGGCGAGACATTGTAGCATCTGTGACCAGAGAGTTTGCGCTGGACTGCGCGAGTGTTGCGAGCGGTTCTCAGTCAGTCAGTCAGTCAGTCGTTGCGAGTCTGTAGCTCTGTGTAGTTGAGGGCTGTACTCTGTCAGTAGTCGTCGCGTGCAGTACGCTAATAGTCGTCATGCAGAGCGGTCGGTCAGTAGTAGGAGCCGAGTGCGGTTGTGTGATGTAGGCGGTCGGCAACACTGGTCAAGATGGTGAATAAGGTATACTGTTAATTAATATAATCATTAGATAATGAAAAATTTTATTTATTGTAATTATTCTCCAACAAGTTCCCCAATAATAATGTTTATTTCAAAAGCATTTTTCAAACATTTAATTTTTTATTGAACTAAAGAGTTCGTTGCACTTCACATTTCATTCCACTTCTTTGAAGAAAAATTTCACTAAAATCACAAAAAAAGAGAATATTATTATTTGCAATGCAGTTCCTCCAAGCGCTGCGCAACAACAAGAGCAGAAATGTGACATCCATTTATTCGGAGGTAAGACTTTAATTCTGATTGTTTTGCACAGGGCCAAAGACCGATATTTCGGTTTAATTGAAGTTTCTTGTCACTGAACGGACTTTAAATGTTGTGAAGAATTTATATTTGAGTCAGATTGCGAATTTCACATTTTTGTTGCCATTTTCAATACCTCTCATTGTGGGCGAGGTTACAATTAGCGCAATGTCCATTAGCATCCGTAAATAACGTTGTCCATTATTTTAAAATTTGCGGGGAGGTTACAACACACACAAAAAAAAAAAAAAAAAAAAAAATTTGCATTTATATCCGCTCCTCAATTGTAGATACCCCTTACACAGCTGTGTGCAATGAATGAGTGCTGGCTGGTAATTAATTGCACTCCTTGGAGGGAAATGCCATAGGAAGTAGTCTTTAAAAAGTGAATGTTTTTCGTTAAAAGACAAAAGGTACTTTAGAAAAAAGTAATAGTGGGGCTTTTGTTGTTGAACAAAATAAGTACAATGAACATACGTTATCAGATTTGCGCAATGCAGCTTCACACTACCTTTTGATTATAACACAATATACTATACATCGTCCCGAACCGTGACCAGAGTCGCGAGACGAGCAGAGCACGCCGCCGACGCCCGCTCAGTACAACCGTCCACCCGCTACTACTGTCGACCGACTACTACCTCTCCCGACTCGCGCTACAATATATATAACAACTGTTCCTGGCGACCCGGTGCGTGCCACTACTGTCGTCTGGCGCGGTCCAAGCGCCGACTAGCAACGATAAATAACTCTCTGGTCAGACAGAGATGCTGTCATGCCTCGCCATCGCTCTGGTAATGAATACATACGTGTTGCAGCGTGCGTACCACCGGAACACGCAGTGGCGGAGCCAAAGACTGTGTTGTCGAGGTCGAGTGCGAGCGGGAAGAGAGGCAGCGTCGGCACGGAGATGCAAGCGAGCGCGAGACGCACGGGGGCTGCGGCGTGGCGCGTTTGCGGTCGGCGCCTTTGGTGGCAACGGCCGGGACAAGCAGCGGTGTATGGTGTGGTGCGGGGCGGACAGGGGCGGCGGTGGACGGGGAGGAGGCGGCGCGACGACGGCATGGGGGCGAAAACGGGACGGGGGACGGCGGATGCTGAGAGGCGTCACGCGCGGACAGGACACAGACACAGAGACACACAGATTGGAAAGGGAGGGTGCGCGGTAGTAGTTGGGAATGTGCGTACCGTGCGGGATGGGAGTGGGCGAGGAACACGGTCGTGGCCCCCTGTTTTTTGGGTGCGTGTGATGACGTCGGTGTGTTGTGGGAAGGGAAGGTGCTGTGGCGGCGGCGCGTAATGGGCGTAGGCCGAAAAGAGAAAGGAACGTGGGCAGTGTGTTGGCAAGCGTCGGTTCGACTGCGACGTTGATGGGCAGGGCAAGGTTAATGGTGGTAGGAGTAGGCGTGTGGGCGCAAAAAATCTGCCGCTGCAGGCGGTGCCGTAACCGCCATGGCGGGAAGGAGAGAGAGAGGGCCAAAGAAAGAAAGAAAGAAAGAAAGAAAGAAGAAAACAAAAAAAAAACAAAAAAAAAAAAAAGGAGGCGGGGGCGAAAGTGGAGAGGCGGTGGTGTGAGAAGGGCGGGGGCGGAAGGAAGGCAGGAAGGACAAGAGGCGAGGCGACGGCTTGCTTTGTGTATCGGTCGGTCTCTGGCTATGCTTCGTTTTCTGCAGCAGGGTCGGTGCGCGGCGTGGCTCGCGGCAGTGGGAACGCCTGGTGGCTGGACGGCCAGCAATGCGGTTGGATGGGCGGCCACAGCACCGCACCTGTGCCCGAGGAGGAGACGCTGGCGGCGGGCCCTGAGGTGAGGCCGGCTCGGCTGGGGCTGTGGATGTGTAGGTGTGCGCCGCTGCTGCAACAACGAGTAAAACGCGAGAAGAAGGGATGGCGGTAGAGAGAGAGAAAAAAAAAAGGTCGTGTTGTGTTGATGCGCAGGCAGACGCGTACAGAGAGACGAGCCCGGTCTGCAGCAGGGTGTGGCCGTGCCGAGTGCAGAGCAGCGGCGGCTCGGTTCGGTTCGGTTCGGCCCGGCCCGGCGGGCCGCGCTGTTGTCGCGGACGTGAGCGCCCCCTGGCGGGTGGCCGGAGGCGGCGCGGCGTGTTGGACGTGTGGCTGGTGGCAGTGCACAATTTGCGAGTGGCTGGCGGTGTGGTGTGGCGGTTGGCGCGTCGGGCGGCGGAGAGAGAGAGAGAGAGAGAGAGAGGGAGGAGAGGTATGTGTTGCGGGCGCCCTTTGCTGCGCTGCGTCGTTGCGTGTGCCGTACAGGGCGGGCGCTTGTCGACTGTGTGGGCGGTGTGGCGAATTGGCGTGAAACGGCTGCCGAGAGGTGTGTGGTAGCGAGCCGGTCGTTGTCAGTGCGAAGGGGAATGTGCGTGCGTTTGGCGGTTTCGGTGTGCTTTTTGCGGCGTGAGAGTGGGAATTAGTGGGGCCGGCTGTTGTGTTGGTTCCTTGTGTCTTGTGTCGCGTAGCTTGATGGCAACGTGGAAGGACGCCGGTTTCGTTTCGAGCCTTGCGTGTGGTTGTCGACGTTGACTGGTTGGCGTGTGCCGATGCACGTGCATGTGTGGGTCGCGAGTGCGTTTTTGGCTGTGTGTGTGTGTGTGTGTGTGTTTTGGGGGGGAAGGGGGAGGCGGTGGTGAAAGTGCAGTCGTTGCCACGGGCGTCGTCGGGTGGGGCTGGGGCTGTGCGTCGTGGCGGAAAGGTGGTAGGTTGCGGGAAGCGAGCCCGTCGTTGACGGTGTCGCGTGAGTTGTGAATCGAGTGGGGCGCGGGGCGCGGGACAGGAGCAGCGTGCCGCTGCGTCGTGGTCGTCAGCAGAGGCTGTGCGTGTGCTTGTCCTTTTTGTGGGCGGTTCGTGCGAGGCGTTTTTGTTTTGTGTTGCCCTAGTTGTTAGTTTATTTTGTTTGTGTTTGTTATTTTGAGACGACGACTGGTTGGTGGCGTGCGCGCGAAGTGGCGGTGTGCGCTTCCCGTGTCGTTTGTGTTGTTTTGTTTTTGTTTTGTTTTTTTTTGCACTGGGCCCCGGGGGGTGGGTGGGTGGGTGGGTGGGTGGGTGGGTGCGTGCGTGCGTGTGTGTCGATTGCCGGCTGGCGAAAGGTGCGCCATCGGCGGGGTGGGTCGCCGGCACAAGTAGAGGCGGCGGCGTTGTTGCTGTTGTTGTGTGGTGTTTGTTTTGTTCGGCTGTGTCGGCGAGCTGTGTTGCGGTGCGTGTGAATGGTGGTGCAAAAGTGCTGGCGTTGGGGCTGCGACTGCGACGGCGGCGAGCCGCGGGCGCGCATGATAGTGATGTTGTGAACAGCGGCTGTGTACGGTAGTGGTGTTGTTGTAGCACGACGTGCATCTGGGCCGGCGCGGAAAGCGCAGTTGCGGGCGGTTGCCCTTCGGTGCCAGCCATGTCGCGTGAGCGGCGGGTTGCTCTGGTGTCGACACGTGGTGCTCTGGGTTGTTGTGTGGTGCCCTTTGGCCGGTGGGGGTGGTTCGCGTGTGTCTCGTTCGCGCTCGGTATCTGGTCGTGGTCGTGCTGCTCCCCCGTCTGTCGGCGGTTTTCGACGTCGTCTGTACGTTTTTGTTCGTTTGCGGCGTGCCTGCCGACGTCGCCCCGTCGCGACCTTTCAACCGAAAGTGTGGCGCCCGAAGGTGAACGAACGTAACCCTGACCTCGGCGCTTTACGCTGAGCCGAGCGAACCGAACCTAACCTGTGGTGTGGCGAGGTGAGCTCAGCCTGTGAGCCCCTAACGTCTACGTACGGTAAGCTGTCCGGCTCACGCCTCACGTTTGAACGCTTTTTTAACCTACGTTTGACGCTTCTTAACCTAGCACTGACCCCTTAACCTAACGTGTAACCTAACCTAACCTAACCTAACCTAACCTAACCTAGCCTAGCCTCTGACGCCTGACGTGTTTGAATGCTTAACCTAAGTTTGACGCTTAACCTAACCCAAGTCCCCTTAACCTAACCCATGTCCACCTAACCTAACCTAACCTAACCTAGACGTGTAAACGTAATGTGTAACGCGTAACGTGTAAGGTCGGCTGGCGTGTGTGCTGACGGCAGATTGGGTTGGTCTGTAGATTCGGATTGCGGTTTGCCTCGGTCGAGGGGTTGGGTCGGAAGCGGCGAGGGGCGGCGGCGCCTGTTGCGCAGGCGGCGTCCGTTTGCGGCGGGCAATTGTTGAGAAACGGCTGTGAATGTTGGCGGGCGAGAGGAGGAGGACGGCGCGCGATGTGGCCCGACGGCTGCGGGCCGATCGGGAAACGGCGGGAGGGCGACGGAAGGCGATGGGGCGGCGGAGGCGCGTTTGCACGGCCGTCATCGCCGCACGCCTCGGCTTGTGTGGCTGTGGCGCCGGCCGCGCTGGCCGGGCTGCCGCGGCGACGGTGTGGGAGTTTTGCCGAAGGTTTGGCCATTGTGGCGGGTCGTCGGCTGGGGCTGTGGGGGCGGCATTTGGGCGGGGGCGGCGATTCTCGGCGGGCCGACCCAGGCTGTAGCGCGCGGTAGCTGCAGTTTGGCCGTGGTTTGCGGCGCTGCCGTGGCGACTGGTTGGCGACTGTGGTGTGGCTGTGTGTAGCCCCATCCTCGGTGGTTTGAAAGGCGCGGGCGGTTGTGGCGCAGGTTTGGGGCTGCTCCGCACAGGCTGTCGGACGTTGGGCGGTAGCAAGCGCGGGAGGCGCGGCGCGGCGGCGCGCAGAGTGGCGGCCGCTCTCTCGGCCGTCCGCGCCCGCCCGCGACACTGGCTGGGCCCTTGTGATTCTCTGCTCCGCTGCTGTGCTGTGCTTGCGTGCCTGCCGTCCCGCTCGCTCTCGCTCTCGCTGTGTGTTACGCGCGTCGTCGAAATGGCAGATCAGGCGGCTACGAACGAGACTGCTGCGGCACCCGCCGCCACCGGCACTACGAAGAAGGCCAAGTCTGCGTCGTCTGCGAAGAAGCCGCGCGCCAAGCCTGCGCACCCGCGCACCTCTGAGATGGTGACGGCCGCCATCAAGAGTCTGAAGGAGCGCGGCGGGTCGTCGCTGCAGGCGATCAAGAAGTACATAGCCGCGCACTACAAGCTGGACGCGGAGAAGCTGGCGCCGTTTATCAAGAAGTACCTCAAGTCGGCCGTCGTGGCGGGCGAGCTGGTGCAGACGAAGGGGAAGGGCGCGTCCGGCTCGTTCAAGCTTGCCGGCGCCGGCGGCGGGGGGGCGGCTGAGGGCGGCAAGGCTCGTGCTGGCGGTGCCAAGAAGAAGCGCGCCGCTCCGGCCAGCAAGGAGAAGAAGGGCGCCCGTGCGGCCGGCGCAAAGAAGGCTGGTGGCGTGAAGGCGGCGACCGGTCGGAAGGCGGGCGCCGCCAAGAAGGCGTCTGCGGCGTCGGCCGCTCCCGCGGGTGCGAAGAAGGCGGCTGCGGCCAAGCCGGCCAAGGCCAAGTCGCCGTCGAAGGCGAAGAAGGCCGCCAAGGTTCCGACGAAGAAGCCGAAGGCGCCGCGCCCGAAGAAGGCGACGACGCCGTCTAAGGCGAAGGCTTCGCCCAAGAAGAAGAAGTAGAGTAGAGGAGAAAGAGATGGGAAAGGAAGGGTTTGGCGCTTGACTCCGTCGTCCCCACCCCCCGTCGTCGTCTAGTGGCGCGCAAGAGACGCGCGGCCCAAAACGGCCCTTCTCAGGGCCATCAAAGCACGTCGGGGAAGGTTTTGATTGTCGTGTTGCGTTTGGTGTGGGTGTCTGTCTGGCGTTTCTGTATGCCCGTGGGGATGCTGTTTGCGTGCCGCGGTGGTTGGATTGCGGGGGTCGGTGGCGGGTGTGGGCGGCGGTAGCGGTAAGCGGTGTTGTTGTTGTTGTTGTTGTCGTGGTTGATTGTCGCCGTGTTTGTGGCGGCGGCCGACGGTTGGTTTTCTGTCACGTTGTTTTGTTTGAATACGTTGGTTGGCTTGCCTGCGTTCGTTCTTCTCGGATGTCTGTCTTGTCGAGTCGTGTCTGGTCTTTGTTTTGTTCCTTTGTGTGTGTTATGTTTTGCAACGGGGGGCACGTTGAGATGTGGAAGGAGTCGGCGGGGATTTCGGTGGCGTGTAGAGCGAGCGAGCGCGCCTGCCTGGCCGTTGGCCGTCGGAGTGGAGTGCGGGGTTTTTTGTTTTCGAAACGAAAGCGGCGGCCGGCCAGCCACCCGTGCGGTGTGACGTCGGCCGTTGGGTATTGTGCGCTTGGAGCGCCGGGGAGGGATGATGTGTGATTGTTGCGCGCTGCTAGCAGGCAGGCAGGCAGGCAGGCAGGCAGGCAGGCAGAGTGAGCGGGTGTGGCGGACGGACGGGAAGTGGCGGTTTTTGTTTTTGGGTTGCGGGGCGAGAGGCAGGCGACCGACAAAGTTTGCTCGCGACGGAGAGATGTTAGTGGCCCTGAAAAGGGCCGTTTTTGTTTGTGCGGTGCGGTGCCGCGGCGCGGTTTAGGCGCGCTCGCCGCGGATGCGGCGCGCGAGCTGGATGTCCTTGGGCATGATGGTGACGCGCTTGGCGTGGATTGCGCACAGGTTGGTGTCTTCGAAGAGGCCGACGAGGTAGGCCTCGCTGGCCTCCTGCAGGGCCATGACTGCGGAGCTCTGGAAGCGCAGGTCGGTCTTGAAGTCCTGGGCGATCTCGCGCACTAGGCGCTGGAATGGCAGCTTGCGGATGAGCAGCTCTGTGCTCTTCTGGTAGCGCCTGATTTCTCGCAGGGCGACGGTGCCCGGCCTGTAGCGGTGGGGCTTCTTGACGCCTCCGGTGGCGGGCGCGCTCTTCCTCGCCGCCTTGGTGGCGAGCTGTTTGCGCGGCGCCTTTCCGCCGGTGGACTTGCGGGCCGTTTGCTTTGTGCGGGCCATAGCGGTAGCGGAGCGGCGTGCGTGGAGGTTAGGTGCGGCGCGGCGTCCGGTGCTGCCTTGACAACGGGCCCGCGCGCCTCCGTGCTGCGCTTATATGCCCTCGGTTGCGCGTGGTGGGGGGAGGGCGGGCCAGAGTCTATATAGGGGGGCGGCGGGCGCGCCGGGCGCAGACCGTAGCCGACTCGCCAGCCGCTGCAGCTGCTGTTTGTGCACGTTTTGCTTTGCCCGAGGAAGGAAGGATGACAGGCCGCGGCAAGGGAGGAAAGGGGCTCGGCAAGGGTGGCGCCAAGCGGCACCGCAAGGTGTTGCGCGACAACATCCAGGGCATCACGAAGCCCGCCATCCGCCGCCTGGCTCGCAGGGGCGGCGTGAAGCGCATCTCTGGTCTGATCTACGAGGAGACCCGCGGGGTGCTGAAGGTGTTCCTGGAGAACGTGATCCGCGACGCGGTGACGTACACTGAGCACGCCAAGCGCAAGACTGTGACGGCCATGGACGTGGTGTACGCCCTGAAGAGGCAGGGGCGCACCCTGTACGGTTTCGGCGGTTAGGCTGCGTCGCAGCGGGCGCTGGCCTTCCCGCGGCCGTGCTTGTGGGTGGGAGAGACTAGAAAACGGCCCTTTTCAGGGCCACCACACTGTTCGGAAGTTGAAAAGTGCGAAAGAGTCTGTGTTGTTGCTGCTGCGTGTGTGCGCTGTGTTGTTTGTTTGTTTCTTTCTCTCTTTCTTTCTTTGTTTCTTTCTTTCCGTTTGAGCGACGTGATGTGACTGGGAGGGGAGAAGGAAAGGAAACGTGTCATGTGGCTGGCTGTGTGTGGAGCTGCTTCGTTTGTGTGTCTTTGTATCGATCGCGACGGAGATGGCGGGCTGTGTGTTGTTGTGCGAGAGGCGGTGATTATTTGCTTGCGTGGTTTGGCTCTGTGTGTTTGCGGCGGCGTTGGGGTTTCCGAGGCAAGGCGTGTGGGCATAGGCGGCCGGATCAGCTGTTTCGTTCGTGTCGACGGCCGTTGCGCGCGGGAGTGGAGGGCGGTGTGTCGACACGCCTCCCTTTAACAATGGTCATTATTGCTGCCGTTGTCGTTTGGAAGGCGACTGCGACCGTGCAAAATGTGTGTGTGTGTGTGTGTGTGTGTGTGTGTGTGTGTGTGTGTTGGGCCACACGGGCTGTGTGGACGACAAGATGGCGGACGTGCGCCGGCGGCGGCTGTGCTGTGAAAGTGCAAAGTTAAAACAAAACAAGGTGCGGCGAGGACGACTGAAATTTTGCTTTGGACGTAGGTTTGTGTGGTGGCCCTGAAAAGGGCCGATTGTTGTGGGCCGAGCCGGCAAAGCGCGTTGCGTGCAGGGGAGCACGCGGCGCTGCGATTGCCTGGCCTCCTTTAGGCCTTCTTCTCGGTCTTCTTTGGCAGCAGGACGGCCTGGATGTTGGGCAGGACACCACCCTGTGCGATGGTGACGCCCGACAGGAGCTTGTTGAGCTCCTCGTCGTTGCGGATGGCAAGCTGCAGGTGGCGCGGGATGATGCGCGTCTTCTTGTTGTCGCGGGCCGCGTTTCCGGCCAGCTCGAGCACCTCAGCCGCGAGGTACTCCATGACGGCGGCGAGGTAGACGGGCGCCCCGGCGCCGACGCGCTCTGCGTAGTTTCCCTTGCGCAGGAGGCGGTGGATTCTGCCGACCGGGAACTGGAGCCCAGCCCTGCTTGAGCGGGACTTTGACTTGCCCTTGACTTTGCCTCCCTTTCCGCGTCCGGACATGGCGATGGGCTAGCGACGGTGCACACGAAACGGAAACGAAAACGACCGGTGCGAGCGGCAGCGAGTCGAGCAGCGGAGTGCGTGCCGGCGCGCGGGCGCGGCCTCCTTTCGTCTGGACTGGGTGTGGAACATCCCAGGCTATCGTGAACGTAGGGTTTACCTAGAGGCATTTCCTACCAAGGCTGCAGGGTGTGGTTGGCGGTGGTCAGCGCGTATGATATCTGGAAGTCGCTGAGAGGAAGAAGTGGTGGTGAGTCTTCTGGGCTGACCTGATTATTCGATCAGGGCAACGGGCCGCCTGTAGTGGTCGTGATGGTCATTATGTCGTCCTAACCTCCGGACGAGGGGATTGTCTGAAGTGCGGGTGGCATTATAAAACCGGCGCGCTGCGTCGCGTGCCGGCGCAGCCGGGGTGGGGGTGCTTTATGGGCTCGGGTGCGGCGGCCGGTTGCGCGCGCGCCCCATTGGTCGGCGGCCGCAACAGGGCGAGCTGGTAAAGGTGCGGCGGCGGCTGGCGGCGGGTGCCACTGTGTGGGGAGACGCTGACTAGAGCGGAGCGCTTGCTACTGGTGTTGCTGCTGCCGTACGTTCGTTCGAGATGCCGCCCAAGACTAGCGGGAAGGCCGCCAAGAAGGCTGGCAAGGCGCAGAAGAACATTTCGAAGGGCGACAAGAAGAAGAAGCGCAAGAGGAAGGAGAGCTATGCCATCTACATCTACAAGGTGCTGAAGCAGGTGCACCCTGACACGGGCATCTCGTCGAAGGCGATGAGCATCATGAACAGCTTCGTGAACGACATTTTCGAGCGCATTGCGGCCGAGGCTTCTCGCCTGGCGCACTACAACAAGCGCTCGACCATCACGTCCCGCGAGATCCAGACCGCTGTGCGGCTGTTGCTGCCTGGCGAGCTGGCCAAGCACGCCGTGAGCGAGGGCACGAAGGCGGTGACCAAGTACACGAGCTCCAAGTAAGGAGGTGGCTCTGGAATGGAAGGAAGGAAGGATGGAGAAGGCTCCTCCGTTGCGAGAGCGGCAAAACGGCCCTTTTCAGGGCCACCAACTTGCCTTTTGCGGGAAGGGCGGAATTGTTGTTGTTGTTGTTGTTGTTGTTTGTGTGGACGGCTGTGATGTATGTGTGCATTTTGATTGTGGGTGGGGGGGGCGCGTCAAAGCGTGTTGCGGGGTACGGCCACGAGGTTGGTCGCCGTGGCGTGGAATGGTGGCACGCCTCGTTGGAGTGGTTTTGACCCATTGGTGTTGGTGTTGGTGTGTGTTACCTGTCTGCGAGGGGGGACAGTGCGATCGGCGACTTTTGTGTCACCGTAACGACGGCCGTTTGCGGGTTTGTTTTTTTTTTTTTTGCACATCATACATGGCGAGGGTGAAATGTGAAATGTTTTTGTTTGGTTTGTTTTTTTTTTCTTTGCCGCCCACTATTCCCTTTGCTGTACGCCGAGTTTGACAATGGTGCGACGTAACTGCAGCGTGGAGGTGTGTGAGTGACGTTGAAATGAACGTGCCATTAAGACGCATTGTTGTTGTATTGTACTGTACGTGTACGGCGACACGCACGATGATGTACCATTCGACTCTGATTTTTGATAGCCGTGTCTGACTGATTGCGTACGACGCACGCACACCGATGTCGTCATTCAAGATGCACGCGTGTCCAGTGCAGTACAGTAAGCGCGACGCTAGACGACGACGACGACGACGACGACGACGACGACGACGACGGCGGCGGCGGTCGTCGTCGTTTGTTTGGCGAATGTCTGTACACGTGTTTGTCTGTGTCCATCCGGTATGTATTTGTTTGTTTGAAAGTGTTTTGTGTGTCGGTGACGTGGTCCGATCCGTCGCCCCCTGAGTAACTGTCGATCGGCGCGATAGACCGGCGTCACGCAACTGAACCGAAGTCTTGGGCACACCCGTCATACTGTTGTACACCGTCGCGCTGAGAACGGTAACGAAAGGTTGACTTTGATCGGTCGAATGTGTGGGCAGAACGTGAGGAATGAGGCAAGAGTGCAAGGAGGGGGGGCAAAAGAGAGAGGAAGGGAAAAAGGGGAGAAACGCATTCGTAGAGCAACGGAACGTTCCCGTGTCGGAGGCGTATTGGAGCCGCACTGAAATGCGTTTAACGGCGGCGCGGCTGCAAGTGTCTGCCGTGGTGAACGTTACCTTTGACGGCTGCATTGGGCTTTGCTTTCGCTTTCGCTTTCCCGGATGTACGTAACGTTTGTTGATATGGTTCTGAGGAAGAGTGTATGACAGTGCCGTGCCGTCCATGTTCGTGTGCCCTCCCATTGTGTGTATGCTATTGTCTGTGTACTTGAATGATGTATGTAGGTGTTAGTGGACATGTTTTACCAGTGGGGGGAAATGGATCGTCGATAGTTGCCGTCACTCTGTCACGGTCGAGATGACGCACCCTCCGTACAGAAAGGTGTCGAGAAAGTGAGTGTGTGTGTGTGTGTGTGTGTGTGTGTGTGTGTGTGCGCGTCCGTGAATTGGCAGTGTTTGGAGGTGGGCGTGCCCTGCATGTGGCCCGGAAGGCTGTTCGTTTGGCGGTAGTGTTGTGTGGACAGGGGAGGGGCATGCGTAACGCTGCTGGCATGGCATTTCGGGAGATGGGAGGGGGCAAACGAGGAAACGAGGAGCGGCGGCCAAAGACGGGACGGGGAGGGGCGCGGTGTGGGTGGCTTGCGCTTGTGCTCGGCGTTGTGGTTTGTGCAAAAGAGGAGGAGAAAAACAATGAGTTGCCAGGGAGGGGAGCGGTGTTGTGTTGTGGTTGTCGTGGTGTAGCCGCAGACGCGGCTGTCAGTGAACGTGGCGAGACGGACGGATGCGCGGAGGGGCGGGGGCGGCGCATTTCGCCGGTGCCGTGCCGTGCCATGCCTGAAAGCCGCGTGGTCGCTGTGTTGTTGGTGGCGTGGGGGCAAGGAGAGTACCGTACGGGTGTGCTTGTGCGCCGGAAATGGCACACTGCGCCTGCCCGTCTTGGAGGCTGATGGCTGTGGTGTGGAAATGGGGCGCGGTGATGTTGAAGCAGAAAAGAAACCAAGAAAACGGAAGGCGTGATGCGGCGGTGGTGGTGAGAGCGGGAAAAACAAAACAAAAAAAAAAAAAAGGAAGGAAAAACAACAAGAAACAAAAAAGAAAACAAAAAGTCTATCAATATTAAAATGTAAATGGAAATGGAAATGGACCCAGGTATAACCTCCCTGCACAAATAGCAGAGAGTCCGATGGTAATAAAAATGTGCCAGAATGTTAACGTCCCTACAAAAGAAACCCAACGATAATATTAATGAAAGAATGAACCGTATGTAACATTGCAACAGACACAATGAAACCTGATAAATTGTATAAGGGCAGCAGCGTTGACCTTTGGCCCTGTATTCAGAATAAAAAGAGCCAAAGATTGTTACCCCAATGAAAAAGACACTGAAACACGTATGTAACATAGCAGCGATGGCGAGACATTGTAGCATCTGTGACCAGAGAGTTTGCGCTGGACTGCGCGAGTGTTGCGAGCGGTTCTCAGTCAGTCAGTCAGTCAGTCGTTGCGAGTCTGTAGCTCTGTGTAGTTGAGGGCTGTACTCTGTCAGTAGTCGTCGCGTGCAGTACGCTAATAGTCGTCATGCAGAGCGGTCGGTCAGTAGTAGGAGCCGAGTGCGGTTGTGTGATGTAGGCGGTCGGCAACACTGGTCAAGATGGTGAATAAGGTATACTGTTAATTAATATAATCATTAGATAATGAAAAATTTTATTTATTGTAATTATTCTCCAACAAGTTCCCCAATAATAATGTTTATTTCAAAAGCATTTTTCAAACATTTAATTTTTTATTGAACTAAAGAGTTCGTTGCACTTCACATTTCATTCCACTTCTTTGAAGAAAAATTTCACTAAAATCACAAAAAAAGAGAATATTATTATTTGCAATGCAGTTCCTCCAAGCGCTGCGCAACAACAAGAGCAGAAATGTGACATCCATTTATTCGGAGGTAAGACTTTAATTCTGATTGTTTTGCACAGGGCCAAAGACCGATATTTCGGTTTAATTGAAGTTTCTTGTCACTGAACGGACTTTAAATGTTGTGAAGAATTTATATTTGAGTCAGATTGCGAATTTCACATTTTTGTTGCCATTTTCAATACCTCTCATTGTGGGCGAGGTTACAATTAGCGCAATGTCCATTAGCATCCGTAAATAACATTGTCCATTATTTTAAAATTTGCGGGGAGGTTACAACACACACAAAAAAAAAAAAAAAAAAAAAAATTTGCATTTATATCCGCTCCTCAATTGTAGATACCCCTTACACAGCTGTGTGCAATGAATGAGTGCTGGCTGGTAATTAATTGCACTCCTTGGAGGGAAATGCCATAGGAAGTAGTCTTTAAAAAGTGAATGTTTTTCGTTAAAAGACAAAAGGTACTTTAGAAAAAAGTAATAGTGGGGCTTTTGTTGTTGAACAAAATAAGTACAATGAACATACGTTATCAGATTTGCGCAATGCAGCTTCACACTACCTTTTGATTATAACACAATATACTATACATCGTCCCGAACCGTGACCAGAGTCGCGAGACGAGCAGAGCACGCCGCCGACGCCCGCTCAGTACAACCGTCCACCCGCTACTACTGTCGACCGACTACTACCTCTCCCGACTCGCGCTACAATATATATAACAACTGTTCCTGGCGACCCGGTGCGTGCCACTACTGTCGTCTGGCGCGGTCCAAGCGCCGACTAGCAACGATAAATAACTCTCTGGTCAGACAGAGATGCTGTCATGCCTCGCCATCGCTCTGGTAATGAATACATACGTGTTGCAGCGTGCGTACCACCGGAACACGCAGTGGCGGAGCCAAAGACTGTGTTGTCGAGGTCGAGTGCGAGCGGGAAGAGAGGCAGCGTCGGCACGGAGATGCAAGCGAGCGCGAGACGCACGGGGGCTGCGGCGTGGCGCGTTTGCGGTCGGCGCCTTTGGTGGCAACGGCCGGGACAAGCAGCGGTGTATGGTGTGGTGCGGGGCGGACAGGGGCGGCGGTGGACGGGGAGGAGGCGGCGCGACGACGGCATGGGGGCGAAAACGGGACGGGGGACGGCGGATGCTGAGAGGCGTCACGCGCGGACAGGACACAGACACAGAGACACACAGATTGGAAAGGGAGGGTGCGCGGTAGTAGTTGGGAATGTGCGTACCGTGCGGGATGGGAGTGGGCGAGGAACACGGTCGTGGCCCCCTGTTTTTTGGGTGCGTGTGATGACGTCGGTGTGTTGTGGGAAGGGAAGGTGCTGTGGCGGCGGCGCGTAATGGGCGTAGGCCGAAAAGAGAAAGGAACGTGGGCAGTGTGTTGGCAAGCGTCGGTTCGACTGCGACGTTGATGGGCAGGGCAAGGTTAATGGTGGTAGGAGTAGGCGTGTGGGCGCAAAAAATCTGCCGCTGCAGGCGGTGCCGTAACCGCCATGGCGGGAAGGAGAGAGAGAGGGCCAAAGAAAGAAAGAAAGAAAGAAAGAAAGAAGAAAACAAAAAAAAAAACAAAAAAAAAAAAAAAGGAGGCGGGGGCGAAAGTGGAGAGGCGGTGGTGTGAGAAGGGCGGGGGCGGAAGGAAGGCAGGAAGGACAAGAGGCGAGGCGACGGCTTGCTTTGTGTATCGGTCGGTCTCTGGCTATGCTTCGTTTTCTGCAGCAGGGTCGGTGCGCGGCGTGGCTCGCGGCAGTGGGACCGCCTGGTGGCTGGACGGCCAGCAATGCGGTTGGATGGGCGGCCACAGCACCGCACCTGTGCCCGAGGAGGAGACGCTGGCGGCGGGCCCTGAGGTGAGGCCGGCTCGGCTGGGGCTGTGGATGTGTAGGTGTGCGCCGCTGCTGCAACAACGAGTAAAACGCGAGAAGAAGGGATGGCGGTAGAGAGAGAGAAAAAAAAAAAGGTCGTGTTGTGTTGATGCGCAGGCAGACGCGTACAGAGAGACGAGCCCGGTCTGCAGCAGGGTGTGGCCGTGCCGAGTGCAGAGCAGCGGCGGCTCGGTTCGGTTCGGTTCGGCCCGGCCCGGCGGGCCGCGCTGTTGTCGCGGACGTGAGCGCCCCCTGGCGGGTGGCCGGAGGCGGCGCGGCGTGTTGGACGTGTGGCTGGTGGCAGTGCACAATTTGCGAGTGGCTGGCGGTGTGGTGTGGCGGTTGGCGCGTCGGGCGGCGGAGAGAGAGAGAGAGAGAGAGAGAGGGAGGAGAGGTATGTGTTGCGGGCGCCCTTTGCTGCGCTGCGTCGTTGCGTGTGCCGTACAGGGCGGGCGCTTGTCGACTGTGTGGGCGGTGTGGCGAATTGGCGTGAAACGGCTGCCGAGAGGTGTGTGGTAGCGAGCCGGTCGTTGTCAGTGCGAAGGGGAATGTGCGTGCGTTTGGCGGTTTCGGTGTGCTTTTTGCGGCGTGAGAGTGGGAATTAGTGGGGCCGGCTGTTGTGTTGGTTCCTTGTGTCTTGTGTCGCGTAGCTTGATGGCAACGTGGAAGGACGCCGGTTTCGTTTCGAGCCTTGCGTGTGGTTGTCGACGTTGACTGGTTGGCGTGTGCCGATGCACGTGCATGTGTGGGTCGCGAGTGCGTTTTTGGCTGTGTGTGTGTGTGTGTGTGTGTGTTTTGGGGGGGAAGGGGGAGGCGGTGGTGAAAGTGCAGTCGTTGCCACGGGCGTCGTCGGGTGGGGCTGGGGCTGTGCGTCGTGGCGGAAAGGTGGTAGGTTGCGGGAAGCGAGCCCGTCGTTGACGGTGTCGCGTGAGTTGTGAATCGAGTGGGGCGCGGGGCGCGGGACAGGAGCAGCGTGCCGCTGCGTCGTGGTCGTCAGCAGAGGCTGTGCGTGTGCTTGTCCTTTTTGTGGGCGGTTCGTGCGAGGCGTTTTTGTTTTGTGTTGCCCTAGTTGTTAGTTTATTTTGTTTGTGTTTGTTATTTTGAGACGACGACTGGTTGGTGGCGTGCGCGCGAAGTGGCGGTGTGCGCTTCCCGTGTCGTTTGTGTTGTTTTGTTTTTGTTTTGTTTTTTTTTGCACTGGGCCCCGGGGGGTGGGTGGGTGGGTGGGTGGGTGGGTGGGTGCGTGCGTGCGTGTGTGTCGATTGCCGGCTGGCGAAAGGTGCGCCATCGGCGGGGTGGGTCGCCGGCACAAGTAGAGGCGGCGGCGTTGTTGCTGTTGTTGTGTGGTGTTTGTTTTGTTCGGCTGTGTCGGCGAGCTGTGTTGCGGTGCGTGTGAATGGTGGTGCAAAAGTGCTGGCGTTGGGGCTGCGACTGCGACGGCGGCGAGCCGCGGGCGCGCATGATAGTGATGTTGTGAACAGCGGCTGTGTACGGTAGTGGTGTTGTTGTAGCACGACGTGCATCCGGGCCGGCGCGGAAAGCGCAGTTGCGGGCGGTTGCCCTTCGGTGCCAGCCATGTCGCGTGAGCGGCGGGTTGCTCTGGTGTCGACACGTGGTGCTCTGGGTTGTTGTGTGGTGCCCTTTGGCCGGTGGGGGTGGTTCGCGTGTGTCTCGTTCGCGCTCGGTATCTGGTCGTGGTCGTGCTGCTCCCCCGTCTGTCGGCGGTTTTCGACGTCGTCTGTACGTTTTTGTTCGTTTGCGGCGTGCCTGCCGACGTCGCCCCGTCGCGACCTTTCAACCGAAAGTGTGGCGCCCGAAGGTGAACGAACGTAACCCTGACCTCGGCGCTTTACGCTGAGCCGAGCGAACCGAACCTAACCTGTGGTGTGGCGAGGTGAGCTCAGCCTGTGAGCCCCTAACGTCTACGTACGGTAAGCTGTCCGGCTCACGCCTCACGTTTGAACGCTTTTTTAACCTACGTTTGACGCTTCTTAACCTAGCACTGACCCCTTAACCTAACGTGTAACCTAACCTAACCTAACCTAACCTAACCTAACCTAGCCTAGCCTCTGACGCCTGACGTGTTTGAATGCTTAACCTAAGTTTGACGCTTAACCTAACCCAAGTCCCCTTAACCTAACCCATGTCCACCTAACCTAACCTAACCTAACCTAGACGTGTAAACGTAATGTGTAACGCGTAACGTGTAAGGTCGGCTGGCGTGTGTGCTGACGGCAGATTGGGTTGGTCTGTAGATTCGGATTGCGGTTTGCCTCGGTCGAGGGGTTGGGTCGGAAGCGGCGAGGGGCGGCGGCGCCTGTTGCGCAGGCGGCGTCCGTTTGCGGCGGGCAATTGTTGAGAAACGGCTGTGAATGTTGGCGGGCGAGAGGAGGAGGACGGCGCGCGATGTGGCCCGACGGCTGCGGGCCGATCGGGAAACGGCGGGAGGGCGACGGAAGGCGATGGGGCGGCGGAGGCGCGTTTGCACGGCCGTCATCGCCGCACGCCTCGGCTTGTGTGGCTGTGGCGCCGGCCGCGCTGGCCGGGCTGCCGCGGCGACGGTGTGGGAGTTTTGCCGAAGGTTTGGCCATTGTGGCGGGTCGTCGGCTGGGGCTGTGGGGGCGGCATTTGGGCGGGGGCGGCGATTCTCGGCGGGCCGACCCAGGCTGTAGCGCGCGGTAGCTGCAGTTTGGCCGTGGTTTGCGGCGCTGCCGTGGCGACTGGTTGGCGACTGTGGTGTGGCTGTGTGTAGCCCCATCCTCGGTGGTTTGAAAGGCGCGGGCGGTTGTGGCGCAGGTTTGGGGCTGCTCCGCACAGGCTGTCGGACGTTGGGCGGTAGCAAGCGCCCATCCGCCAGTCGTATGTCCCAAGAAGAGGAGAATAACACAGGATTTACCTGACGGCATTGCCTGCATTCGTCAGAGGAGAGAGATTGGGTTGAACTTCTTTATTTGTGGTATGGCAGCAGGGTATGCGGGATTATAAAAAGTGAATCATAGGGACGGTGCTGCAAGCAGCGTCCGCTTAGTGCACTCCCGGTTTCTCATCTGTCGAGGAGTGCGACAGGCCGCTGATAGCGGTCGCGAACATCTTGAGGAGCACCAATGTCTCGAATGAGGGGATTGGCAGAGGCATGCGACCGTCGGTAAAAACGGTCGGCAGTCTGCTGGATGCGGAGCATCACGTCCAATTCATCAGCTGCTTGGTGTAGGTAGCGATGAGGGAACTGCGGGTGGACATGGAAGACCCGCCGAAGAATCTTATTCTGTTGCGCCTGGAGACGCTGGATATGCGTGGGGGCTGCATTGCCCCAAGCCTCACATGCATAGTCAACAATCGGCCGAATAAATAATCGGAAGATGAGGAGGCCATTCCGGATGGAGAGGTCAGACCCCTCATTAAGGAATGGGTACAGTGCGCCCATCCGCTGGTGGACTTTGGCACGGACGGCGTCGATATGCGGCTTCCAGAGTAGGCGATCGTCCATGATGACGCCCAGGTACCGGACAGTCTTCTGCCAGGGGAGAGCGGTCCCGTAAAGGTGAAGTGGCGGGGCCGGCATCGTTGTCTTCCTCGTAAAGACGATGGCCTGTGTCTTCAGGGGGTTGAACCGGATGCGCCAGCGAGCTGCCCAGATCTCGAGGTCGTCGCATGCCTGCTGCAACCGGGAATGCATGGCGGCATGCCACCGGCTCCTGGTGTAGAGCATCGTATCGTCGGCGTAGACGGCTTTCTCCACTCGGGGCGACGTCGGAAGGTCCGAGGTAAATATAGTATAAAGGACGGGGCCCAGGACGGAGCCCTGCGGCACCCCGGCGACGATAGGTCTGGCAGTGGAGAGAGCCGCGTCAACGCGGACAGCGAAAGTACGGTGCTGCAGGTACGACGCAATGAGGCGCACGTACGCTCGGGGAAACCCAAGGTGGTCCATCTTCCAGAGAAGGCCAGCATGCCAAACACTGTCAAAGGCCTTCGTGACATCTAGAAGAACCGCTCCACAGTATTCCCGGTTGTTGAAGGCGCGAGTGATGTACTCCACAACACGTACAATCTGCTGGGTCGTGGAGTGGCCGCTGCGGAATCCAAACTGTTCCGGGGGGAGGATTTCCCGAATATCCAGGATGGTCCGGAGTCGCTGAAGAAGAAGCCGCTCAAACAGCTTGCTGATGTGCGGAAGCAAACTGATAGGCCGGTAGGATTTTGGGTCCTTCCGATCCTTGCCCGGCTTAGGAACAGCAATAACGATGGAGTGCTTCCACGCTGCAGGGTAGGTGCGAGTCCGCAGAACCCAATTGAAGATGGCAGTGAGATGAACCACAGCCAGGAGCGGCAGGTTCTTCAGGACCCGGCCGGTAATGTCGTCGACACCTGGAGCCTTGGACGCCGGGAGAGCCTTGATGCTTGCACGGACTTCGGCCACTGAAATAGGTGGTATGTCGGCACGGTCCTCCTCCCCATCCCCGTGGAGGATGGTCTGCACTGCTGCGTCAACCTGGTCGACGTGTAGCTGGTCCACATCTTCTTGAAGGGGGGTAAAATTCTCCTGAAAGATGTCCGCAAGGAGATTCGCCTTATCCTCATGTAGATAGGCCGTCCCAGTCGGTGTTGCAAGAGGGGGCATCCGTGTCCTGCGCTTCGTAAAAAAGCGGACCGCATTCCAGTGCATGGGGTCTGGGGTGAACGCCTGCAGTGTCTCAGCCCAGCGTCGATTCTTATGCTGGACAATTGCGGCCTTGATGTCACGGCGCAGGCTGTTGATGTGGCGCTTCAGCTGTGGGTCCCTGGTCACACGCCATTCCTTGCAGAGGCGATTACGTGTGCGTATGTCCTGGAGGATTTCCGCTGGGAGAGCGGAAGATGCGACTGTGCTGGTGCGCGGGCGGGGCGACGCTCCCACCAGAGCTGCTGTGAGTGTATCAGCAAACTGGGCTGCAGAGGCCTCGTGAACGCCGACGCCATCCACCTGTCGCTGCAGGGCTGCAGTAACTCGACGCTGAAAGCACGGCCAGTCCGTGCGGTTGAGATTGAGCCGGCCCGTACTCTGCACCGGGGCGACGTCCAGTTGAAAGAGAACTGGCAGATGGTCGGAGTTCAGTTCGTGAAGGACTTCAGCAGTCAGGAACTGATTAAGTCCCCGAGTAATGGCGATGTCAAGAATGTCGGGCCTCCCTCTGCTAGGATAACACGTCGGCTCCACGGGCCCACAGACATACGCGTTCACCTCTTCAGTGGCCTGGAGTAGAAGGCGCCCATTACGATTGGTGACCAATGAATTCCAGGCCGCATGTTTGCAATTAAGGTCACCTGCGATGAAATATTTGCCTGGAGTCCGCAGAAGGAGACGGGCATCATCGATGAGGAGCTGGCGGCGAGGGCTCCGGTAGACAGCCATAAACGTGACTGGTCCAGTGGCTGTTTCAACCCGGACAGCAGTGACTTCTATAGACCCGATGGCAGGCGGTTGAATTTCACAATGCGGGATGGAGGAGCGGATGAAGATCGCCGTGCCACCCCCCTGCGTCGGTCTGTCGGTCCGAAAGCAGCGGTAATTTGCGATGTTGGAGCGGATGCCTGGTTTGAGAAACGTCTCATTCACCAGGCATATGTCCACGTCATGTTCAAACAAGAACTGCCGAAGCTCCTCAAGGTCGTAGGTGAGGTTGGCGGCATTATAAGCCACTATGCGGAAATCATCCAAGCGGCGGCGTCTAGGCATGCTGGGCTACTGAAGTGGCGGCAGTGGGAGCCCGAAGGCTGCGTGAGATCGTCGCCTCCACTGTGGCGGCGATGGTTGCAGGCAGGTTGACGATGGCGGTGGTCAACTCGGTCACCATCGTGGTCAGATGCTGCAGCAGCTGGAAAACGTCTTGGAGTCCAACAGTAGGCACAGCTGTAGGCGAAGGAGAAGCTGGCTGGCGGTCCTGGCGTGCAGGAGGCGGTGGGACGCTGGGCACCTCGGCAGCCGCGGTCGCCCGTGGTTGGGAGACGCCCTTTAGTGCATCTGCCACTGTGACACCGGGCTGGATCATCGCGGACCGGCGTTCAAGTAGGGAGGGCCACGTACGCTTGTCACTGGCCGGCTGTGTGGGCGGCGGTTGTCGCCTCCGTCGGGTATCAGCACGTCGGGAAGGCGGGACGGGCGGAAGACCCCGCTGCCGACGGCTAGCCTCCTTATGCTTCGCGCAGGAACGAAAATTGGCAGGATGACTGCCTCCACACAGGCCACAGACGGGCGGCTCATCCTTGCTTCGTGGACAAAGGCGGCTGTCGTGGCCAGCACCACACTTGACGCACATAGGCGGCATAGTGCAGTGACGGGCCACGTGGTTGAACCCTTGGCACCGGAAGCATTGGACCGGGCCACGGGACTTCCGCAGACGTTCCACGGTGACGGAGAGGTCGTAAATCCTGGTTAGCTGGAATATTTCCCGATGCCGAGGAGTGTCCTGCAGGACGACGACGCGGTGGCCAGTAAGCTGATTGGTCCCGGGCATACGATGGTAATCCACCACCGTCGCGACGAAGCCGAGGTCCTCCAGTTCTTCCTTCAGTTCGTCATGGGTGAGAGACGCCGGAATGTGCTTCAACAGCGCCTTCAGAGTCGGCGGACGGACCGCTGGATAGGTATACATGGGGATACCCTCTCGCCCAACCATATCCATTACAGTCACATAATCCTCAGTACAGGAGAGGTTGAGTTTGAGGGTATCACCCCCCGTCTGCTTGGCAGTAAACGACTGCTTACAGTGTTCCTTTAACCACGTGTGCAGTTGCTTGTAGGAATTCTTAAACTGCAACACAATGGGCGGCACCTTCCGCTGCAGCTGAGGCTGGGACGGTGGCTGCTGCGCCCCCTGCTGTTGCTGTTGCTGCTGGGGCGGTGGAACGTCGTCCGCGCCGTCTTGGATGACGTCGTAGCGGTTAGACGTTGGCACCGCGTCCGTGTCAGGCCGCCGCTGCGGCTGCTTCGAGACCTTCTTCTTTGGTGGCTTCCGGAAACCGTCATCTGCCCCGGTGGCGGCGTCGCCGGTGCGCTTACGACTATGCTGCTGGTGGCCGTCGTCATCTTCACCCGAAGAGTCATGAGTGCAATCCATACCGAGATCCAAAGTCCTTGCACAGGTCGTCAACAGATCGTTTTCACGGAGGCGTTGCCTGGTCATCATAGGTGGGGGGCCGGATGAGGCCGCCGACGAAGTATTCTCCGCCGGACGGCGATCCGCCACACCCTCAGCCGGAGTAGCGTCCGTAGACATAACGAGCTCTCGCGCGACACGTCCGCTCTCGTCGGAAGACTAACTCCGAATGGGTAGCAAGCGCGGGAGGCGCGGCGCGGCGGCGCGCAGAGTGGCGGCCGCTCTCTCGGCCGTCCGCGCCCGCCCGCGACACTGGCTGGGCCCTTGTGATTCTCTGCTCCAGATGACGGTTTCCGGAAGCCACCAAAGAAGAAGGTCTCGAAGCAGCCGCAGCGGCGGCCTGACACGGACGCGGTGCCAACGTCTAACCGCTACGACGTCATCCAAGACGGCGCGGACGACGTTCCACCGCCCCAGCAGCAACAGCAACAGCAGGGGGCGCAGCAGCCACCGTCCCAGCCTCAGCTGCAGCGGAAGGTGCCGCCCATTGTGTTGCAGTTTAAGAATTCCTACAAGCAACTCCACACGTGGTTAAAGGAACACTGTAAGCAGTCATTTACTGCCAAGCAGACGGGGGGTGATACCCTCAAACTTAGCCTCTCCTGTACTGAGGATTATGTAACTGTAATGGATATGGTTGGGCGAGAGGGTATCCCCATGTATACCTATCCAGCGGTCCGTCCGCCGACTCTGAAGGCGCTGTTGAAGCACATTCCGGCGTCTCTCACCCATGACGACCTGAAGGAAGAACTGGAGGACCTCGGCTTCGTCGCAACGGTGGTGGATTACCATCGTATGCCCGGGACCAATCAGCTTACTGGCCACCGCGTCGTCGTC
Organism: Schistocerca americana; assembly: GCF_021461395.2. Lineage (NCBI taxonomy): Eukaryota > Metazoa > Arthropoda > Insecta > Orthoptera > Acrididae > Schistocerca > Schistocerca americana. The sequence goes on along the minus strand of NW_025726434.1, from coordinate 486,771 downwards.
CTGCAGGACACTCCTCGGCATCGGGAAATATTCCAGCTAACCAGGATTTACGATCTCTCCATCACCGTGGAACGTCTGCGGAAGTCCCGTGGCCCGGTCCAATGCTTCCGGTGCCAAGGGTTCAACCACGTGGCCCGTCACTGCACTATGCCGCCCATGTGCGTCAAGTGTGGTGCTGGCCACGACAGCCGCCTTTGTCCACGAAGCAAGGATGAGCCGCCCATCTGTGGCCTGTGTGGAGGCAGTCATCCTGCCAATTTTCGTTCCTGCGCGAAGCATAAGGAGGCTAGCCGTCGGCAGCGGGGTCTTCCGCCCGTCCCGCCCTCCCGACGTGCTGATACCCGACGGAGGCGACAACCGCCGCCCACACAGCCGGCCAATGACAAGCGTACGTGGCCCTCCCTACTTGAACGCCGGTCCGCGAGGATCCAGCCCGGTGTCACAGTGGCCGATGCATTGAAGGGCATCTCCCACCCACGGGCTACTGCAGCTGCCGAGGTGCCAAGAATCCCGCCGCCTCTTCCGCGTCAGGACCGCCAGCCAGCTTCTCCTTCACCCACTGCGGTGCCTACTGTTGGGCTTCACGACGTTTTCCAGCTGCTGCAGCATCTGACCACGATGGTGACCGAGTTGACCAACGCCATCGTCAACCTGCCTGCAACCATCGCCGCCACGGTGGAGGCGACGATCTCACGCAGCCTTCAGGCTCCTACTGCAGACACTTCAGTAGCCCAGCATGCCTAGACGCCGCCGCTTGGATGATTTCCGCATCGTGGCTTATAACGCCGCCAACCTCACCTACGACCTTGAGGAGCTCCGGCAGTTCTTGTTTGAACATGACGTGGACATATGCCTGGTGAATGAGACGTTTCTCAAACCGGGCATCCGCTCCAACATCGCAAATTACCGATGCTTTCGGACCGACCGACCGACGCAGGGGGGTGGCACGGCGATCTTCATCCGCTCCTCCATCCCGCATTGTGAAATTCAACCGCCTGCCATCGGGTCTATAGAAGTCACTGCTGTCCAGGTTGAAACAGCCACTGGACCGGTCACGTTCATGGCTGTTTACCGGAGCCCTCGCCGCCAGCTCCTCATCGATGATGCCCGTCTCCTTCTACGGACTCCAGGCAAATATTTCATCGCAGGTGACCTTAATTGCAAACATGCGGCCTGGAATTCATTGGTCACCAATCGTAATGGGCGCCTTCTACTCCAGGCCACTGAAGAGGTGAACGCGTACGTCTGTGGGCCCGTGGAGCCGACGTGTTATCCTAGCAGAGGGAGGCCCGACATTCTTGACATCGCCATTACTCGGGGACTTAATCAGTTCCTGACTGCTGAAGTCCTTCACGAACTGAACTCCGACCATCTGCCCGTTCTCTTTCAACTGGACGTCGCCCCGGCGCAGAGTCCGGGCCACCTCAATTTTAACCACACGGATTGGCCCTGCTTCCAGCGACGAGTTACTGCAGCCCTGCAGCGACAGGTGGATGGCGTCGGCGTTCACGAGGCCTCTGCAGCCCAGTTTGCTGATACGCTCACAGCAGCTCTGGTGGGAGCGACGCCCCGCCCGCGCACCAGCACAGTCGCATCTTCCGCTCTCCCGGCGGAAATCCTCCAGGACATCCGCACACGTAATCGCCTCTGCAAGGAATGGCGTGTGACCAGGGACCCACAGCTGAAGCGCCACATCAACAGCCTGCGCCGTGACATCAAGGCCGCAATTGTCCAGCATAAGAATCGACGCTGGGCTGAGAAACTGCAGGCGTTCACCCCTGACCCCATGCACTGGAATGCGGTCCGCTTTTTTACGAAGCGCAGGACACGGATGCCCCCTCTTGCAACACCGACTGGGACGGCCTATCTACATGAGGATAAGGCGAATCTCCTTGCGGACATCTTTCAGGAGAATTTTACCCCCCTTCAAGAAGATGTGGACCAGCTACACGTCGACCAGGTTGACGCAGCAGTGCAGACCATCCTCCACGGGGACGGGGAGGAGGACCGTGACGACATACCACCTATTTCAGTGGCCGAAGTCCGTGCAGGCATCAAGGCTCTCCCGGCGTCCAAGGCTCCAGGTGTTGACGACGTTACCGGCCGGGTCCTGAAGAACCTGCCGCTCCTGGCTGTGGTTCATCTCACTGCCATCTTCAATTGGGTTCTGCGGACTCGCACCTACCCTGCAGCGTGGAAGCACTCCATCGTTATTGCTGTTCCTAAGCCGGGCAAGGATCGGAAGGACCCAAAATCCTACCGGCCTATCAGTTTGCTTCCACACATCAGCAAGCTGTTTGAGCGGCTTCTTCTTCAGCGACTCCGGACCATCCTGGATATTCGGGAAATCCTCCCCCCGGAACAGTTTGGATTCCGCAGCGGCCACTCCACGACCCAGCAGATTGTACGTGTTGTGGAGTACATCACTCGCGCCTTCAACAACCGGGAGTACTGTGGAGCGGTTCTTCTAGATGTCACGAAGGCCTTTGACAGTGTTTGGCATGCTGGACTTCTCTGGAAGATGGACCACCTTGGGTTTCCCCGAGCGTACGTGCGCCTCATTGCGTCGTACCTGCAGCACCGTACTTTCGCTGTCCGCGTTGACGCGGCTCTCTCCACTGCCAGACCTATCGTCGCCGGGGTGCCGCAGGGCTCCGTCCTGGGCCCCGTCCTTTATACTATATTTACCTCGGACCTTCCGACGTCGCCCCGAGTGGAGAAAGCCGTCTACGCCGACGATACGATGCTCTACACCAGGAGCCGGTGGCATGCCGCCATGCATTCCCGGTTGCAGCAGGCATGCGACGACCTCGAGATCTGGGCAGCTCGCTGGCGCATCCGGTTCAACCCCCTGAAGACGCAGGCCATCGTCTTTACGAGGAAGACGACGATGCCGGCCCCGCCACTTCGACTCTATGGGACCGCCCTCCCCTGGCAGAAGACCGTCCGGTACCTGGGCGTTATCATGGACGATCGCCTACTGTGGAAGCCACACATCGACGCCGTCCGTACCAAAGTCCACCAGCGGATGGGTGCGCTGTACCCATTCCTTAATGAAGGGTCTGACCTCTCCATCCGGAATGGCCTCCTCATCTTCCGCTTATTTATACGACCAATTGTGGACTATGCGTGTGAGGCCTGGGGCAATGCGGCCCACACGCATATTCAGCGTCTTCAGGCGCAACAGAATAAGATCCTCCGGCGGGTCTTCCATGTACACCCGCAGTTTCCGCATCAATACCTCCACCATGCAGCTGATGAACTGGAAGTGATGCCCCGCATCCAGCAGAATGCCAGCCGTTTTTACCGACGGTCGCGCGCCTCTGCCAATCCCCTCATTCGAGACGTTGGCGCACCTCAAGATGTTCGTGACCGCTATCAGCGGCCTGTTGCACTCCTCGACCGCTGAGACTCGGGAGTGCACCAAACGGACGCTGCTTGCAGCTCCGTCCCTATGATTTTCTTTTATGATCCCGCATACCCCGATGCCATACACCAAATAAAGAAGTTCAACACACCCTTTCTCCTCTGACGAATGCAGGCAATGCCGTCAGGTAAATCCTGTGTTGCTCTCCTCTTCTTGGGACATAACGACTGGCGGATGGGGATTCTCTGCTCCGCTGCTGTGCTGTGCTTGCGTGCCTGCCGTCCCGCTCGCTCTCGCTCTCGCTGTGTGTTACGCGCGTCGTCGAAATGGCAGATCAGGCGGCTACGAACGAGACTGCTGCGGCACCCGCCGCCACCGGCACTACGAAGAAGGCCAAGTCTGCGTCGTCTGCGAAGAAGCCGCGCGCCAAGCCTGCGCACCCGCGCACCTCTGAGATGGTGACGGCCGCCATCAAGAGTCTGAAGGAGCGCGGCGGGTCGTCGCTGCAGGCGATCAAGAAGTACATAGCCGCGCACTACAAGCTGGACGCGGAGAAGCTGGCGCCGTTTATCAAGAAGTACCTCAAGTCGGCCGTCGTGGCGGGCGAGCTGGTGCAGACGAAGGGGAAGGGCGCGTCCGGCTCGTTCAAGCTTGCCGGCGCCGGCGGCGGGGGGGCGGCCGAGGGCGGCAAGGCTCGTGCTGGCGGTGCCAAGAAGAAGCGCGCCGCTCCGGCCAGCAAGGAGAAGAAGGGCGCCCGTGCGGCCGGCGCAAAGAAGGCTGGTGGCGTGAAGGCGGCGACCGGTCGGAAGGCGGGCGCCGCCAAGAAGGCGTCTGCGGCGTCGGCCGCTCCCGCGGGTGCGAAGAAGGCGGCTGCGGCCAAGCCGGCCAAGGCCAAGTCGCCGTCGAAGGCGAAGAAGGCCGCCAAGGTTCCGACGAAGAAGCCGAAGGCGCCGCGCCCGAAGAAGGCGACGACGCCGTCTAAGGCGAAGGCTTCGCCCAAGAAGAAGAAGTAGAGTAGAGGAGAAAGAGATGGGAAAGGAAGGGTTTGGCGCTTGACTCCGTCGTCCCCACCCCCCGTCGTCGTCTAGTGGCGCGCAAGAGACGCGCGGCCCAAAACGGCCCTTCTCAGGGCCATCAAAGCACGTCGGGGAAGGTTTTGATTGTCGTGTTGCGTTTGGTGTGGGTGTCTGTCTGGCGTTTCTGTATGCCCGTGGGGATGCTGTTTGCGTGCCGCGGTGGTTGGATTGCGGGGGTCGGTGGCGGGTGTGGGCGGCGGTAGCGGTAAGCGGTGTTGTTGTTGTTGTTGTTGTTGTTGTTGTCGTGGTTGATTGTCGCCGTGTTTGTGGCGGCGGCCGACGGTTGGTTTTCTGTCACGTTGTTTTGTTTGAATACGTTGGTTGGCTTGCCTGCGTTCGTTCTTCTCGGATGTCTGTCTTGTCGAGTCGTGTCTGGTCTTTGTTTTGTTCCTTTGTGTGTGTTATGTTTTGCAACGGGGGGCACGTTGAGATGTGGAAGGAGTCGGCGGGGATTTCGGTGGCGTGTAGAGCGAGCGAGCGCGCCTGCCTGGCCGTTGGCCGTCGGAGTGGAGTGCGGGGTTTTTTGTTTTCGAAACGAAAGCGGCGGCCGGCCAGCCACCCGTGCGGTGTGACGTCGGCCGTTGGGTATTGTGCGCTTGGAGCGCCGGGGAGGGATGATGTGTGATTGTTGCGCGCTGCTAGCAGGCAGGCAGGCAGGCAGGCAGGCAGGCAGGCAGAGTGAGCGGGTGTGGCGGACGGACGGGAAGTGGCGGTTTTTGTTTTTGGGTTGCGGGGCGAGAGGCAGGCGACCGACAAAGTTTGCTCGCGACGGAGAGATGTTAGTGGCCCTGAAAAGGGCCGTTTTTGTTTGTGCGGTGCGGTGCCGCGGCGCGGTTTAGGCGCGCTCGCCGCGGATGCGGCGCGCGAGCTGGATGTCCTTGGGCATGATGGTGACGCGCTTGGCGTGGATTGCGCACAGGTTGGTGTCTTCGAAGAGGCCGACGAGGTAGGCCTCGCTGGCCTCCTGCAGGGCCATGACTGCGGAGCTCTGGAAGCGCAGGTCGGTCTTGAAGTCCTGGGCGATCTCGCGCACTAGGCGCTGGAATGGCAGCTTGCGGATGAGCAGCTCTGTGCTCTTCTGGTAGCGCCTGATTTCTCGCAGGGCGACGGTGCCCGGCCTGTAGCGGTGGGGCTTCTTGACGCCTCCGGTGGCGGGCGCGCTCTTCCTCGCCGCCTTGGTGGCGAGCTGTTTGCGCGGCGCCTTTCCGCCGGTGGACTTGCGGGCCGTTTGCTTTGTGCGGGCCATAGCGGTAGCGGAGCGGCGTGCGTGGAGGTTAGGTGCGGCGCGGCGTCCGGTGCTGCCTTGACAACGGGCCCGCGCGCCTCCGTGCTGCGCTTATATGCCCTCGGTTGCGCGTGGTGGGGGGAGGGCGGGCCAGAGTCTATATAGGGGGGCGGCGGGCGCGCCGGGCGCAGAGGGGCAGACAGACTCGAGTTAGCGATGCCGAGCGAGACGGACGCACGCGCCGAGCGCTCCGCTCCCGAGGCAGCTAATGCGCTTCCGACAGCTCCAGCGGACAGGGCCGCGTCCCTGTACGCTAACGGGGTCGAGTTGAGTACATCAGTTTCACTACCGAGTGTTTCTGATAGTACTCCTCCCCCAACGAGCGTCGACCGTGCTCACGCCTATCGCGTCACTCGCGAAAGTGAAACCGCGATTTCGATCTCTCGCGAGTGTTGTGCGTCGTTGCAGCAGCCGCTGGAGACGCCCGTGGACGCCCGCACAGCGCAGCAAGACAGCGACGAAGCACTCCAGCTTCTGGTGAGTCTCATGCCGCACGCAGCCGCTGCACCCCTCGGAGTCGATTCCGATAGCGACGAAGAGGAAATGCAGACAGAGCAGACGCCGGCAGGCTCACAAGCGTCTACGTCACGTGCCTCGAGGAAGAGGCAGAAGTCCGACGACGACTCCTCAGCCCCGGACACGCGCAAGTTCCGCAAGGAATACGCGCAAAACGGCTCCAAAACCGGGACAAAAACTCTCCGCCGCACGCCGAAGTCCAAAGTGGACAATGACGGCTTCGTAACTGCAACGAAGACCGCAAGAGCCACACGACAACCCACAGCAGCACCAGTAGGCACGAGCAACAGCTTCCTAGCACTTAGTGACTCGGAAGACGAGGAGCTGACACTGCCACCGCCGCAGCAGCGTCGCGCACTGCCGCCGCTTATAGTAAAGTTCGATGGCCACTTTCGTGAGCTGCAGAACGCTCTGAACTTGCTGATTGGAAAGGACAGCTACACCATCAGCGCGACAGGCGATGACCTTCACAAAGTGAAGGTGAAAACCACCGAACACTTCGTAAAGGTCAGCGAGGAATGCACCAGACGGGGCTGGAACTTCTACACCTTCAGCTCCAACAGGAAGAAGCCCCTGAAGGTTGTATTCCGCAAAATACCGCGCACCATGAAACCAGAAGAGTTGAAGGAAGATCTGGAACAAATGGGCTACTGCGTTGAAGAAGTTATAAGAATGAAACTTCATCGCACCAAGGGACGCAACCCGCTCTTCCTGGTAATTGCAAACAACACGGCGGAAAACCGGAAGCTTTTCCAACTCAAGCGGATAGGCAACTTGGAAGTGTGCGCAGAAGTGCTTCGCAACAAAGCTGCATACGCTCAGTGCTATCGCTGCCTGGAACTCGGCCACTCGACTAAGTACTGTGGAATGCCCGAGTATTGTGTTAAGTGCGGTGAGCAACACGCCACCGAAGCGTGTGCTAAAAATGGTGTACCACACCAAGACTTTACGCCTAAGTGCAAACTCTGTGGTGAAGAGCACTGCGCAAATTACAGAGGTTGCACAAAACACAAAACGTTTGCGGCTCGCGCCCGCGGAAACGAAGCGCAGCAGCGAAGAGTTTCAGCGGGAACATCGCACCCACGTGGAGCCCCAACGCACAGCCACAGCCAGACAAAGAGGAAACGCGGCCGTCGAGGCCGCGCATCCGGTCGAGCACATTCCGAGGCGGTCGTCAACCTCGCCCAGCAGCGCGGGAACTCCGACGCCCGGAACAAAGAGCGGCAGCCACCCCGCAGGCGGCCGCAGAACACGCCACCAGCAACGGAGCGCGATGGCGGACAGGCTCCGCCCGCCGCCTCACAGCAGGTACAAGCACGCCATCACGCAGCACCGGCCGCAGCCAACCAGGCCGCAGGCCCGCCTCCCCCGCCGCAGCGCGCCGCGCCAGTGGCGGCCCAGCCGCAGGCAGTTCCCCCGCCTGCGCCCCTACCTCGGCAAGCAGCTCCTACCACCGCGCCTCGCCGTAACGGAGCGGACCAATCAGCGCCGCCCGTCCCGGACCGGTCCAGCATGGCCGACTTCCCCGAACCGCGATGGCGCCGGCAGCGGCCAATCACCGGCCAGCAGCCTGCTGCAGCAGCCCACACCAACGGCGGCCAGCAGCCCAGCGGAAACCAGGCCACGCGCGACGGCCATTCTGTCGGGCCCCGACAAAATGGCGTACACACCGTCCGCCATGATGTCGGCCCCCGACAAGATGGCGACCGCATCGACCGTCTCCTTGACACGATGCAACTAATGATGGCTCGCGTGACCGAGCTGATGGCCGCAGTACAGCAAGTACTCGCCGTAACCTCGTCCACCGCCCGTCATGCCTGAAAACCCAAGAAGCCTCAAGGTATGCGTATTCAACGCCAATGGCTTGAGAACGCAGGACGGAGAATTCCGGCAGTTTCTGCGCGACGAGGACATAGACATCTGCCTCGTCGCGGAAACTCACCTAAAGCCAGGCGTACGAGTCGGCGTCGCTAATTACGTCTGCCACCGCTACGACAGGCCGACGGCAGGAGGTGGGACGGCCGTTTACGTCCGGCGTTCCATCAGACACCATCGGGTTCCCGTGCCAGAACTGACGTCGACTGAAGCAGCCGCAGTCGCAGTCGACACTGTGCACGGCAGAATAACCTTCTGCGCTGTCTACAGGCCGCCGCGCGGACAACTGGACGTCGCGGACGCCAACAAACTCCTGTCCCTCCAAGGAAACCTCATACTTGGGGGAGACTGGAACGCGAAGCACGCGGCATGGAATAGCCGCCTTACGAACACCAGCGGCAGACGGCTTCAACGCGTAATAGAGCGCCACGACGCGATCTCAGTAGGACCGCACGACGCCACCATCTATCCAACACGCGGACGGGAGGACGTGTTGGACTTCATCATAATGAAAGGCATACGGCAGCACGTGGCGGCCAGTACCCGAACGGCACTCGCGTCCGATCACTTGCCAGTCATCTTCGTGCTCGACGCCGACGTCACTCCGTTGCAACGCAGAGGACTCGACCTAAGAGGCATAAATTGGGAAGAGTACCGAGCAAATGTCACGGAAGCCCTAACGACACTCCCCGACGTCGACGCCGATGGCACCGACGCCGCACTTCAGCACCTGTCGCAAGCCATCACAGATGCAGCCACAGCCGCAACTCCCGCGAGGCGTCCAGCGGAGGAAGTTCACCTCCCTCACCAGCTCCCACAACGCATCCGTGACGCCATAGCTGCCAAAAACAGGCTGCAGCGGGAATGGCAGCTCACGCGTAACCCGCGTACCAAGCGGGAACTAAATCGTATGCGCCGCCACATCAGGGCGGACGTGGATGCGCATCGAAACGCTGAGTGGGCTGCGAAAATAGGGCAACTTGACATCGAGGACGGGTCGGCGTGGAAGTCCATGAAAAGCTTCCTACGCCGCACGCAGCCCATACCGCCTCTGCTAGTGGGTAACAGGTTTGTTAGCGAACCAGACGCCAAGGCTAATGCACTGGCTGATGCCTTCGCTGCAAACTTTACCCCCATGGAGGACCCTATCGACGAAGAACACGTCCGCCTCGTAGCAGACCGTCTTCCAGTCTTCTTACGTGAACGCGCAGAGGACGACGAGATTCAGCCTGTCTCGTCGGACGAAGTGCAACTACAGCTTCGCCACCTTCAGCGCAAGAAAGCAGGCGGAGCAGACAACATCACCAACCTGATGCTGAAGCAGCTTCCCGACGCCGCAGCACAACATCTTGCGGCCATTTTTAACGGGATTTTGCGCTCCAGCGAGTATCCAGCCTGTTGGAAGCATGCTGAGGTAGTCGCCTTGCCGAAGCCGGGGAAGGACGCGCGCATTGCGAAGAACTACCGGCCCATCAGTCTTCTACCAGCAACTTCCAAGGTCTTCGAAAGGTTGTACCTGGTCCGCCTGCTGGCGCATGTAAACGCCGAAGGACTTCTCCCCGACGAGCAGTTCGGGTTCCGTCGGGAACACGCGACGACGCACCAGCTGCTCCGCCTGACGGAGGAAGCGTTTGGAGCCGTTGACCGACGTAAGTATTTCGGCGCTCTCTTGCTGGACGTGTCTCGTGCCTTTGACTCCGTGTGGCATGACGGCCTCCTGTACAAGCTTCTTGTGCAGGGGGTACCTGTGTCGCACGTGAGGCTCCTGCAGAGCTATCTGCAGGATAGGACGTTTCACGTCCGTGCTTCCAGTGGAATTTCCACGGAGCGCCGTATACTTGCGGGTGTACCTCAAGGCTCGGTCATCGGTCCGACGCTGTACTCCCTCTATACCGCCGACCTGCCACGCACGAACCGCGTCCAGACGGCACTCTATGCTGACGACACGGCGATCTACAGCAGCAGCTGGAGCGTCGACGTCTTGCAGCGGCGTCTACAGGCAGCCACCGACGAGCTCTCGGAGTGGGCAAGAAAGTGGCGCCTCGCCTACAACGGAGACAAGAGCCAGGCGATAATCATAACAAATCGCCCCCTCCGTCAAGACGCGCCGACAGTCTCGGTGTGTGGTGTGCCAGTACCTTGGAGCCACACCGCCAAGTACTTAGGCGTTACTTTAGACCGGCGTCTCACATGGCAGCAACATATAGAAGCAACCAGAGGAAAGGCACTGGGTAGATTGAGGCTGCTCTACCCAGTGCTCAACCCCACGACAACGCTGCCAGAAGACGTCGGTCTTACGCTGTACAAGGCCGCCATTCGACCGCTGCTGGAGTACGCCGCAGTCGTGTGGGGCAACACGGCTGAAACCAACCTCAAACGCCTTCAGACAATACAAAACAGGGCGTTGCGTCTTGCACTGCATCTACCCAAGGACTTCCCAACAGAGGAGCTCCACCACGTCGCTGGAATCAAGCCGCTGCGGCAACGATTCAGAGATACAGCGACGACCTTCTATGAAAAGGCCGAGAGGTCAGCCAACCAACTGGTTAGAGGACTCGGCCACCGGCCACACTGGCGAGCGTCCCTTCGCTGGCCAGACTTGCTGCGGCAGTAATCACGCAGCATACCCTAACACAAAGTCCGCAGTGCAGGACAGCATAGAAAAACATAAGCCTACCCCATAAAGAAGACACTGCTTATTGTAGGAAAAATAGCGATAGGCTATTATAACCTACAACTACATCACGTGGAACAAACACGCATGTTCCACACATTTGCACACACGGCCGGGCGCAGACCGTAGCCGACTCGCCAGCCGCTGCAGCTGCTGTTTGTGCACGTTTTGCTTTGCCCGAGGAAGGAAGGATGACAGGCCGCGGCAAGGGAGGAAAGGGGCTCGGCAAGGGTGGCGCCAAGCGGCACCGCAAGGTGTTGCGCGACAACATCCAGGGCATCACGAAGCCCGCCATCCGCCGCCTGGCTCGCAGGGGCGGCGTGAAGCGCATCTCTGGTCTGATCTACGAGGAGACCCGCGGGGTGCTGAAGGTGTTCCTGGAGAACGTGATCCGCGACGCGGTGACGTACACTGAGCACGCCAAGCGCAAGACTGTGACGGCCATGGACGTGGTGTACGCCCTGAAGAGGCAGGGGCGCACCCTGTACGGTTTCGGCGGTTAGGCTGCGTCGCAGCGGGCGCTGGCCTTCCCGCGGCCGTGCTTGTGGGTGGGAGAGACTAGAAAACGGCCCTTTTCAGGGCCACCACACTGTTCGGAAGTTGAAAAGTGCGAAAGAGTCTGTGTTGTTGCTGCTGCGTGTGTGCGCTGTGTTGTTTGTTTGTTTCTTTCTCTCTTTCTTTCTTTGTTTCTTTCTTTCCGTTTGAGCGACGTGATGTGACTGGGAGGGGAGAAGGAAAGGAAACGTGTCATGTGGCTGGCTGTGTGTGGAGCTGCTTCGTTTGTGTGTCTTTGTATCGATCGCGACGGAGATGGCGGGCTGTGTGTTGTTGTGCGAGAGGCGGTGATTATTTGCTTGCGTGGTTTGGCTCTGTGTGTTTGCGGCGGCGTTGGGGTTTCCGAGGCAAGGCGTGTGGGCATAGGCGGCCGGATCAGCTGTTTCGTTCGTGTCGACGGCCGTTGCGCGCGGGAGTGGAGGGCGGTGTGTCGACACGCCTCCCTTTAACAATGGTCATTATTGCTGCCGTTGTCGTTTGGAAGGCGACTGCGACCGTGCAAAATGTGTGTGTGTGTGTGTGTGTGTGTGTGTGTGTGTGTGTGTGTGTGTGTGTGTGTGTTGGGCCACACGGGCTGTGTGGACGACAAGATGGCGGACGTGCGCCGGCGGCGGCTGTGCTGTGAAAGTGCAAAGTTAAAACAAAACAAGGTGCGGCGAGGACGACTGAAATTTTGCTTTGGACGTAGGTTTGTGTGGTGGCCCTGAAAAGGGCCGATTGTTGTGGGCCGAGCCGGCAAAGCGCGTTGCGTGCAGGGGAGCACGCGGCGCTGCGATTGCCTGGCCTCCTTTAGGCCTTCTTCTCGGTCTTCTTTGGCAGCAGGACGGCCTGGATGTTGGGCAGGACACCACCCTGTGCGATGGTGACGCCCGACAGGAGCTTGTTGAGCTCCTCGTCGTTGCGGATGGCAAGCTGCAGGTGGCGCGGGATGATGCGCGTCTTCTTGTTGTCGCGGGCCGCGTTTCCGGCCAGCTCGAGCACCTCAGCCGCGAGGTACTCCATGACGGCGGCGAGGTAGACGGGCGCCCCGGCGCCGACGCGCTCTGCGTAGTTTCCCTTGCGCAGGAGGCGGTGGATTCTGCCGACCGGGAACTGGAGCCCAGCCCTGCTTGAGCGGGACTTTGACTTGCCCTTGACTTTGCCTCCCTTTCCGCGTCCGGACATGGCGATGGGCTAGCGACGGTGCACACGAAACGGAAACGAAAACGACCGGTGCGAGCGGCAGCGAGTCGAGCAGCGGAGTGCGTGCCGGCGCAGCCGGGGTGGGGGTGCTTTATGGGCTCGGGTGCGGCGGCCGGTTGCGCGCGCGCCCCATTGGTCGGCGGCCGCAACAGGGCGAGCTGGTAAAGGTGCGGCGGCGGCTGGCGGCGGGTGCCACTGTGTGGGGAGACGCTGACTAGAGCGGAGCGCTTGCTACTGGTGTTGCTGCTGCCGTACGTTCGTTCGAGATGCCGCCCAAGACTAGCGGGAAGGCCGCCAAGAAGGCTGGCAAGGCGCAGAAGAACATTTCGAAGGGCGACAAGAAGAAGAAGCGCAAGAGGAAGGAGAGCTATGCCATCTACATCTACAAGGTGCTGAAGCAGGTGCACCCTGACACGGGCATCTCGTCGAAGGCGATGAGCATCATGAACAGCTTCGTGAACGACATTTTCGAGCGCATTGCGGCCGAGGCTTCTCGCCTGGCGCACTACAACAAGCGCTCGACCATCACGTCCCGCGAGATCCAGACCGCTGTGCGGCTGTTGCTGCCTGGCGAGCTGGCCAAGCACGCCGTGAGCGAGGGCACGAAGGCGGTGACCAAGTACACGAGCTCCAAGTAAGGAGGTGGCTCTGGAATGGAAGGAAGGAAGGATGGAGAAGGCTCCTCCGTTGCGAGAGCGGCAAAACGGCCCTTTTCAGGGCCACCAACTTGCCTTTTGCGGGAAGGGCGGAATTGTTGTTGTTGTTGTTGTTGTTGTTTGTGTGGACGGCTGTGATGTATGTGTGCATTTTGATTGTGGGTGGGGGGGGCGCGTCAAAGCGTGTTGCGGGGTACGGCCACGAGGTTGGTCGCCGTGGCGTGGAATGGTGGCACGCCTCGTTGGAGTGGTTTTGACCCATTGGTGTTGGTGTTGGTGTGTGTTACCTGTCTGCGAGGGGGGACAGTGCGATCGGCGACTTTTGTGTCACCGTAACGACGGCCGTTTGCGGGTTTGTTTTTTTTTTTTTTGCACATCATACATGGCGAGGGTGAAATGTGAAATGTTTTTGTTTGGTTTGTTTTTTTTTTCTTTGCCGCCCACTATTCCCTTTGCTGTACGCCGAGTTTGACAATGGTGCGACGTAACTGCAGCGTGGAGGTGTGTGAGTGACGTTGAAATGAACGTGCCATTAAGACGCATTGTTGTTGTATTGTACTGTACGTGTACGGCGACACGCACGATGATGTACCATTCGACTCTGATTTTTGATAGCCGTGTCTGACTGATTGCGTACGACGCACGCACACCGATGTCGTCATTCAAGATGCACGCGTGTCCAGTGCAGTACAGTAAGCGCGACGCTAGACGACGACGACGACGACGACGACGACGACGACGACGGCGGCGGCGGCGGTCGTCGTCGTTTGTTTGGCGAATGTCTGTACACGTGTTTGTCTGTGTCCATCCGGTATGTATTTGTTTGTTTGAAAGTGTTTTGTGTGTCGGCGACGTGGTCCGATCCGTCGCCCCCTGAGTAACTGTCGATCGGCGCGATAGACCGGCGTCACGCAACTGAACCGAAGTCTTGGGCACACCCGTCATACTGTTGTACACCGTCGCGCTGAGAACGGTAACGAAAGGTTGACTTTGATCGGTCGAATGTGTGGGCAGAACGTGAGGAATGAGGCAAGAGTGCAAGGAGGGGGGGCAAAAGAGAGAGGAAGGGAAAAAGGGGAGAAACGCATTCGTAGAGCAACGGAACGTTCCCGTGTCGGAGGCGTATTGGAGCCGCACTGAAATGCGTTTAACGGCGGCGCGGCTGCAAGTGTCTGCCGTGGTGAACGTTACCTTTGACGGCTGCATTGGGCTTTGCTTTCGCTTTCGCTTTCCCGGATGTACGTAACGTTTGTTGATATGGTTCTGAGGAAGAGTGTATGACAGTGCCGTGCCGTCCATGTTCGTGTGCCCTCCCATTGTGTGTATGCTATTGTCTGTGTACTTGAATGATGTATGTAGGTGTTAGTGGACATGTTTTACCAGTGGGGGGAAATGGATCGTCGATAGTTGCCGTCACTCTGTCACGGTCGAGATGACGCACCCTCCGTACAGAAAGGTGTCGAGAAAGTGAGTGTGTGTGTGTGTGTGTGTGTGTGTGTGTGTGTGTGTGTGTGTGTGTGCGCGTCCGTGAATTGGCAGTGTTTGGAGGTGGGCGTGCCCTGCATGTGGCCCGGAAGGCTGTTCGTTTGGCGGTAGTGTTGTGTGGACAGGGGAGGGGCATGCGTAACGCTGCTGGCATGGCATTTCGGGAGATGGGAGGGGGCAAACGAGGAAACGAGGAGCGGCGGCCAAAGACGGGACGGGGAGGGGCGCGGTGTGGGTGGCTTGCGCCTGTGCTCGGCGTTGTGGTTTGTGCAAAAGAGGAGGAGAAAAACAATGAGTTGCCAGGGAGGGGAGCGGTGTTGTGTTGTGGTTGTCGTGGTGTAGCCGCAGACGCGGCTGTCAGTGAACGTGGCGAGACGGACGGATGCGCGGAGGGGCGGGGGCGGCGCATTTCGCCGGTGCCGTGCCGTGCCATGCCTGAAAGCCGCGTGGTCGCTGTGTTGTTGGTGGCGTGGGGGCGAGGAGAGTACCGTACGGGTGTGCTTGTGCGCCGGAAATGGCACACTGCGCCTGCCCGTCTTGGAGGCTGATGGCTGTGGTGTGGAAATGGGGCGCGGTGATGTTGAAGCAGAAAAGAAACCAAGAAAACGGAAGGCGTGATGCGGCGGTGGTGGTGAGAGCGGGAAAAACAAAACAAAAAAAAAAAAAAAGAAGGAAAAACAACAAGAAACAAAAAAGAAAACAAAAAGTCTATCAATATTAAAATGTAAATGGAAATGGAAATGGACCCAGGTATAACCTCCCTGCACAAATAGCAGAGAGTCCGATGGTAATAAAAATGTGCCAGAATGTTAACGTCCCTACAAAAGAAACCCAACGATAATATTAATGAAAGAATGAACCGTATGTAACATTGCAACAGACACAATGAAACCTGATAAATTGTATAAGGGCAGCAGCGTTGACCTTTGGCCCTGTATTCAGAATAAAAAGAGCCAAAGATTGTTACCCCAATGAAAAAGACACTGAAACACGTATGTAACATAGCAGCGATGGCGAGACATTGTAGCATCTGTGACCAGAGAGTTTGCGCTGGACTGCGCGAGTGTTGCGAGCGGTTCTCAGTCAGTCAGTCAGTCAGTCGTTGCGAGTCTGTAGCTCTGTGTAGTTGAGGGCTGTACTCTGTCAGTAGTCGTCGCGTGCAGTACGCTAATAGTCGTCATGCAGAGCGGTCGGTCAGTAGTAGGAGCCGAGTGCGGTTGTGTGATGTAGGCGGTCGGCAACACTGGTCAAGATGGTGAATAAGGTATACTGTTAATTAATATAATCATTAGATAATGAAAAATTTTATTTATTGTAATTATTCTCCAACAAGTTCCCCAATAATAATGTTTATTTCAAAAGCATTTTTCAAACATTTAATTTTTTATTGAACTAAAGAGTTCGTTGCACTTCACATTTCATTCCACTTCTTTGAAGAAAAATTTCACTAAAATCACAAAAAAAGAGAATATTATTATTTGCAATGCAGTTCCTCCAAGCGCTGCGCAACAACAAGAGCAGAAATGTGACATCCATTTATTCGGAGGTAAGACTTTAATTCTGATTGTTTTGCACAGGGCCAAAGACCGATATTTCGGTTTAATTGAAGTTTCTTGTCACTGAACGGACTTTAAATGTTGTGAAGAATTTATATTTGAGTCAGATTGCGAATTTCACATTTTTGTTGCCATTTTCAATACCTCTCATTGTGGGCGAGGTTACAATTAGCGCAATGTCCATTAGCATCCGTAAATAACATTGTCCATTATTTTAAAATTTGCGGGGAGGTTACAACACACACAAAAAAAAAAAAAAAAAAAAAAATTTGCATTTATATCCGCTCCTCAATTGTAGATACCCCTTACACAGCTGTGTGCAATGAATGAGTGCTGGCTGGTAATTAATTGCACTCCTTGGAGGGAAATGCCATAGGAAGTAGTCTTTAAAAAGTGAATGTTTTTCGTTAAAAGACAAAAGGTACTTTAGAAAAAAGTAATAGTGGGGCTTTTGTTGTTGAACAAAATAAGTACAATGAACATACGTTATCAGATTTGCGCAATGCAGCTTCACACTACCTTTTGATTATAACACAATATACTATACATCGTCCCGAACCGTGACCAGAGTCGCGAGACGAGCAGAGCACGCCGCCGACGCCCGCTCAGTACAACCGTCCACCCGCTACTACTGTCGACCGACTACTACCTCTCCCGACTCGCGCTACAATATATATAACAACTGTTCCTGGCGACCCGGTGCGTGCCACTACTGTCGTCTGGCGCGGTCCAAGCGCCGACTAGCAACGATAAATAACTCTCTGGTCAGACAGAGATGCTGTCATGCCTCGCCATCGCTCTGGTAATGAATACATACGTGTTGCAGCGTGCGTACCACCGGAACACGCAGTGGCGGAGCCAAAGACTGTGTTGTCGAGGTCGAGTGCGAGCGGGAAGAGAGGCAGCGTCGGCACGGAGATGCAAGCGAGCGCGAGACGCACGGGGGCTGCGGCGTGGCGCGTTTGCGGTCGGCGCCTTTGGTGGCAACGGCCGGGACAAGCAGCGGTGTATGGTGTGGTGCGGGGCGGACAGGGGCGGCGGTGGACGGGGAGGAGGCGGCGCGACGACGGCATGGGGGCGAAAACGGGACGGGGGACGGCGGATGCTGAGAGGCGTCACGCGCGGACAGGACACAGACACAGAGACACACAGATTGGAAAGGGAGGGTGCGCGGTAGTAGTTGGGAATGTGCGTACCGTGCGGGATGGGAGTGGGCGAGGAACACGGTCGTGGCCCCCTGTTTTTTGGGTGCGTGTGATGACGTCGGTGTGTTGTGGGAAGGGAAGGTGCTGTGGCGGCGGCGCGTAATGGGCGTAGGCCGAAAAGAGAAAGGAACGTGGGCAGTGTGTTGGCAAGCGTCGGTTCGACTGCGACGTTGATGGGCAGGGCAAGGTTAATGGTGGTAGGAGTAGGCGTGTGGGCGCAAAAAATCTGCCGCTGCAGGCGGTGCCGTAACCGCCATGGCGGGAAGGAGAGAGAGAGGGCCAAAGAAAGAAAGAAAGAAAGAAAGAAAGAAGAAAACAAAAAAAAAAACAAAAAAAAAAAAAGGAGGCGGGGGCGAAAGTGGAGAGGCGGTGGTGTGAGAAGGGCGGGGGCGGAAGGAAGGCAGGAAGGACAAGAGGCGAGGCGACGGCTTGCTTTGTGTATCGGTCGGTCTCTGGCTATGCTTCGTTTTCTGCAGCAGGGTCGGTGCGCGGCGTGGCTCGCGGCAGTGGGAACGCCTGGTGGCTGGACGGCCAGCAATGCGGTTGGATGGGCGGCCACAGCACCGCACCTGTGCCCGAGGAGGAGACGCTGGCGGCGGGCCCTGAGGTGAGGCCGGCTCGGCTGGGGCTGTGGATGTGTAGGTGTGCGCCGCTGCTGCAACAACGAGTAAAACGCGAGAAGAAGGGATGGCGGTAGAGAGAGAGAAAAAAAAAAAGGTCGTGTTGTGTTGATGCGCAGGCAGACGCGTACAGAGAGACGAGCCCGGTCTGCAGCAGGGTGTGGCCGTGCCGAGTGCAGAGCAGCGGCGGCTCGGTTCGGTTCGGTTCGGCCCGGCCCGGCGGGCCGCGCTGTTGTCGCGGACGTGAGCGCCCCCTGGCGGGTGGCCGGAGGCGGCGCGGCGTGTTGGACGTGTGGCTGGTGGCAGTGCACAATTTGCGAGTGGCTGGCGGTGTGGTGTGGCGGTTGGCGCGTCGGGCGGCGGAGAGAGAGAGAGAGAGAGAGAGAGGGAGGAGAGGTATGTGTTGCGGGCGCCCTTTGCTGCGCTGCGTCGTTGCGTGTGCCGTACAGGGCGGGCGCTTGTCGACTGTGTGGGCGGTGTGGCGAATTGGCGTGAAACGGCTGCCGAGAGGTGTGTGGTAGCGAGCCGGTCGTTGTCAGTGCGAAGGGGAATGTGCGTGCGTTTGGCGGTTTCGGTGTGCTTTTTGCGGCGTGAGAGTGGGAATTAGTGGGGCCGGCTGTTGTGTTGGTTCCTTGTGTCTTGTGTCGCGTAGCTTGATGGCAACGTGGAAGGACGCCGGTTTCGTTTCGAGCCTTGCGTGTGGTTGTCGACGTTGACTGGTTGGCGTGTGCCGATGCACGTGCATGTGTGGGTCGCGAGTGCGTTTTTGGCTGTGTGTGTGTGTGTGTGTGTGTTTTGGGGGGGAAGGGGGAGGCGGTGGTGAAAGTGCAGTCGTTGCCACGGGCGTCGTCGGGTGGGGCTGGGGCTGTGCGTCGTGGCGGAAAGGTGGTAGGTTGCGGGAAGCGAGCCCGTCGTTGACGGTGTCGCGTGAGTTGTGAATCGAGTGGGGCGCGGGGCGCGGGACAGGAGCAGCGTGCCGCTGCGTCGTGGTCGTCAGCAGAGGCTGTGCGTGTGCTTGTCCTTTTTGTGGGCGGTTCGTGCGAGGCGTTTTTGTTTTGTGTTGCCCTAGTTGTTAGTTTATTTTGTTTGTGTTTGTTATTTTGAGACGACGACTGGTTGGTGGCGTGCGCGCGAAGTGGCGGTGTGCGCTTCCCGTGTCGTTTGTGTTGTTTTGTTTTTGTTTTGTTTTTTTTTGCACTGGGCACCGGGGGGTGGGTGGGTGGGTGGGTGGGTGGGTGGGTGCGTGCGTGCGTGTGTGTCGATTGCCGGCTGGCGAAAGGTGCGCCATCGGCGGGGTGGGTCGCCGGCACAAGTAGAGGCGGCGGCGTTGTTGCTGTTGTTGTGTGGTGTTTGTTTTGTTCGGCTGTGTCGGCGAGCTGTGTTGCGGTGCGTGTGAATGGTGGTGCAAAAGTGCTGGCGTTGGGGCTGCGACTGCGACGGCGGCGAGCCGCGGGCGCGCATGATAGTGATGTTGTGAACAGCGGCTGTGTACGGTAGTGGTGTTGTTGTAGCACGACGTGCATCCGGGCCGGCGCGGAAAGCGCAGTTGCGGGCGGTTGCCCTTCGGTGCCAGCCATGTCGCGTGAGCGGCGGGTTGCTCTGGTGTCGACACGTGGTGCTCTGGGTTGTTGTGTGGTGCCCTTTGGCCGGTGGGGGTGGTTCGCGTGTGTCTCGTTCGCGCTCGGTATCTGGTCGTGGTCGTGCTGCTCCCCCGTCTGTCGGCGGTTTTCGACGTCGTCTGTACGTTTTTGTTCGTTTGCGGCGTGCCTGCCGACGTCGCCCCGTCGCGACCTTTCAACCGAAAGTGTGGCGCCCGAAGGTGAACGAACGTAACCCTGACCTCGGCGCTTTACGCTGAGCCGAGCGAACCGAACCTAACCTGTGGTGTGGCGAGGTGAGCTCAGCCTGTGAGCCCCTAACGTCTACGTACGGTAAGCTGTCCGGCTCACGCCTCACGTTTGAACGCTTTTTTAACCTACGTTTGACGCTTCTTAACCTAGCACTGACCCCTTAACCTAACGTGTAACCTAACCTAACCTAACCTAACCTAACCTAACCTAGCCTAGCCTCTGACGCCTGACGTGTTTGAATGCTTAACCTAAGTTTGACGCTTAACCTAACCCAAGTCCCCTTAACCTAACCCATGTCCACCTAACCTAACCTAACCTAACCTAGACGTGTAAACGTAATGTGTAACGCGTAACGTGTAAGGTCGGCTGGCGTGTGTGCTGACGGCAGATTGGGTTGGTCTGTAGATTCGGATTGCGGTTTGCCTCGGTCGAGGGGTTGGGTCGGAAGCGGCGAGGGGCGGCGGCGCCTGTTGCGCAGGCGGCGTCCGTTTGCGGCGGGCAATTGTTGAGAAACGGCTGTGAATGTTGGCGGGCGAGAGGAGGAGGACGGCGCGCGATGTGGCCCGACGGCTGCGGGCCGATCGGGAAACGGCGGGAGGGCGACGGAAGGCGATGGGGCGGCGGAGGCGCGTTTGCACGGCCGTCATCGCCGCACGCCTCGGCTTGTGTGGCTGTGGCGCCGGCCGCGCTGGCCGGGCTGCCGCGGCGACGGTGTGGGAGTTTTGCCGAAGGTTTGGCCATTGTGGCGGGTCGTCGGCTGGGGCTGTGGGGGCGGCATTTGGGCGGGGGCGGCGATTCTCGGCGGGCCGACCCAGGCTGTAGCGCGCGGTAGCTGCAGTTTGGCCGTGGTTTGCGGCGCTGCCGTGGCGACTGGTTGGCGACTGTGGTGTGGCTGTGTGTAGCCCCATCCTCGGTGGTTTGAAAGGCGCGGGCGGTTGTGGCGCAGGTTTGGGGCTGCTCCGCACAGGCTGTCGGACGTTGGGCGGTAGCAAGCGCGGGAGGCGCGGCGCGGCGGCGCGCAGAGTGGCGGCCGCTCTCTCGGCCGTCCGCGCCCGCCCGCGACACTGGCTGGGCCCTTGTGATTCTCTGCTCCGCTGCTGTGCTGTGCTTGCGTGCCTGCCGTCCCGCTCGCTCTCGCTCTCGCTGTGTGTTACGCGCGTCGTCGAAATGGCAGATCAGGCGGCTACGAACGAGACTGCTGCGGCACCCGCCGCCACCGGCACTACGAAGAAGGCCAAGTCTGCGTCGTCTGCGAAGAAGCCGCGCGCCAAGCCTGCGCACCCGCGCACCTCTGAGATGGTGACGGCCGCCATCAAGAGTCTGAAGGAGCGCGGCGGGTCGTCGCTGCAGGCGATCAAGAAGTACATAGCCGCGCACTACAAGCTGGACGCGGAGAAGCTGGCGCCGTTTATCAAGAAGTACCTCAAGTCGGCCGTCGTGGCGGGCGAGCTGGTGCAGACGAAGGGGAAGGGCGCGTCCGGCTCGTTCAAGCTTGCCGGCGCCGGCGGCGGGGGGGCGGCCGAGGGCGGCAAGGCTCGTGCTGGCGGTGCCAAGAAGAAGCGCGCCGCTCCGGCCAGCAAGGAGAAGAAGGGCGCCCGTGCGGCCGGCGCAAAGAAGGCTGGTGGCGTGAAGGCGGCGACCGGTCGGAAGGCGGGCGCCGCCAAGAAGGCGTCTGCGGCGTCGGCCGCTCCCGCGGGTGCGAAGAAGGCGGCTGCGGCCAAGCCGGCCAAGGCCAAGTCGCCGTCGAAGGCGAAGAAGGCCGCCAAGGTTCCGACGAAGAAGCCGAAGGCGCCGCGCCCGAAGAAGGCGACGACGCCGTCTAAGGCGAAGGCTTCGCCCAAGAAGAAGAAGTAGAGTAGAGGAGAAAGAGATGGGAAAGGAAGGGTTTGGCGCTTGACTCCGTCGTCCCCACCCCCCGTCGTCGTCTAGTGGCGCGCAAGAGACGCGCGGCCCAAAACGGCCCTTCTCAGGGCCATCAAAGCACGTCGGGGAAGGTTTTGATTGTCGTGTTGCGTTTGGTGTGGGTGTCTGTCTGGCGTTTCTGTATGCCCGTGGGGATGCTGTTTGCGTGCCGCGGTGGTTGGATTGCGGGGGTCGGTGGCGGGTGTGGGCGGCGGTAGCGGTAAGCGGTGTTGTTGTTGTTGTTGTTGTTGTCGTGGTTGATTGTCGCCGTGTTTGTGGCGGCGGCCGACGGTTGGTTTTCTGTCACGTTGTTTTGTTTGAATACGTTGGTTGGCTTGCCTGCGTTCGTTCTTCTCGGATGTCTGTCTTGTCGAGTCGTGTCTGGTCTTTGTTTTGTTCCTTTGTGTGTGTTATGTTTTGCAACGGGGGGCACGTTGAGATGTGGAAGGAGTCGGCGGGGATTTCGGTGGCGTGTAGAGCGAGCGAGCGCGCCTGCCTGGCCGTTGGCCGTCGGAGTGGAGTGCGGGGTTTTTTGTTTTCGAAACGAAAGCGGCGGCCGGCCAGCCACCCGTGCGGTGTGACGTCGGCCGTTGGGTATTGTGCGCTTGGAGCGCCGGGGAGGGATGATGTGTGATTGTTGCGCGCTGCTAGCAGGCAGGCAGGCAGGCAGGCAGGCAGAGTGAGCGGGTGTGGCGGACGGACGGGAAGTGGCGGTTTTTGTTTTTGGGTTGCGGGGCGAGAGGCAGGCGACCGACAAAGTTTGCTCGCGACGGAGAGATGTTAGTGGCCCTGAAAAGGGCCGTTTTTGTTTGTGCGGTGCGGTGCCGCGGCGCGGTTTAGGCGCGCTCGCCGCGGATGCGGCGCGCGAGCTGGATGTCCTTGGGCATGATGGTGACGCGCTTGGCGTGGATTGCGCACAGGTTGGTGTCTTCGAAGAGGCCGACGAGGTAGGCCTCGCTGGCCTCCTGCAGGGCCATGACTGCGGAGCTCTGGAAGCGCAGGTCGGTCTTGAAGTCCTGGGCGATCTCGCGCACTAGGCGCTGGAATGGCAGCTTGCGGATGAGCAGCTCTGTGCTCTTCTGGTAGCGCCTGATTTCTCGCAGGGCGACGGTGCCCGGCCTGTAGCGGTGGGGCTTCTTGACGCCTCCGGTGGCGGGCGCGCTCTTCCTCGCCGCCTTGGTGGCGAGCTGTTTGCGCGGCGCCTTTCCGCCGGTGGACTTGCGGGCCGTTTGCTTTGTGCGGGCCATAGCGGTAGCGGAGCGGCGTGCGTGGAGGTTAGGTGCGGCGCGGCGTCCGGTGCTGCCTTGACAACGGGCCCGCGCGTTTTTTTTTTTTTTTTTTTTTTTTTTTTTTTTTTTTTGCACTTTTCATTCCCTTCTCAGATGGAGAAGGGCGGGCTGTTTGAGAGCGTGCGATTGCGCGCCTCCGTGCTGCGCTTATATGCCCTCGGTTGCGCGTGGTGGGGGGAGGGCGGGCCAGAGTCTATATAGGGGGGCGGCGGGCGCGCCGGGCGCAGACCGTAGCCGACTCGCCAGCCGCTGCAGCTGCTGTTTGTGCACGTTTTGCTTTGCCCGAGGAAGGAAGGATGACAGGCCGCGGCAAGGGAGGAAAGGGGCTCGGCAAGGGTGGCGCCAAGCGGCACCGCAAGGTGTTGCGCGACAACATCCAGGGCATCACGAAGCCCGCCATCCGCCGCCTGGCTCGCAGGGGCGGCGTGAAGCGCATCTCTGGTCTGATCTACGAGGAGACCCGCGGGGTGCTGAAGGTGTTCCTGGAGAACGTGATCCGCGACGCGGTGACGTACACTGAGCACGCCAAGCGCAAGACTGTGACGGCCATGGACGTGGTGTACGCCCTGAAGAGGCAGGGGCGCACCCTGTACGGTTTCGGCGGTTAGGCTGCGTCGCAGCGGGCGCTGGCCTTCCCGCGGCCGTGCTTGTGGGTGGGAGAGACTAGAAAACGGCCCTTTTCAGGGCCACCACACTGTTCGGAAGTTGAAAAGTGCGAAAGAGTCTGTGTTGTTGCTGCTGCGTGTGTGCGCTGTGTTGTTTGTTTGTTTCTTTCTCTCTTTCTTTCTTTGTTTCTTTCTTTCCGTTTGAGCGACGTGATGTGACTGGGAGGGGAGAAGGAAAGGAAACGTGTCATGTGGCTGGCTGTGTGTGGAGCTGCTTCGTTTGTGTGTCTTTGTATCGATCGCGACGGAGATGGCGGGCTGTGTGTTGTTGTGCGAGAGGCGGTGATTATTTGCTTGCGTGGTTTGGCTCTGTGTGTTTGCGGCGGCGTTGGGGTTTCCGAGGCAAGGCGTGTGGGCATAGGCGGCCGGATCAGCTGTTTCGTTCGTGTCGACGGCCGTTGCGCGCGGGAGTGGAGGGCGGTGTGTCGACACGCCTCCCTTTAACAATGGTCATTATTGCTGCCGTTGTCGTTTGGAAGGCGACTGCGACCGTGCAAAATGTGTGTGTGTGTGTGTGTGTGTTGGGCCACACGGGCTGTGTGGACGACAAGATGGCGGACGTGCGCCGGCGGCGGCTGTGCTGTGAAAGTGCAAAGTTAAAACAAAACAAGGTGCGGCGAGGACGACTGAAATTTTGCTTTGGACGTAGGTTTGTGTGGTGGCCCTGAAAAGGGCCGATTGTTGTGGGCCGAGCCGGCAAAGCGCGTTGCGTGCAGGGGAGCACGCGGCGCTGCGATTGCCTGGCCTCCTTTAGGCCTTCTTCTCGGTCTTCTTTGGCAGCAGGACGGCCTGGATGTTGGGCAGGACACCACCCTGTGCGATGGTGACGCCCGACAGGAGCTTGTTGAGCTCCTCGTCGTTGCGGATGGCAAGCTGCAGGTGGCGCGGGATGATGCGCGTCTTCTTGTTGTCGCGGGCCGCGTTTCCGGCCAGCTCGAGCACCTCAGCCGCGAGGTACTCCATGACGGCGGCGAGGTAGACGGGCGCCCCGGCGCCGACGCGCTCTGCGTAGTTTCCCTTGCGCAGGAGGCGGTGGATTCTGCCGACCGGGAACTGGAGCCCAGCCCTGCTTGAGCGGGACTTTGACTTGCCCTTGACTTTGCCTCCCTTTCCGCGTCCGGACATGGCGATGGGCTAGCGACGGTGCACACGAAACGGAAACGAAAACGACCGGTGCGAGCGGCAGCGAGTCGAGCAGCGGAGTGCGTGCCGGCGCAGCCGGGGTGGGGGTGCTTTATGGGCTCGGGTGCGGCGGCCGGTTGCGCGCGCGCCCCATTGGTCGGCGGCCGCAACAGGGCGAGCTGGTAAAGGTGCGGCGGCGGCTGGCGGCGGGTGCCACTGTGTGGGGAGACGCTGACTAGAGCGGAGCGCTTGCTACTGGTGTTGCTGCTGCCGTACGTTCGTTCGAGATGCCGCCCAAGACTAGCGGGAAGGCCGCCAAGAAGGCTGGCAAGGCGCAGAAGAACATTTCGAAGGGCGACAAGAAGAAGAAGCGCAAGAGGAAGGAGAGCTATGCCATCTACATCTACAAGGTGCTGAAGCAGGTGCACCCTGACACGGGCATCTCGTCGAAGGCGATGAGCATCATGAACAGCTTCGTGAACGACATTTTCGAGCGCATTGCGGCCGAGGCTTCTCGCCTGGCGCACTACAACAAGCGCTCGACCATCACGTCCCGCGAGATCCAGACCGCTGTGCGGCTGTTGCTGCCTGGCGAGCTGGCCAAGCACGCCGTGAGCGAGGGCACGAAGGCGGTGACCAAGTACACGAGCTCCAAGTAAGGAGGTGGCTCTGGAATGGAAGGAAGGAAGGATGGAGAAGGCTCCTCCGTTGCGAGAGCGGCAAAACGGCCCTTTTCAGGGCCACCAACTTGCCTTTTGCGGGAAGGGCGGAATTGTTGTTGTTGTTGTTGTTGTTGTTTGTGTGGACGGCTGTGATGTATGTGTGCATTTTGATTGTGGGTGGGGGGGGCGCGTCAAAGCGTGTTGCGGGGTACGGCCACGAGGTTGGTCGCCGTGGCGTGGAATGGTGGCACGCCTCGTTGGAGTGGTTTTGACCCATTGGTGTTGGTGTTGGTGTGTGTTACCTGTCTGCGAGGGGGGACAGTGCGATCGGCGACTTTTGTGTCACCGTAACGACGGCCGTTTGCGGGTTTGTTTTTTTTTTTTTTGCACATCATACATGGCGAGGGTGAAATGTGAAATGTTTTTGTTTGGTTTGTTTTTTTTTTCTTTGCCGCCCACTATTCCCTTTGCTGTACGCCGAGTTTGACAATGGTGCGACGTAACTGCAGCGTGGAGGTGTGTGAGTGACGTTGAAATGAACGTGCCATTAAGACGCATTGTTGTTGTATTGTACTGTACGTGTACGGCGACACGCACGATGATGTACCATTCGACTCTGATTTTTGATAGCCGTGTCTGACTGATTGCGTACGACGCACGCACACCGATGTCGTCATTCAAGATGCACGCGTGTCCAGTGCAGTACAGTAAGCGCGACGCTAGACGACGACGACGACGACGACGACGACGACGACGACGACGGCGGCGGCGGTCGTCGTCGTTTGTTTGGCGAATGTCTGTACACGTGTTTGTCTGTGTCCATCCGGTATGTATTTGTTTGTTTGAAAGTGTTTTGTGTGTCGGTGACGTGGTCCGATCCGTCGCCCCCTGAGTAACTGTCGATCGGCGCGATAGACCGGCGTCACGCAACTGAACCGAAGTCTTGGGCACACCCGTCATACTGTTGTACACCGTCGCGCTGAGAACGGTAACGAAAGGTTGACTTTGATCGGTCGAATGTGTGGGCAGAACGTGAGGAATGAGGCAAGAGTGCAAGGAGGGGGGGCAAAAGAGAGAGGAAGGGAAAAAGGGGAGAAACGCATTCGTAGAGCAACGGAACGTTCCCGTGTCGGAGGCGTATTGGAGCCGCACTGAAATGCGTTTAACGGCGGCGCGGCTGCAAGTGTCTGCCGTGGTGAACGTTACCTTTGACGGCTGCATTGGGCTTTGCTTTCGCTTTCGCTTTCCCGGATGTACGTAACGTTTGTTGATATGGTTCTGAGGAAGAGTGTATGACAGTGCCGTGCCGTCCATGTTCGTGTGCCCTCCCATTGTGTGTATGCTATTGTCTGTGTACTTGAATGATGTATGTAGGTGTTAGTGGACATGTTTTACCAGTGGGGGGAAATGGATCGTCGATAGTTGCCGTCACTCTGTCACGGTCGAGATGACGCACCCTCCGTACAGAAAGGTGTCGAGAAAGTGAGTGTGTGTGTGTGTGTGTGTGTGTGTGTGTGTGTGTGTGTGTGTGCGCGTCCGTGAATTGGCAGTGTTTGGAGGTGGGCGTGCCCTGCATGTGGCCCGGAAGGCTGTTCGTTTGGCGGTAGTGTTGTGTGGACAGGGGAGGGGCATGCGTAACGCTGCTGGCATGGCATTTCGGGAGATGGGAGGGGGCAAACGAGGAAACGAGGAGCGGCGGCCAAAGACGGGACGGGGAGGGGCGCGGTGTGGGTGGCTTGCGCCTGTGCTCGGCGTTGTGGTTTGTGCAAAAGAGGAGGAGAAAAACAATGAGTTGCCAGGGAGGGGAGCGGTGTTGTGTTGTGGTTGTCGTGGTGTAGCCGCAGACGCGGCTGTCAGTGAACGTGGCGAGACGGACGGATGCGCGGAGGGGCGGGGGCGGCGCATTTCGCCGGTGCCGTGCCGTGCCATGCCTGAAAGCCGCGTGGTCGCTGTGTTGTTGGTGGCGTGGGGGCGAGGAGAGTACCGTACGGGTGTGCTTGTGCGCCGGAAATGGCACACTGCGCCTGCCCGTCTTGGAGGCTGATGGCTGTGGTGTGGAAATGGGGCGCGGTGATGTTGAAGCAGAAAAGAAACCAAGAAAACGGAAGGCGTGATGCGGCGGTGGTGGTGAGAGCGGGAAAAACAAAACAAAAAAAAAAAAAAGAAGGAAAAACAACAAGAAACAAAAAAGAAAACAAAAAGTCTATCAATATTAAAATGTAAATGGAAATGGAAATGGACCCAGGTATAACCTCCCTGCACAAATAGCAGAGAGTCCGATGGTAATAAAAATGTGCCAGAATGTTAACGTCCCTACAAAAGAAACCCAACGATAATATTAATGAAAGAATGAACCGTATGTAACATTGCAACAGACACAATGAAACCTGATAAATTGTATAAGGGCAGCAGCGTTGACCTTTGGCCCTGTATTCAGAATAAAAAGAGCCAAAGATTGTTACCCCAATGAAAAAGACACTGAAACACGTATGTAACATAGCAGCGATGGCGAGACATTGTAGCATCTGTGACCAGAGAGTTTGCGCTGGACTGCGCGAGTGTTGCGAGCGGTTCTCAGTCAGTCAGTCAGTCAGTCGTTGCGAGTCTGTAGCTCTGTGTAGTTGAGGGCTGTACTCTGTCAGTAGTCGTCGCGTGCAGTACGCTAATAGTCGTCATGCAGAGCGGTCGGTCAGTAGTAGGAGCCGAGTGCGGTTGTGTGATGTAGGCGGTCGGCAACACTGGTCAAGATGGTGAATAAGGTATACTGTTAATTAATATAATCATTAGATAATGAAAAATTTTATTTATTGTAATTATTCTCCAACAAGTTCCCCAATAATAATGTTTATTTCAAAAGCATTTTTCAAACATTTAATTTTTTATTGAACTAAAGAGTTCGTTGCACTTCACATTTCATTCCACTTCTTTGAAGAAAAATTTCACTAAAATCACAAAAAAAGAGAATATTATTATTTGCAATGCAGTTCCTCCAAGCGCTGCGCAACAACAAGAGCAGAAATGTGACATCCATTTATTCGGAGGTAAGACTTTAATTCTGATTGTTTTGCACAGGGCCAAAGACCGATATTTCGGTTTAATTGAAGTTTCTTGTCACTGAACGGACTTTAAATGTTGTGAAGAATTTATATTTGAGTCAGATTGCGAATTTCACATTTTTGTTGCCATTTTCAATACCTCTCATTGTGGGCGAGGTTACAATTAGCGCAATGTCCATTAGCATCCGTAAATAACATTGTCCATTATTTTAAAATTTGCGGGGAGGTTACAACACACACAAAAAAAAAAAAAAAAAAAAAAAATTTGCATTTATATCCGCTCCTCAATTGTAGATACCCCTTACACAGCTGTGTGCAATGAATGAGTGCTGGCTGGTAATTAATTGCACTCCTTGGAGGGAAATGCCATAGGAAGTAGTCTTTAAAAAGTGAATGTTTTTCGTTAAAAGACAAAAGGTACTTTAGAAAAAAGTAATAGTGGGGCTTTTGTTGTTGAACAAAATAAGTACAATGAACATACGTTATCAGATTTGCGCAATGCAGCTTCACACTACCTTTTGATTATAACACAATATACTATACATCGTCCCGAACCGTGACCAGAGTCGCGAGACGAGCAGAGCACGCCGCCGACGCCCGCTCAGTACAACCGTCCACCCGCTACTACTGTCGACCGACTACTACCTCTCCCGACTCGCGCTACAATATATATAACAACTGTTCCTGGCGACCCGGTGCGTGCCACTACTGTCGTCTGGCGCGGTCCAAGCGCCGACTAGCAACGATAAATAACTCTCTGGTCAGACAGAGATGCTGTCATGCCTCGCCATCGCTCTGGTAATGAATACATACGTGTTGCAGCGTGCGTACCACCGGAACACGCAGTGGCGGAGCCAAAGACTGTGTTGTCGAGGTCGAGTGCGAGCGGGAAGAGAGGCAGCGTCGGCACGGAGATGCAAGCGAGCGCGAGACGCACGGGGGCTGCGGCGTGGCGCGTTTGCGGTCGGCGCCTTTGGTGGCAACGGCCGGGACAAGCAGCGGTGTATGGTGTGGTGCGGGGCGGACAGGGGCGGCGGTGGACGGGGAGGAGGCGGCGCGACGACGGCATGGGGGCGAAAACGGGACGGGGGACGGCGGATGCTGAGAGGCGTCACGCGCGGACAGGACACAGACACAGAGACACACAGATTGGAAAGGGAGGGTGCGCGGTAGTAGTTGGGAATGTGCGTACCGTGCGGGATGGGAGTGGGCGAGGAACACGGTCGTGGCCCCCTGTTTTTTGGGTGCGTGTGATGACGTCGGTGTGTTGTGGGAAGGGAAGGTGCTGTGGCGGCGGCGCGTAATGGGCGTAGGCCGAAAAGAGAAAGGAACGTGGGCAGTGTGTTGGCAAGCGTCGGTTCGACTGCGACGTTGATGGGCAGGGCAAGGTTAATGGTGGTAGGAGTAGGCGTGTGGGCGCAAAAAATCTGCCGCTGCAGGCGGTGCCGTAACCGCCATGGCGGGAAGGAGAGAGAGAGGGCCAAAGAAAGAAAGAAAGAAAGAAAGAAAGAAGAAAACAAAAAAAAAAACAAAAAAAAAAAAGGAGGCGGGGGCGAAAGTGGAGAGGCGGTGGTGTGAGAAGGGCGGGGGCGGAAGGAAGGCAGGAAGGACAAGAGGCGAGGCGACGGCTTGCTTTGTGTATCGGTCGGTCTCTGGCTATGCTTCGTTTTCTGCAGCAGGGTCGGTGCGCGGCGTGGCTCGCGGCAGTGGGAACGCCTGGTGGCTGGACGGCCAGCAATGCGGTTGGATGGGCGGCCACAGCACCGCACCTGTGCCCGAGGAGGAGACGCTGGCGGCGGGCCCTGAGGTGAGGCCGGCTCGGCTGGGGCTGTGGATGTGTAGGTGTGCGCCGCTGCTGCAACAACGAGTAAAACGCGAGAAGAAGGGATGGCGGTAGAGAGAGAGAAAAAAAAAAAGGTCGTGTTGTGTTGATGCGCAGGCAGACGCGTACAGAGAGACGAGCCCGGTCTGCAGCAGGGTGTGGCCGTGCCGAGTGCAGAGCAGCGGCGGCTCGGTTCGGTTCGGTTCGGCCCGGCCCGGCGGGCCGCGCTGTTGTCGCGGACGTGAGCGCCCCCTGGCGGGTGGCCGGAGGCGGCGCGGCGTGTTGGACGTGTGGCTGGTGGCAGTGCACAATTTGCGAGTGGCTGGCGGTGTGGTGTGGCGGTTGGCGCGTCGGGCGGCGGAGAGAGAGAGAGAGAGAGAGAGAGAGAGAGAGGGAGGAGAGGTATGTGTTGCGGGCGCCCTTTGCTGCGCTGCGTCGTTGCGTGTGCCGTACAGGGCGGGCGCTTGTCGACTGTGTGGGCGGTGTGGCGAATTGGCGTGAAACGGCTGCCGAGAGGTGTGTGGTAGCGAGCCGGTCGTTGTCAGTGCGAAGGGGAATGTGCGTGCGTTTGGCGGTTTCGGTGTGCTTTTTGCGGCGTGAGAGTGGGAATTAGTGGGGCCGGCTGTTGTGTTGGTTCCTTGTGTCTTGTGTCGCGTAGCTTGATGGCAACGTGGAAGGACGCCGGTTTCGTTTCGAGCCTTGCGTGTGGTTGTCGACGTTGACTGGTTGGCGTGTGCCGATGCACGTGCATGTGTGGGTCGCGAGTGCGTTTTTGGCTGTGTGTGTGTGTGTGTGTGTGTTTTGGGGGGGAAGGGGGAGGCGGTGGTGAAAGTGCAGTCGTTGCCACGGGCGTCGTCGGGTGGGGCTGGGGCTGTGCGTCGTGGCGGAAAGGTGGTAGGTTGCGGGAAGCGAGCCCGTCGTTGACGGTGTCGCGTGAGTTGTGAATCGAGTGGGGCGCGGGGCGCGGGACAGGAGCAGCGTGCCGCTGCGTCGTGGTCGTCAGCAGAGGCTGTGCGTGTGCTTGTCCTTTTTGTGGGCGGTTCGTGCGAGGCGTTTTTGTTTTGTGTTGCCCTAGTTGTTAGTTTATTTTGTTTGTGTTTGTTATTTTGAGACGACGACTGGTTGGTGGCGTGCGCGCGAAGTGGCGGTGTGCGCTTCCCGTGTCGTTTGTGTTGTTTTGTTTTTGTTTTGTTTTTTTTTGCACTGGGCCCCGGGGGGTGGGTGGATGGGTGGGTGGGTGGGTGGGTGCGTGCGTGCGTGTGTGTCGATTGCCGGCTGGCGAAAGGTGCGCCATCGGCGGGGTGGGTCGCCGGCACAAGTAGAGGCGGCGGCGTTGTTGCTGTTGTTGTGTGGTGTTTGTTTTGTTCGGCTGTGTCGGCGAGCTGTGTTGCGGTGCGTGTGAATGGTGGTGCAAAAGTGCTGGCGTTGGGGCTGCGACTGCGACGGCGGCGAGCCGCGGGCGCGCATGATAGTGATGTTGTGAACAGCGGCTGTGTACGGTAGTGGTGTTGTTGTAGCACGACGTGCATCCGGGCCGGCGCGGAAAGCGCAGTTGCGGGCGGTTGCCCTTCGGTGCCAGCCATGTCGCGTGAGCGGCGGGTTGCTCTGGTGTCGACACGTGGTGCTCTGGGTTGTTGTGTGGTGCCCTTTGGCCGGTGGGGGTGGTTCGCGTGTGTCTCGTTCGCGCTCGGTATCTGGTCGTGGTCGTGCTGCTCCCCCGTCTGTCGGCGGTTTTCGACGTCGTCTGTACGTTTTTGTTCGTTTGCGGCGTGCCTGCCGACGTCGCCCCGTCGCGACCTTTCAACCGAAAGTGTGGCGCCCGAAGGTGAACGAACGTAACCCTGACCTCGGCGCTTTACGCTGAGCCGAGCGAACCGAACCTAACCTGTGGTGTGGCGAGGTGAGCGCAGCCTGTGAGCCCCTAACGTCTACGTACGGTAAGCTGTCCGGCTCACGCCTCACGTTTGAACGCTTTTTTAACCTACGTTTGACGCTTCTTAACCTAGCACTGACCCCTTAACCTAACGTGTAACCTAACCTAACCTAACCTAACCTAACCTAACCTAGCCTAGCCTCTGACGCCTGACGTGTTTGAATGCTTAACCTAAGTTTGACGCTTAACCTAACCCAAGTCCCCTTAACCTAACCCATGTCCACCTAACCTAACCTAACCTAACCTAGACGTGTAAACGTAATGTGTAACGCGTAACGTGTAAGGTCGGCTGGCGTGTGTGCTGACGGCAGATTGGGTTGGTCTGTAGATTCGGATTGCGGTTTGCCTCGGTCGAGGGGTTGGGTCGGAAGCGGCGAGGGGCGGCGGCGCCTGTTGCGCAGGCGGCGTCCGTTTGCGGCGGGCAATTGTTGAGAAACGGCTGTGAATGTTGGCGGGCGAGAGGAGGAGGACGGCGCGCGATGTGGCCCGACGGCTGCGGGCCGATCGGGAAACGGCGGGAGGGCGACGGAAGGCGATGGGGCGGCGGAGGCGCGTTTGCACGGCCGTCATCGCCGCACGCCTCGGCTTGTGTGGCTGTGGCGCCGGCCGCGCTGGCCGGGCTGCCGCGGCGACGGTGTGGGAGTTTTGCCGAAGGTTTGGCCATTGTGGCGGGTCGTCGGCTGGGGCTGTGGGGGCGGCATTTGGGCGGGGGCGGCGATTCTCGGCGGGCCGACCCAGGCTGTAGCGCGCGGTAGCTGCAGTTTGGCCGTGGTTTGCGGCGCTGCCGTGGCGACTGGTTGGCGACTGTGGTGTGGCTGTGTGTAGCCCCATCCTCGGTGGTTTGAAAGGCGCGGGCGGTTGTGGCGCAGGTTTGGGGCTGCTCCGCACAGGCTGTCGGACGTTGGGCGGTAGCAAGCGCGGGAGGCGCGGCGCGGCGGCGCGCAGAGTGGCGGCCGCTCTCTCGGCCGTCCGCGCCCGCCCGCGACACTGGCTGGGCCCTTGTGATTCTCTGCTCCTCTATTCCGAGTCGTGATGCCGTACCGAGCGGACCGCAGTGAGGAAGCGGAGGGTGTGGCGGATCGCCGTTCGGCAGAGCCTGCTCTGTCGGCGGCCCCATCCGGCCCCCCAACGGAAACAACCCAGCAGACGCCACCGGACGTCGAGATGGACTGCAGCATGGACCAGGGCGGTCGTTATGCGACCCCAGCTCCGGCTGAGGCAGCGAGTGGCGCGGCGGTCGGCAGCACGGCGGGGCTTGCCCCGACGGCTGTCACAAACCGCCGCCCACCTACGACCGATCGGTCCAGACGGACGGGCGTTGCCCAGAGAGGCAGGCGCGCACTTTCGGCGGATGGGGGCATGCCCCTGCACGCCTTTGCCCGCGCGCTTGATGTTGGTGGCCCGACGGCCGTAACCTCGGCCTCACGCGTGCCACAGCCGACGGCCTTGGCACCAGAGGCCACCACTTCGGCGGAGACAGCGCCTCATGGGGACCCAGCCCACACGCCGGAGGCGGAAAGGCAGCTCGCCTTCCTGATGGGCCTCATCCCAGGCGCTAAACCATCTCCGGATACCATGAAAGAGACGCAGCACTCGCGTAAGCGGCCAGCCGACGCGAGCGCGGAAACACACAGCAAGAGGTCCGCCACTAGCACGCCTAGTAGCGCGCCCACGCTCCGCACCCAGCGGAAGGCGTCGCGGAAGGGATCCAGGACCCTTCACCCGACCGTGGACGACGAGGGTTTCATGCAGCCCTCCCGCAAGCACACAGCCAGGGCTGTGGTGCTTGCGCAACAGTCGGCGGTGCACACCGGCAACCGGTTCGCTGGCCTCTCCAATGATGCCAGTGAGCCCATGGACAGCCAGCAGCAGCAACAGCAGAAGTCGCCCCCTCCACCTCCCGTGGTCATCAAGTGGACCGGCGACTTCCGCGAATTTCGTGAAAAAGTAAAAGCTGTCGTTAAAGGGAACGTGACGTTCAGAGTCGCAGGGCGTGATCTGAACCGTGTCATCACCAAGACGGCAGAAGATTACCGCGGGGTCATGGACCTCGCAGAGAGAGAGGGGCTACACAGCTTCACCTACTCCTCGGAGCCGGTGAAGACGCTCAAAGTCGTGTTCCGCAAGCTCCCGTTCAGTATGGACCCGGGATACTTGCGGGAGCTGCTTGAGGACCTGGGCTTCCCGATACGCGCCACGGCGCGTATGAAGTCACCCAGGGACTTCTCCGACATGCCGCTTTTTATGGCGGTTCTGGACGACACCGTCGAGAACCGCAAAATATTCCAGGTGACCCACGTGGCTGATGTCGGCGTCACCGTGGAGAAGCTGCGCAGAAGACGCGGCCCACCGCAGTGCTTCAATTGCCAGGGCCTGGACCATGTGGCGAAGTACTGCAAGATGCCTCCCCGCTGCGTGAAATGCGCTGGGGAGCATCCCAGTCGGGAGTGCAAAATCCCGCGGACGGACGCGCCCACATGCTGCCATTGCGGCGAAAAGCATGTGGCGTGTTTCCGCGGCTGCACTGCCTTCCGGCGCGCTGCAAGAAGAGGACAGCCGGCGCGTTCCGCGCGGGTGCAAAACGGAAGGAGCTACGCATCCGCTGCCACCGCCAGATCAGCTGAGCAGCGTCCTGCCGCCCCCACTGACGTCCAGGGGCGTGGCAGTCAACCGGAGCCTGCGCAGGCGGCGGTAGCCGTGCGCGGGCGCGGACCGCCGAGAGAGCGCCAGCCTGAGCCTCCGCCAGCGGCGGTAGCCGTGCGCGGGCGCGGACCGCCGAGAGAGCACCAGCCGGAGCCTGCGCCAGCGGCGGTAGCCGTGCACGGGCGCGGACCGCCGAGAGAGCACCCAGCGCCAGCCAGGGTCGGCCGCCGGCGCGGACGGCGGAGGGAGCGCCCTGGCCGTGAGCCAGCGGTCGTTCGAGCGCAGGAGCCAGCATCCTCTCCCAGCACTGACTTTACATCCGCAGCGAGCGTCGCGGACGAAGTCAGGGCCTTGAGAGAGGATTTCAAGCTGCTCCTGCAACAACTCCCGCAGATGATTGCATCTGCAGTGCAGTCGGCCGCCCAGGCCACCACCACACCAGCTGTTCCCACACCCAAACATGGATAGACACATCCAAGGTCTAACCGTTTGCGTGTGGAACGCAAACAGCATTCGCTCCCAAGCGGGAGAATTCCGCCAGTTTCTGCGAGACGAACATGTGGACGTCTGTCTCGTCACAGAAACTTGGCTGAAGCCGGGTGTGAACGTGCGGGCGGCAAACTTCCGCTGCTACCGCACCGACCGGGTCACCCACGGCGGCGGAACGGCGGTGTACGTGAAGACGTCGTTGCGCCACCACCAGGTGCAGCTCCCGGTGACGCCAACCCTGGAGACGACCGGCGTCGTGGTCAACACCTCCGTGGGCCACGTAACATTCGTGGCGGCCTACCGGAAGCCGTCAGGACACCTCAACTCCGGGGACATTGAGACGCTGCTGTCGATGCGCGGGAACCTGTTCATCGGCGGCGATCTCAATGCAAAACACCCGGAGTGGAACTCCAGGGTCACCACCACCAGCGGCAGACGGCTCCTCCGGGTCGTCAACGACCATGACGCCGTGGTGCTGGGTCCCTTCGACCCGACGCACTACCCGGCGCGCGGCCGTCCCGACGTGCTCGACATCGCGATTGTGAAAGGGGCAGCACACAACGCGATCGCGAGCACTCGCTGTGCCCTGTCCTCCGATCACCTGCCAGTGATCTTCGACCTGGACACAGACGGTACGGCGCCTCCTGAGAACCGCTGCGCCCGCCTCAACACCGACTGGGCGCACTTCCAGCAGCACCTGGCAGAGACGGTCGCAGCCACACCTGATCCTGACGAGGAGGGGGTGGATGCAGCACTAGCAGCATTCACCCACTACACACTTGCGGCGGCAGATGCAGCAGCGCCGCGAGGACCGCGGAAGCCGAGGGACAACTCCAAACAGCTTCCGCCGGACATCCTGGCGTTGATCAGTCAGAAGAACCGGGTTTTCCGTGAGTGGCAGATCACGAGAAACCCCGCCACCAAGCGGCTGCTAAACCGCTTGCGCCGGGAGATCTCGGCGGCCGTCGGCCACCACCGTAATCGGGACTGGGCTGGCAGAATAGCCACGCTCAGGATCGATGACGGAAGCGCCTGGGCCATGACCAGGAGCTTCCTGCGCAAGGGGCAGCGCATCCCGCCGCTTCAAGTTGGCCGTGACGTCGTCGCAGAGCCGGACATGAAGGCCAGCGTGCTCGCGGACACCTTCGCCGAGAACTTCTCCACCGTGGACGATGTTGTCGACGAAGACACCATCCAGGAGGTGCAAGAGCGGCTTCCGCTGTACCTGACCCATCAGGAGGCGGACGACGTCATCGAGCCAACCACTGTAGAGGAAGTTCAACACCACCTCGACTCCTTACAGCCCAGGAAGGCGGGGGGGTGCGACAAGATCGACAACGCACTGCTGAAGAAGCTGCCACCGGAAGCAGTGCGTACCGTCACATCGATCTTTAACGCCATCCTCCGCACAGGCGCCTACCCCGATGCGTGGAAACACGCTGAGGTGGTCGCCATTCCGAAGGCTGGCAAGGACCTCAGGCTGGCGCAGAACTATCGCCCAATAAGCCTGCTGCCCTCCCTCTCGAAGACCTTCGAGAGGATACTCGCCAAACGGCTACAGCGCCACGTCAGTGAAGAAGGCCTGCTTCCTGACGAGCAGTTTGGCTTTCGCAGTGGGCACTCGACGCAGCACCAACTACTGCGACTGGTGGAGCAGGCGATGGCGGCCCTGGAGAGACGCGAGTACCTTGGGGCGGTACTACTCGACGTCTCCAAGGCCTTTGATAGCGTGTGGCACGACGGCCTCCTGTATAAGCTGCTGGTACAGGGGGTACCCGTGTCGTACGTCCGCCTTCTCCAGTCATATCTGCGAGGGCGCACATTCCATGTGCGTGCCGACGGCGGCATGTCGACGGCGCGCCACATACGTGCCGGAGTGCCGCAGGGGTCCGTCCTTGGCCCCCTGCTGTACTCCCTCTTCACCGCTGACGTCCCGAAGACGACGCCGAGGGTTCATCTGGCGCTCTACGCCGATGACACCGCGCTGTACACGCGCAGCATGAGCGCGCAGTTGATGCGCCGCCGCCTGCAGCTCTCCTGCAATGAGATTGGAGCCTGGGCCACCAAATGGCGGCTCAAGTTCAACGCAGGGAAGAGCCAGGCGGTGGTGTTTACTCGCCGCTGCATTCCCGTCGCGCTGCCGCCAGTGCGGATCATGGGAGGCCCCATCCCGTGGTCGCGTACTGGAAAGTACCTCGGCGTCACTCTGGATCGACGCCTGACTTGGGGTCCACATATCAGGGAGCTGAGGGGCCGGGCGCTTGGACGGATGCGCTCGCTCTACCCCCTCCTCAACCCCACGACGACACTGCCCACCCACTGCGGCCTCACGCTCTACCTAGCACTAATCAGGCCAGTGCTGGAGTACGCGGCCGTGGTGTGGGGAAATGCTGCCGACACTCACGTCCAGACGCTGCAACGGGTGCAGAACAAAGCCCTTCGGCTGGCGCTCCACCTGCCAAGGGACTACGACTCCCGTATGCTGCACGACATCGCGGGAGTTCCGATGCTGAAGCGCCGCTTCCGCGCGCTCGCACGGAACTTCTACGAGTCGGCGAGGAGGTCCAGGAACCCGCTGGTCAGTGGACTGGGAAACCAACTCCACTGGCGCCCAGCGACCAGATGGCCAGACCGGTTGCTGGAATAACCCCAGCACCCAGTGACGATGACCAAGAGACGTGAATTCGTGATGACATACCACTAAGAGAGGACCACATGCATCTAGTGAATTCAACACGCAGGAACAGCAGTTAACCTGCTTAACCTGCTTAAAACCGTGCAAGGAATTGCACGTGAGTTTCACACGGCTGATTCTCTGCTCCGCTGCTGTGCTGTGCTTGCGTGCCTGCCGTCCCGCTCGCTCTCGCTCTCGCTGTGTGTTACGCGCGTCGTCGAAATGGCAGATCAGGCGGCTACGAACGAGACTGCTGCGGCACCCGCCGCCACCGGCACTACGAAGAAGGCCAAGTCTGCGTCGTCTGCGAAGAAGCCGCGCGCCAAGCCTGCGCACCCGCGCACCTCTGAGATGGTGACGGCCGCCATCAAGAGTCTGAAGGAGCGCGGCGGGTCGTCGCTGCAGGCGATCAAGAAGTACATAGCCGCGCACTACAAGCTGGACGCGGAGAAGCTGGCGCCGTTTATCAAGAAGTACCTCAAGTCGGCCGTCGTGGCGGGCGAGCTGGTGCAGACGAAGGGGAAGGGCGCGTCCGGCTCGTTCAAGCTTGCCGGCGCCGGCGGCGGGGGGGCGGCCGAGGGCGGCAAGGCTCGTGCTGGCGGTGCCAAGAAGAAGCGCGCCGCTCCGGCCAGCAAGGAGAAGAAGGGCGCCCGTGCGGCCGGCGCAAAGAAGGCTGGTGGCGTGAAGGCGGCGACCGGTCGGAAGGCGGGCGCCGCCAAGAAGGCGTCTGCGGCGTCGGCCGCTCCCGCGGGTGCGAAGAAGGCGGCTGCGGCCAAGCCGGCCAAGGCCAAGTCGCCGTCGAAGGCGAAGAAGGCCGCCAAGGTTCCGACGAAGAAGCCGAAGGCGCCGCGCCCGAAGAAGGCGACGACGCCGTCTAAGGCGAAGGCTTCGCCCAAGAAGAAGAAGTAGAGTAGAGGAGAAAGAGATGGGAAAGGAAGGGTTTGGCGCTTGACTCCGTCGTCCCCACCCCCCGTCGTCGTCTAGTGGCGCGCAAGAGACGCGCGGCCCAAAACGGCCCTTCTCAGGGCCATCAAAGCACGTCGGGGAAGGTTTTGATTGTCGTGTTGCGTTTGGTGTGGGTGTCTGTCTGGCGTTTCTGTATGCCCGTGGGGATGCTGTTTGCGTGCCGCGGTGGTTGGATTGCGGGGGTCGGTGGCGGGTGTGGGCGGCGGTAGCGGTAAGCGGTGTTGTTGTTGTTGTTGTTGTTGTCGTGGTTGATTGTCGCCGTGTTTGTGGCGGCGGCCGACGGTTGGTTTTCTGTCACGTTGTTTTGTTTGAATACGTTGGTTGGCTTGCCTGCGTTCGTTCTTCTCGGATGTCTGTCTTGTCGAGTCGTGTCTGGTCTTTGTTTTGTTCCTTTGTGTGTGTTATGTTTTGCAACGGGGGGCACGTTGAGATGTGGAAGGAGTCGGCGGGGATTTCGGTGGCGTGTAGAGCGAGCGAGCGCGCCTGCCTGGCCGTTGGCCGTCGGAGTGGAGTGCGGGGTTTTTTGTTTTCGAAACGAAAGCGGCGGCCGGCCAGCCACCCGTGCGGTGTGACGTCGGCCGTTGGGTATTGTGCGCTTGGAGCGCCGGGGAGGGATGATGTGTGATTGTTGCGCGCTGCTAGCAGGCAGGCAGGCAGGCAGGCAGGCAGAGTGAGCGGGTGTGGCGGACGGACGGGAAGTGGCGGTTTTTGTTTTTGGGTTGCGGGGCGAGAGGCAGGCGACCGACAAAGTTTGCTCGCGACGGAGAGATGTTAGTGGCCCTGAAAAGGGCCGTTTTTGTTTGTGCGGTGCGGTGCCGCGGCGCGGTTTAGGCGCGCTCGCCGCGGATGCGGCGCGCGAGCTGGATGTCCTTGGGCATGATGGTGACGCGCTTGGCGTGGATTGCGCACAGGTTGGTGTCTTCGAAGAGGCCGACGAGGTAGGCCTCGCTGGCCTCCTGCAGGGCCATGACTGCGGAGCTCTGGAAGCGCAGGTCGGTCTTGAAGTCCTGGGCGATCTCGCGCACTAGGCGCTGGAATGGCAGCTTGCGGATGAGCAGCTCTGTGCTCTTCTGGTAGCGCCTGATTTCTCGCAGGGCGACGGTGCCCGGCCTGTAGCGGTGGGGCTTCTTGACGCCTCCGGTGGCGGGCGCGCTCTTCCTCGCCGCCTTGGTGGCGAGCTGTTTGCGCGGCGCCTTTCCGCCGGTGGACTTGCGGGCCGTTTGCTTTGTGCGGGCCATAGCGGTAGCGGAGCGGCGTGCGTGGAGGTTAGGTGCGGCGCGGCGTCCGGTGCTGCCTTGACAACGGGCCCGCGCGCCTCCGTGCTGCGCTTATATGCCCTCGGTTGCGCGTGGTGGGGGGAGGGCGGGCCAGAGTCTATATAGGGGGGCGGCGGGCGCGCCGGGCGCAGACCGTAGCCGACTCGCCAGCCGCTGCAGCTGCTGTTTGTGCACGTTTTGCTTTGCCCGAGGAAGGAAGGATGACAGGCCGCGGCAAGGGAGGAAAGGGGCTCGGCAAGGGTGGCGCCAAGCGGCACCGCAAGGTGTTGCGCGA
The DNA here is from genome assembly GCF_021461395.2 of Schistocerca americana. NCBI lineage: Eukaryota > Metazoa > Arthropoda > Insecta > Orthoptera > Acrididae > Schistocerca > Schistocerca americana. The sequence goes on along the minus strand of NW_025726434.1, from coordinate 446,095 downwards.
CAACATCCAGGGCATCACGAAGCCCGCCATCCGCCGCCTGGCTCGCAGGGGCGGCGTGAAGCGCATCTCTGGTCTGATCTACGAGGAGACCCGCGGGGTGCTGAAGGTGTTCCTGGAGAACGTGATCCGCGACGCGGTGACGTACACTGAGCACGCCAAGCGCAAGACTGTGACGGCCATGGACGTGGTGTACGCCCTGAAGAGGCAGGGGCGCACCCTGTACGGTTTCGGCGGTTAGGCTGCGTCGCAGCGGGCGCTGGCCTTCCCGCGGCCGTGCTTGTGGGTGGGAGAGACTAGAAAACGGCCCTTTTCAGGGCCACCACACTGTTCGGAAGTTGAAAAGTGCGAAAGAGTCTGTGTTGTTGCTGCTGCGTGTGTGCGCTGTGTTGTTTGTTTGTTTCTTTCTCTCTTTCTTTCTTTGTTTCTTTCTTTCCGTTTGAGCGACGTGATGTGACTGGGAGGGGAGAAGGAAAGGAAACGTGTCATGTGGCTGGCTGTGTGTGGAGCTGCTTCGTTTGTGTGTCTTTGTATCGATCGCGACGGAGATGGCGGGCTGTGTGTTGTTGTGCGAGAGGCGGTGATTATTTGCTTGCGTGGTTTGGCTCTGTGTGTTTGCGGCGGCGTTGGGGTTTCCGAGGCAAGGCGTGTGGGCATAGGCGGCCGGATCAGCTGTTTCGTTCGTGTCGACGGCCGTTGCGCGCGGGAGTGGAGGGCGGTGTGTCGACACGCCTCCCTTTAACAATGGTCATTATTGCTGCCGTTGTCGTTTGGAAGGCGACTGCGACCGTGCAAAATGTGTGTGTGTGTGTGTGTGTGTGTGTGTGTGTGTGTGTTGGGCCACACGGGCTGTGTGGACGACAAGATGGCGGACGTGCGCCGGCGGCGGCTGTGCTGTGAAAGTGCAAAGTTAAAACAAAACAAGGTGCGGCGAGGACGACTGAAATTTTGCTTTGGACGTAGGTTTGTGTGGTGGCCCTGAAAAGGGCCGATTGTTGTGGGCCGAGCCGGCAAAGCGCGTTGCGTGCAGGGGAGCACGCGGCGCTGCGATTGCCTGGCCTCCTTTAGGCCTTCTTCTCGGTCTTCTTTGGCAGCAGGACGGCCTGGATGTTGGGCAGGACACCACCCTGTGCGATGGTGACGCCCGACAGGAGCTTGTTGAGCTCCTCGTCGTTGCGGATGGCAAGCTGCAGGTGGCGCGGGATGATGCGCGTCTTCTTGTTGTCGCGGGCCGCGTTTCCGGCCAGCTCGAGCACCTCAGCCGCGAGGTACTCCATGACGGCGGCGAGGTAGACGGGCGCCCCGGCGCCGACGCGCTCTGCGTAGTTTCCCTTGCGCAGGAGGCGGTGGATTCTGCCGACCGGGAACTGGAGCCCAGCCCTGCTTGAGCGGGACTTTGACTTGCCCTTGACTTTGCCTCCCTTTCCGCGTCCGGACATGGCGATGGGCTAGCGACGGTGCACACGAAACGGAAACGAAAACGACCGGTGCGAGCGGCAGCGAGTCGAGCAGCGGAGTGCGTGCCGGCGCAGCCGGGGTGGGGGTGCTTTATGGGCTCGGGTGCGGCGGCCGGTTGCGCGCGCGCCCCATTGGTCGGCGGCCGCAACAGGGCGAGCTGGTAAAGGTGCGGCGGCGGCTGGCGGCGGGTGCCACTGTGTGGGGAGACGCTGACTAGAGCGGAGCGCTTGCTACTGGTGTTGCTGCTGCCGTACGTTCGTTCGAGATGCCGCCCAAGACTAGCGGGAAGGCCGCCAAGAAGGCTGGCAAGGCGCAGAAGAACATTTCGAAGGGCGACAAGAAGAAGAAGCGCAAGAGGAAGGAGAGCTATGCCATCTACATCTACAAGGTGCTGAAGCAGGTGCACCCTGACACGGGCATCTCGTCGAAGGCGATGAGCATCATGAACAGCTTCGTGAACGACATTTTCGAGCGCATTGCGGCCGAGGCTTCTCGCCTGGCGCACTACAACAAGCGCTCGACCATCACGTCCCGCGAGATCCAGACCGCTGTGCGGCTGTTGCTGCCTGGCGAGCTGGCCAAGCACGCCGTGAGCGAGGGCACGAAGGCGGTGACCAAGTACACGAGCTCCAAGTAAGGAGGTGGCTCTGGAATGGAAGGAAGGAAGGATGGAGAAGGCTCCTCCGTTGCGAGAGCGGCAAAACGGCCCTTTTCAGGGCCACCAACTTGCCTTTTGCGGGAAGGGCGGAATTGTTGTTGTTGTTGTTGTTGTTGTTTGTGTGGACGGCTGTGATGTATGTGTGCATTTTGATTGTGGGTGGGGGGGGCGCGTCAAAGCGTGTTGCGGGGTACGGCCACGAGGTTGGTCGCCGTGGCGTGGAATGGTGGCACGCCTCGTTGGAGTGGTTTTGACCCATTGGTGTTGGTGTTGGTGTGTGTTACCTGTCTGCGAGGGGGGACAGTGCGATCGGCGACTTTTGTGTCACCGTAAGGACGGCCGTTTGCGGGTTTGTTTTTTTTTTTTTTTTGCACATCATACATGGCGAGGGTGAAATGTGAAATGTTTTTGTTTGGTTTGTTTTTTTTTTCTTTGCCGCCCACTATTCCCTTTGCTGTACGCCGAGTTTGACAATGGTGCGACGTAACTGCAGCGTGGAGGTGTGTGAGTGACGTTGAAATGAACGTGCCATTAAGACGCATTGTTGTTGTATTGTACTGTACGTGTACGGCGACACGCACGATGATGTACCATTCGACTCTGATTTTTGATAGCCGTGTCTGACTGATTGCGTACGACGCACGCACACCGATGTCGTCATTCAAGATGCACGCGTGTCCAGTGCAGTACAGTAAGCGCGACGCTAGACGACGACGACGACGACGACGACGACGACGACGACGACGGCGGCGGCGGTCGTCGTCGTTTGTTTGGCGAATGTCTGTACACGTGTTTGTCTGTGTCCATCCGGTATGTATTTGTTTGTTTGAAAGTGTTTTGTGTGTCGGTGACGTGGTCCGATCCGTCGCCCCCTGAGTAACTGTCGATCGGCGCGATAGACCGGCGTCACGCAACTGAACCGAAGTCTTGGGCACACCCGTCATACTGTTGTACACCGTCGCGCTGAGAACGGTAACGAAAGGTTGACTTTGATCGGTCGAATGTGTGGGCAGAACGTGAGGAATGAGGCAAGAGTGCAAGGAGGGGGGGCAAAAGAGAGAGGAAGGGAAAAAGGGGAGAAACGCATTCGTAGAGCAACGGAACGTTCCCGTGTCGGAGGCGTATTGGAGCCGCACTGAAATGCGTTTAACGGCGGCGCGGCTGCAAGTGTCTGCCGTGGTGAACGTTACCTTTGACGGCTGCATTGGGCTTTGCTTTCGCTTTCGCTTTCCCGGATGTACGTAACGTTTGTTGATATGGTTCTGAGGAAGAGTGTATGACAGTGCCGTGCCGTCCATGTTCGTGTGCCCTCCCATTGTGTGTATGCTATTGTCTGTGTACTTGAATGATGTATGTAGGTGTTAGTGGACATGTTTTACCAGTGGGGGGAAATGGATCGTCGATAGTTGCCGTCACTCTGTCACGGTCGAGATGACGCACCCTCCGTACAGAAAGGTGTCGAGAAAGTGAGTGTGTGTGTGTGTGTGTGTGTGTGTGTGTGTGTGTGTGTGTGTGTGTGTGCGCGTCCGTGAATTGGCAGTGTTTGGAGGTGGGCGTGCCCTGCATGTGGCCCGGAAGGCTGTTCGTTTGGCGGTAGTGTTGTGTGGACAGGGGAGGGGCATGCGTAACGCTGCTGGCATGGCATTTCGGGAGATGGGAGGGGGCAAACGAGGAAACGAGGAGCGGCGGCCAAAGACGGGACGGGGAGGGGCGCGGTGTGGGTGGCTTGCGCCTGTGCTCGGCGTTGTGGTTTGTGCAAAAGAGGAGGAGAAAAACAATGAGTTGCCAGGGAGGGGAGCGGTGTTGTGTTGTGGTTGTCGTGGTGTAGCCGCAGACGCGGCTGTCAGTGAACGTGGCGAGACGGACGGATGCGCGGAGGGGCGGGGGCGGCGCATTTCGCCGGTGCCGTGCCGTGCCATGCCTGAAAGCCGCGTGGTCGCTGTGTTGTTGGTGGCGTGGGGGCGAGGAGAGTACCGTACGGGTGTGCTTGTGCGCCGGAAATGGCACACTGCGCCTGCCCGTCTTGGAGGCTGATGGCTGTGGTGTGGAAATGGGGCGCGGTGATGTTGAAGCAGAAAAGAAACCAAGAAAACGGAAGGCGTGATGCGGCGGTGGTGGTGAGAGCGGGAAAAACAAAACAAAAAAAAAAAAAGAAGGAAAAACAACAAGAAACAAAAAAGAAAACAAAAAGTCTATCAATATTAAAATGTAAATGGAAATGGAAATGGACCCAGGTATAACCTCCCTGCACAAATAGCAGAGAGTCCGATGGTAATAAAAATGTGCCAGAATGTTAACGTCCCTACAAAAGAAACCCAACGATAATATTAATGAAAGAATGAACCGTATGTAACATTGCAACAGACACAATGAAACCTGATAAATTGTATAAGGGCAGCAGCGTTGACCTTTGGCCCTGTATTCAGAATAAAAAGAGCCAAAGATTGTTACCCCAATGAAAAAGACACTGAAACACGTATGTAACATAGCAGCGATGGCGAGACATTGTAGCATCTGTGACCAGAGAGTTTGCGCTGGACTGCGCGAGTGTTGCGAGCGGTTCTCAGTCAGTCAGTCAGTCAGTCGTTGCGAGTCTGTAGCTCTGTGTAGTTGAGGGCTGTACTCTGTCAGTAGTCGTCGCGTGCAGTACGCTAATAGTCGTCATGCAGAGCGGTCGGTCAGTAGTAGGAGCCGAGTGCGGTTGTGTGATGTAGGCGGTCGGCAACACTGGTCAAGATGGTGAATAAGGTATACTGTTAATTAATATAATCATTAGATAATGAAAAATTTTATTTATTGTAATTATTCTCCAACAAGTTCCCCAATAATAATGTTTATTTCAAAAGCATTTTTCAAACATTTAATTTTTTATTGAACTAAAGAGTTCGTTGCACTTCACATTTCATTCCACTTCTTTGAAGAAAAATTTCACTAAAATCACAAAAAAAGAGAATATTATTATTTGCAATGCAGTTCCTCCAAGCGCTGCGCAACAACAAGAGCAGAAATGTGACATCCATTTATTCGGAGGTAAGACTTTAATTCTGATTGTTTTGCACAGGGCCAAAGACCGATATTTCGGTTTAATTGAAGTTTCTTGTCACTGAACGGACTTTAAATGTTGTGAAGAATTTATATTTGAGTCAGATTGCGAATTTCACATTTTTGTTGCCATTTTCAATACCTCTCATTGTGGGCGAGGTTACAATTAGCGCAATGTCCATTAGCATCCGTAAATAACATTGTCCATTATTTTAAAATTTGCGGGGAGGTTACAACACACACAAAAAAAAAAAAAAAAAAAAAAAAAATTTGCATTTATATCCGCTCCTCAATTGTAGATACCCCTTACACAGCTGTGTGCAATGAATGAGTGCTGGCTGGTAATTAATTGCACTCCTTGGAGGGAAATGCCATAGGAAGTAGTCTTTAAAAAGTGAATGTTTTTCGTTAAAAGACAAAAGGTACTTTAGAAAAAAGTAATAGTGGGGCTTTTGTTGTTGAACAAAATAAGTACAATGAACATACGTTATCAGATTTGCGCAATGCAGCTTCACACTACCTTTTGATTATAACACAATATACTATACATCGTCCCGAACCGTGACCAGAGTCGCGAGACGAGCAGAGCACGCCGCCGACGCCCGCTCAGTACAACCGTCCACCCGCTACTACTGTCGACCGACTACTACCTCTCCCGACTCGCGCTACAATATATATAACAACTGTTCCTGGCGACCCGGTGCGTGCCACTACTGTCGTCTGGCGCGGTCCAAGCGCCGACTAGCAACGATAAATAACTCTCTGGTCAGACAGAGATGCTGTCATGCCTCGCCATCGCTCTGGTAATGAATACATACGTGTTGCAGCGTGCGTACCACCGGAACACGCAGTGGCGGAGCCAAAGACTGTGTTGTCGAGGTCGAGTGCGAGCGGGAAGAGAGGCAGCGTCGGCACGGAGATGCAAGCGAGCGCGAGACGCACGGGGGCTGCGGCGTGGCGCGTTTGCGGTCGGCGCCTTTGGTGGCAACGGCCGGGACAAGCAGCGGTGTATGGTGTGGTGCGGGGCGGACAGGGGCGGCGGTGGACGGGGAGGAGGCGGCGCGACGACGGCATGGGGGCGAAAACGGGACGGGGGACGGCGGATGCTGAGAGGCGTCACGCGCGGACAGGACACAGACACAGAGACACACAGATTGGAAAGGGAGGGTGCGCGGTAGTAGTTGGGAATGTGCGTACCGTGCGGGATGGGAGTGGGCGAGGAATACGGTCGTGGCCCCCTGTTTTTTGGGTGCGTGTGATGACGTCGGTGTGTTGTGGGAAGGGAAGGTGCTGTGGCGGCGGCGCGTAATGGGCGTAGGCCGAAAAGAGAAAGGAACGTGGGCAGTGTGTTGGCAAGCGTCGGTTCGACTGCGACGTTGATGGGCAGGGCAAGGTTAATGGTGGTAGGAGTAGGCGTGTGGGCGCAAAAAATCTGCCGCTGCAGGCGGTGCCGTAACCGCCATGGCGGGAAGGAGAGAGAGAGGGCCAAAGAAAGAAAGAAAGAAAGAAAGAAAGAAGAAAACAAAAAAAAAACAAAAAAAAAAAAAGGAGGCGGGGGCGAAAGTGGAGAGGCGGTGGTGTGAGAAGGGCGGGGGCGGAAGGAAGGCAGGAAGGACAAGAGGCGAGGCGACGGCTTGCTTTGTGTATCGGTCGGTCTCTGGCTATGCTTCGTTTTCTGCAGCAGGGTCGGTGCGCGGCGTGGCTCGCGGCAGTGGGAACGCCTGGTGGCTGGACGGCCAGCAATGCGGTTGGATGGGCGGCCACAGCACCGCACCTGTGCCCGAGGAGGAGACGCTGGCGGCGGGCCCAGAGGTGAGGCCGGCTCGGCTGGGGCTGTGGATGTGTAGGTGTGCGCCGCTGCTGCAACAACGAGTAAAACGCGAGAAGAAGGGATGGCGGTAGAGAGAGAGAAAAAAAAAAAGGTCGTGTTGTGTTGATGCGCAGGCAGACGCGTACAGAGAGACGAGCCCGGTCTGCAGCAGGGTGTGGCCGTGCCGAGTGCAGAGCAGCGGCGGCTCGGTTCGGTTCGGTTCGGCCCGGCCCGGCGGGCCGCGCTGTTGTCGCGGACGTGAGCGCCCCCTGGCGGGTGGCCGGAGGCGGCGCGGCGTGTTGGACGTGTGGCTGGTGGCAGTGCACAATTTGCGAGTGGCTGGCGGTGTGGTGTGGCGGTTGGCGCGTCGGGCGGCGGAGAGAGAGAGAGAGAGAGAGAGAGAGAGGGAGGAGAGGTATGTGTTGCGGGCGCCCTTTGCTGCGCTGCGTCGTTGCGTGTGCCGTACAGGGCGGGCGCTTGTCGACTGTGTGGGCGGTGTGGCGAATTGGCGTGAAACGGCTGCCGAGAGGTGTGTGGTAGCGAGCCGGTCGTTGTCAGTGCGAAGGGGAATGTGCGTGCGTTTGGCGGTTTCGGTGTGCTTTTTGCGGCGTGAGAGTGGGAATTAGTGGGGCCGGCTGTTGTGTTGGTTCCTTGTGTCTTGTGTCGCGTAGCTTGATGGCAACGTGGAAGGACGCCGGTTTCGTTTCGAGCCTTGCGTGTGGTTGTCGACGTTGACTGGTTGGCGTGTGCCGATGCACGTGCATGTGTGGGTCGCGAGTGCGTTTTTGGCTGTGTGTGTGTGTGTGTGTGTGTTTTGGGGGGGAAGGGGGAGGCGGTGGTGAAAGTGCAGTCGTTGCCACGGGCGTCGTCGGGTGGGGCTGGGGCTGTGCGTCGTGGCGGAAAGGTGGTAGGTTGCGGGAAGCGAGCCCGTCGTTGACGGTGTCGCGTGAGTTGTGAATCGAGTGGGGCGCGGGGCGCGGGACAGGAGCAGCGTGCCGCTGCGTCGTGGTCGTCAGCAGAGGCTGTGCGTGTGCTTGTCCTTTTTGTGGGCGGTTCGTGCGAGGCGTTTTTGTTTTGTGTTGCCCTAGTTGTTAGTTTATTTTGTTTGTGTTTGTTATTTTGAGACGACGACTGGTTGGTGGCGTGCGCGCGAAGTGGCGGTGTGCGCTTCCCGTGTCGTTTGTGTTGTTTTGTTTTTGTTTTGTTTTTTTTTGCACTGGGCCCCGGGGGGTGGGTGGGTGGGTGGGTGGGTGGGTGGGTGCGTGCGTGCGTGTGTGTCGATTGCCGGCTGGCGAAAGGTGCGCCATCGGCGGGGTGGGTCGCCGGCACAAGTAGAGGCGGCGGCGTTGTTGCTGTTGTTGTGTGGTGTTTGTTTTGTTCGGCTGTGTCGGCGAGCTGTGTTGCGGTGCGTGTGAATGGTGGTGCAAAAGTGCTGGCGTTGGGGCTGCGACTGCGACGGCGGCGAGCCGCGGGCGCGCATGATAGTGATGTTGTGAACAGCGGCTGTGTACGGTAGTGGTGTTGTTGTAGCACGACGTGCATCCGGGCCGGCGCGGAAAGCGCAGTTGCGGGCGGTTGCCCTTCGGTGCCAGCCATGTCGCGTGAGCGGCGGGTTGCTCTGGTGTCGACACGTGGTGCTCTGGGTTGTTGTGTGGTGCCCTTTGGCCGGTGGGGGTGGTTCGCGTGTGTCTCGTTCGCGCTCGGTATCTGGTCGTGGTCGTGCTGCTCCCCCGTCTGTCGGCGGTTTTCGACGTCGTCTGTACGTTTTTGTTCGTTTGCGGCGTGCCTGCCGACGTCGCCCCGTCGCGACCTTTCAACCGAAAGTGTGGCGCCCGAAGGTGAACGAACGTAACCCTGACCTCGGCGCTTTACGCTGAGCCGAGCGAACCGAACCTAACCTGTGGTGTGGCGAGGTGAGCTCAGCCTGTGAGCCCCTAACGTCTACGTACGGTAAGCTGTCCGGCTCACGCCTCACGTTTGAACGCTTTTTTAACCTACGTTTGACGCTTCTTAACCTAGCACTGACCCCTTAACCTAACGTGTAACCTAACCTAACCTAACCTAACCTAACCTAACCTAGCCTAGCCTCTGACGCCTGACGTGTTTGAATGCTTAACCTAAGTTTGACGCTTAACCTAACCCAAGTCCCCTTAACCTAACCCATGTCCACCTAACCTAACCTAACCTAACCTAGACGTGTAAACGTAATGTGTAACGCGTAACGTGTAAGGTCGGCTGGCGTGTGTGCTGACGGCAGATTGGGTTGGTCTGTAGATTCGGATTGCGGTTTGCCTCGGTCGAGGGGTTGGGTCGGAAGCGGCGAGGGGCGGCGGCGCCTGTTGCGCAGGCGGCGTCCGTTTGCGGCGGGCAATTGTTGAGAAACGGCTGTGAATGTTGGCGGGCGAGAGGAGGAGGACGGCGCGCGATGTGGCCCGACGGCTGCGGGCCGATCGGGAAACGGCGGGAGGGCGACGGAAGGCGATGGGGCGGCGGAGGCGCGTTTGCACGGCCGTCATCGCCGCACGCCTCGGCTTGTGTGGCTGTGGCGCCGGCCGCGCTGGCCGGGCTGCCGCGGCGACGGTGTGGGAGTTTTGCCGAAGGTTTGGCCATTGTGGCGGGTCGTCGGCTGGGGCTGTGGGGGCGGCATTTGGGCGGGGGCGGCGATTCTCGGCGGGCCGACCCAGGCTGTAGCGCGCGGTAGCTGCAGTTTGGCCGTGGTTTGCGGCGCTGCCGTGGCGACTGGTTGGCGACTGTGGTGTGGCTGTGTGTAGCCCCATCCTCGGTGGTTTGAAAGGCGCGGGCGGTTGTGGCGCAGGTTTGGGGCTGCTCCGCACAGGCTGTCGGACGTTGGGCGGTAGCAAGCGCCCATCCGCCAGTCGTTATGTCCCAAGAAGAGGAGAGCAACACAGGATTTACCTGACGGCATTGCCTGCATTCGTCAGAGGAGAGAGGGTGTGTTGAACTTCTTTATTTGTTGTATGGCATCGGGGTATGCGGGATCATAAAAAGAAAATCATAGGGACGGAGCTGCAAGCAGCGTCCGCTTGGTGCACTCCCGAGTCTCAGCGGTCGAGGAGTGCAACAGGCCGCTGATAGCGGTCACGAACATCTTGAGGTGCGCCAACGTCTCGAATGAGGGGATTGGCAGAGGCGCGCGACCGTCGGTAAAAACGGCTGGCATTCTGCTGTATGCGGGGCATCACTTCCAGTTCATCAGCTGCATGGTGGAGGTACCGATGCGGAAACTGCGGGTGTACATGGAAGACCCGCCGGAGGATCTTATTCTGTTGCGCCTGAAGACGCTGAATATGCGTGGGAGCCGCATTGCCCCAGGCCTCACACGCATAGTCCACAATTGGTCGTATAAATAAGCGGAAGATGAGGAGGCCATTCCGGATGGAGAGGTCAGACCCTTCATTAAGGAATGGGTACAGCGCACCCATCCGCTGGTGGACTTTGGCACGCACGGCGTCGATGTGTGGCTTCCACAGTAGACGATCGTCCATGATAACGCCCAGGTACCGGACGGTCTTCTGCCAGGGGAGGGCGGTCCCATAGAGTCGAAGTGGCGGGGCCGGCATCGTCGTCTTCCTCGTAAAGACGATGGCCTGCGTCTTCAGGGGGTTGAACCGGATGCGCCAGCGAGCTGCCCAGATCTCGAGGTCGTCGCATGCCTGCTGCAACCGGGAATGCATGGCGGCATGCCACCGGCTCCTGGTGTAGAGCATCGTATCGTCGGCGTAGACGGCTTTCTCCACTCGGGGCGACGTCGGAAGGTCCGAGGTAAATATAGTATAAAGGACGGGGCCCAGGACGGAGCCCTGCGGCACCCCGGCGACGATAGGTCTGGCAGTGGAGAGAGCCGCGTCAACGCGGACAGCGAAAGTACGGTGCTGCAGGTACGACGCAATGAGGCGCACGTACGCTCGGGGAAACCCAAGGTGGTCCATCTTCCAGAGAAGTCCAGCATGCCAAACACTGTCAAAGGCCTTCGTGACATCTAGAAGAACCGCTCCACAGTATTCCCGGTTGTTGAAGGCGCGAGTGATGTACTCCACAACACGTACAATCTGCTGGGTCGTGGAGTGGCCGCTGCGGAATCCAAACTGTTCCGGGGGGAGGATTTCCCGAATATCCAGGATGGTCCGGAGTCGCTGAAGAAGAAGCCGCTCAAACAGCTTGCTGATGTGCGGAAGCAAACTGATAGGCCGGTAGGATTTTGGGTCCTTCCGATCCTTGCCCGGCTTAGGAACAGCAATAACTATGGAGTGCTTCCATGCTGCAGGGTAGGTGCGAGTCCGCAGAACCCAATTGAAGATGGCAGTGAGATGAACCACAGCCAGGAGCGGCAGGTTCTTCAGGACCCGGCCGGTAATGTCGTCAACACCTGGAGCCTTGGACGCCGGGAGAGCCTTGATGCTTGCACGGACTTCGGCCACTGAAATAGGTGGTATGTCGTCACGGTCCTCCTCCCCATCCCCGTGGAGGATGGTCTGCACTGCTGCGTCAACCTGGTCGACGTGTAGCTGGTCCACATCTTCTGGAAGGGGGGTAAAATTCTCCTGAAAGATGTCCGCAAGGAGATTCGCCTTATCCTCATGTAGATAGGCCGTCCCAGTCGGTGTTGCAAGAGGGGGCATCCGTGTCCTGCGCTTCGTAAAAAAGCGGACCGCATTCCAGTGCATGGGGTCAGAGGTGAACGCCTGCAGTTTCTCAGCCCAGCGTCGATTCTTATGCTGGACAATTGCGGCCTTGATGTCACGGCGCAGGCTGTTGATGTGGCGCTTCAGCTGTGGGTCCCTGGTCACACGCCATTCCTTGCAGAGGCGATTACGTGTGCGTATGTCCTGGAGGATTTCCGCTGGGAGAGCGGAAGACGCGACTGTGCTGGTGCGCGGGCGGGGCGACGCTCCCACCAGAGCAGCTGTGAGTGTATCAGCAAACTGGGCTGCAGAGGCCTCGTGAACGCCGACGCCATCCACCTGTCGCTGCAGGGCTGCAGTAACTCGACGCTGAAAGCACGGCCAGTCCGTGCGGTTGAGATTGAGCCGGCCCGTACTCTGCACCGGGGCGACGTCCAGTTGAAAGAGAACTGGCAGGTGGTCGGAGTTCAGTTCGTGAAGGACTTCAGCAGTCAGGAACTGATTAAGTCCCCGAGTAATGGCGATGTCAAGAATGTCGGGCCTCCCTCTGCTAGGATAACACGTCGGCTCCTCGGGACCGCAGACATACGCATTCACCTCTTCAGTGGCCTGGAGAAGAAGCCGCCCATTAAGATTGGTGACCAAAGAATTCCAGGCGGCGTGTTTGCAATTGAGGTCACCAGCAATAAAATATTTGCCAGGAGTCCGGAGAAGGCGACGGGCATCATCTAGGAGGAGCTGGCGACGAGGGCTCCGGTAAACAGCCATAAACGTGACTGGTCCAGTGGCCGTTTCAACCTGGACAGCAGTGACTTCTATAGTCCCGATGGCAGGTGGTTGAATTTCACAATGCGGAATGGAGGAGCGGATGAAGATCGCCGTGCCACCCCCCTGCGTCGGCCGGTCGGTCCGAAAGCATCGGTAATTGGCGATGTTGGAGCGGATGCCTGGTTTGAGGAAGGTCTCATTGACCAGGCAAATGTCCACGTCATGTTCAAACAAGAACTGCCGAAGCTCCTCAAGGTCGTAGGTGAGGTTGGCGGCATTATAAGCCACTATGCGGAAATCATCCAAGCGGCGGCGTCTAGGCATGCTGGGCTACTGAAGTGTCGGCAGTGGGAGCCCGAAGGCTGCGTGAGATCGTCGCCTCCACTGTGGCGGCGATGGTTGCAGGCAGGTTGACGATGGCGGTGGTCAACTCGGTCACCATCGTGGTCAGATGCTGCAGCAGCTGGAAAACGTCTTGGAGTCCAACAGTAGGCACAGCCGTAGGCGAAGGAGAAGCTGGCTGGCGGTCCTGGCGTGCAGGAGGCGGTGGGACGCTGGGCACCTCGGCAGCCGCGGTCGCCCGTGGTTGGGAGACGCCCTTTAGTGCATCTGCCACTGTGACACCGGGCTGGATCCTCGCGGACCGGCGTTCAAGTAGGGAGGGCCACGTACGCGTGTCACTGGCCGGCTGTGTGGGCGGCGGTTGTCGCCTCCGTCGGGTATCAGCACGTCGGGAAGGCGGAACGGGCGGAAGACCCCGCTGCCGACGGCTAGCCTCCTTATGCTTCGCGCAGGAACGAAAATTGGCAGGATGACTGCCTCCACACAGGCCACAGACGGGCGGCTCATCCTTGCTTCGTGGACAAAGGCGGCTGTCGTGGCCAGCACCACACTTGACGCACATAGGCGGCATAGTGCAGTGACGGGCCACGTGGTTGAACCCTTGGCACCGGAAGCATTGGACCGGGCCACGGGACTTCCGCAGACGTTCCACGGTGACGGAGAGGTCGTAAATCCTGGTTAGCTGGAATATTTCCCGATGCCGAGGAGTGTCCTGCAGGACGACGACGCGGTGGCCAGTAAGCTGATTGGTCCCGGGCATACGATGGTAATCCACCACCGTCGCGACGAAGCCGAGGTCCTCCAGTTCTTCCTTCAGTTCGTCATGGGTGAGAGACGCCGGAATGTGCTTCAACAGCGCCTTCAGAGTCGGCGGACGGACCGCTGGATAGGTATACATGGGGATACCCTCTCGCCCAACCATATCCATTACAGTCACATAATCCTCAGTACAGGAGAGGTTGAGTTTGAGGGTATCACCCCCCGTCTGCTTGGCAGTAAACGACTGCTTACAGTGTTCCTTTAACCACGTGTGCAGTTGCTTGTAGGAATTCTTAAACTGCAACACAATGGGCGGCACCTTCCGCTGCAGCTGAGGCTGGGACGGTGGCTGCTGCGCCCCCTGCTGTTGCTGTTGCTGCTGGGGCGGTGGAACGTCGTCCGCGCCGTCTTGGATGACGTCGTAGCGGTTAGACGTTGGCACCGCGTCCGTGTCAGGCCGCCGCTGCGGCTGCTTCGAGACCTTCTTCTTTGGTGGCTTCCGGAAACCGTCATCTGCCCCGGTGGCGGCGTCGCCGGTGCGCTTACGACTATGCTGCTGGTGGCCGTCGTCATCTTCACCCGAAGAGTCATGAGTGCAATCCATACCGAGATCCAAAGTCCTTGCACAGGTCGTCAACAGATCGTTTTCACGGAGGCGTTGCCTGGTCATCATAGGTGGGGGGCCGGATGAGGCCGCCGACGAAGTATTCTCCGCCGGACGGCGATCCGCCACACCCTCAGCCGGAGTAGCGTCCGTAGACATAACGAGCTCTCGCGCGACACGTCCGCTCTCGTCGGAAGACTAACTCCGAATGCTGGTAGCAAGCGCGGGAGGCGCGGCGCGGCGGCGCGCAGAGTGGCGGCCGCTCTCTCGGCCGTCCGCGCCCGCCCGCGACACTGGCTGGGCCCTTGTGATTCTCTGCTCCATTCGGAGTTAGTCTTCCGACGAGAGCGGACGTGTCGCGCGAGAGCTCGTTATGTCTACGGACGCTACTCCGGCTGAGGGTGTGGCGGATCGCCGTCCGGCGGAGAATACTTCGTCGGCGGCCTCATCCGGCCCCCCACCTATGATGACCAGGCAACGCCTCCGTGAAAACGATCTGTTGACGACCTGTGCAAGGACTTTGGATCTCGGTATGGATTGCACTCATGACTCTTCGGGTGAAGATGACGACGGCCACCAGCAGCATAGTCGTAAGCGTACCGGCGACGCCGCCACCGGGGCAGATGACGGTTTCCGGAAGCCGCCAAAGAAGAAGGTCTCGAAGCAGCCGCAGCGGCGGCCTGACACGGACGCGGTGCCAACGTCTAACCGCTACGACGTCATCCAAGACGGCGCGGACGACGTTCCACCGCCCCAGCAGCAACAGCAACAGCAGGGGGCGCAGCAGCAACCGTCCCAGCCTCAGCTAAAGCGGAAGGTGCCGCCCATTGTGTTGCAGTTTAAGAACTCCTACAAGCAACTGCACACGTGGTTAAAGGAACATTGTAAGCAGTCGTTTACTGCCAAGCAGACAGGGGGTGATACCCTCAAACTCAACCTCTCCTGTACTGAGGATTATGTGACTGTAATGGATATGGTTGGGCGAGAGGGTATCCCCATGTATACCTATCCAGCGGTCCGTCCGCCGACTCTGAAGGCGCTGTTGAAGCACATTCCGGCGTCTCTCACCCATGACGAACTGAAGGAAGAACTGGAGGACCTCGGCTTCGTCGCGACGGTGGTGGATTACCATCGTATGCCCGGGACCAATCAGCTTACTGGCCACCGCGTCGTCGTCCTGCAGGACACTCCTCGGCATCGGGAAATATTCCAGCTAACCAGGATTTACGACCTCTCCGTCACTGTGGAACGTCTGCGGAAGTCCCGTGGCCCGGTCCAATGCTTCCGGTGCCAAGGGTTCAACCACGTGGCCCGTCACTGCACTATGCCGCCTATGTGCGTCAAGTGTGGTGCTGGCCACGACAGCCGCCTTTGTCCACGAAGCAAGGATGAGCCGCCCATCTGTGGCCTGTGTGGAGGCAGTCATCCTGCCAATTTTCGTTCCTGCGCGAAGCATAAGGAGGCTAGCCGTCGGCAGCGGGGTCTTCCTCCCGTCCCGCCTTCCCGACGTGCTGATACCCGCCGGCGGCGCCAACCGCCGCCCACACGGCCGGCCAATGACAACCGTACGTGGCCCTCCCTCATGGAACGCCGGTCCGCGAGGATCCAGCCCGGTGTCACAGTGGCCGATGCACTGAAGGGCGTCTCCCACCCACGGGCTACTGCAGCTGCCGAGGTGCCAAGCGTCCCGCCGCCTCTTCCGCGCCAGGACCGCCAGCCAGCTTCTCCTTCACCCACTGCGGTGCCTACTGTTGGGCTCCACGACGTTTTCCAGCTGCTGCAGCATCTGACCACGATGGTGACCGAGTTGACCAATGCCATCGTCAACCTGCCTGCAACCATCGCCGCCACGGTGGAGGCGACGATCTCACGCAGCCTTCCGGCTCCTACTGCAGTCACTTCAGTAGCCCAGCATGCCTAGACGCCGCCGCTTGGATGATTTCCGCATCGTGGCTTATAACGCCGCCAACCTCACCTACGACCTTGAGGAGCTCCGGCAGTTCTTGTTTGAACATGACGTGGACATATGCCTGGTGAATGAGACGTTTCTCAAACCAGGCATCCGCTCCAACATCGCAAATTACCGCTGCTTTCGGACCGACAGACCGACGCAAGGGGGTGGCACGGCGATCTTCATCCGCTCCTCCATCCCGCATTGTGAAATTCAACCGCCTGCCATCGGGTCTATAGAAGACACTGCTGTCCAGGTTGAAACAGCCACTGGACCGGTCACGTTTATGGCTGTCTACCGGAGCCCTCGCCGCCAGCTCCTCATCGATGATGCCCGTCTCCTTCTGCGGACTCCAGGCAAATATTTCATCGCAGGTGACCTTAATTGCAAACATGCGGCCTGGAATTCATTGGTCACCAATCGTAATGGGCGCCTTCTACTCCAGGCCACTGAAGAGGTGAACGCGTATGTCTGTGGGCCCGTGGAGCCGACGTGTTATCCTAGCAGAGGGAGGCCCGACATTCTTGACATCGCCATTACTCGGGGACTTAATCAGTTCCTGACTGCTGAAGTCCTTCACGAACTGAACTCCGACCATCTGCCCGTTCTCTTTCAACTGGACGTCGCCCCGGCGCAGAGTCAGGGCCACCTCAATTTCAACCACACGGATTGGCCCTGCTTCCAGCGACGAGTTACTGCAGCCCTGCAGCGACAAGTGGATGGCGTCGGCGTTCACGAGGCCTCTGTCGACCAGTTCGCTGATACTCTCACCGCCGCTCTGGAGGGAGCGACACCCCGCCAGCGCCCCAGCACATTCGCATCTTCCGCTCTCCCGGCGGAAATCCTCCAGGACATCCGCACTCGTAACCGCCTCTGCAAGGATTGGCGTGTGACCCGGGACCCACAGCTGAAGCGCCAAATCAACAGCCTGCGCCGTGACATCAAGGCGGCGATTGTCCAGCATAAGAATCGACGCTGGGCTGCGAAATTGCAGGCGTTCACCCCCGACCCCATGCACTGGAATGCGGTCCGCTTTTTTACGAAACGCAGGACACGGATACCCCCTCTTGCAACACCGACTGGGACGGCCTATCTACATGCGGATAAGGCGAATCTCCTTGCGGACATCTTTCAGGAGAATTTTACACCCCTTCAAGATGGTGTGGACCAGTTGCACGTCGCCCAGGTTGACACCGAGGTGCAGACCATCCTCCATGGGGACGAGGAGGAGGACCAAGACGACATCCCGCCTATTTCCGTGGCTGAAGTCCGTGCGGGCATCAGGGCTCTCCCGGCGTCCAAGGCTCCAGGTGTTGATAACATTACTGGCCGGGTCCTTAAGAACCTGCCGCTCCTGGCAGTTGTTCGTCTCACTGCCATCTTCAATTGGGTTCTGCGGACTCGCACCTACCCTGCAGCGTGGAAGCACTCCATCGTTATTGCTGTTCCCAAGCCGGGCAAGGATCGGAAAGACCCGAAATCCTACCGGCCTATCAGTTTGCTTCCACACCTCAGCAAGTTGTTTGAGCGGCTACTTCTTCAGCGACTCCGGGCCATCCTGGATCTCCGGGAAATCCTCCCCCCGGAACAGTTCGGCTTCCGCCGCGGCCACTCCACGACCCAGCAGATTGTACGTGTTGTGGAGTACATCACTCGCGCCTTCAATAACCGGGAATACTGTGGAGCGGTTCTTCTTGATGTCACCAAGGCATTTGACAGTGTTTGGCACACTGGCCTTCTTTGGAAGATGGCCCACCTTGGGTTTCCCCGGGCATACGTGCGCCTCATTGCATCGTACCTGCGGCACCGCACTTTCGCTGTCCGCGTTGAAGCAGCCCTCTCCACTGCCAGGCCCATCGTCGCTGGGGTGCCGCAGGGCTCTGTCCTGGGCCCCGTCCTTTACACTATCTTTACATCGGACCTTCCGACGTCGCCCCGTGTGGAGAAAGCCGTCTACGCCGATGATACTATGCTCTACACCAGGAGCCGGTGGCATGCAGCCATGCATTCCCGGTTGCAGAGGGCGTGCGACGATCTGGAGATCTGGGCAGCTCGCTGGCGCATCCGGTTCAACCCCCTGAAGACACAGGCCATCGTCTTTACGAGGAAGACAACGATGCCGGCCCCGCCACTTCACCTTTACGGGACCGCTCTCCCCTGGCAGAAGACTGTCCGGTACCTGGGCGTCATCATGGACGATCGCCTACTCTGGAAGCCGCATATCGACGCCGTCCGAGCCAAAGTCCACCAGCGGATGGGCGCACTGTACCCATTCCTTAATGAGGGGTCTGACCTCACCATCCGGAATGGCCTCCTCATCTTCCGATTATTTATTCGGCCGATTGTTGACTATGCATGTGAGGCTTGGGGCAATGCAGCCCCCACGCATATCCAGCGTCTACAGGCGCAACAGAATAAGATTCTTCGGCGGGTCTTCCATGTCCACCCGCAGTTCCCGCATGGCTACCTACACCAAGCAGCTGATGAATTGGACGTGATGCTCCGCATCCAGCAGACTGCCGACCGTTTTTACCGACGGTCGCATGCCTCTGCCAATCCCCTCATTCGAGACATTGGTGCTCCTCAAGATGTTCGCGACCGCTATCAGCGGCCTGTTGCACTCCTCGACAGATGAGAAACCGGGAGTGAGCTAAGCGGACGCTGCTTGCAGCTCCGTCCCTATGATTCACTTTTTATAATCCCGCATACCCTGCTGCCATACCACAAATAAAGAAGTTCAACCCACTCTCTCTCCTCTGACGAATGCAGGCAATGCCGTCAGGTAAATCCTGTGTTATTCTCCTCTTATTGGGACATACGACTGGCGGATGGATTCTCTGCTCCGCTGCTGTGCTGTGCTTGCGTGCCTGCCGTCCCGCTCGCTCTCGCTCTCGCTGTGTGTTACGCGCGTCGTCGAAATGGCAGATCAGGCGGCTACGAACGAGACTGCTGCGGCACCCGCCGCCACCGGCACTACGAAGAAGGCCAAGTCTGCGTCGTCTGCGAAGAAGCCGCGCGCCAAGCCTGCGCACCCGCGCACCTCTGAGATGGTGACGGCCGCCATCAAGAGTCTGAAGGAGCGCGGCGGGTCGTCGCTGCAGGCGATCAAGAAGTACATAGCCGCGCACTACAAGCTGGACGCGGAGAAGCTGGCGCCGTTTATCAAGAAGTACCTCAAGTCGGCCGTCGTGGCGGGCGAGCTGGTGCAGACGAAGGGGAAGGGCGCGTCCGGCTCGTTCAAGCTTGCCGGCGCCGGCGGCGGGGGGGCGGCCGAGGGCGGCAAGGCTCGTGCTGGCGGTGCCAAGAAGAAGCGCGCCGCTCCGGCCAGCAAGGAGAAGAAGGGCGCCCGTGCGGCCGGCGCAAAGAAGGCTGGTGGCGTGAAGGCGGCGACCGGTCGGAAGGCGGGCGCCGCCAAGAAGGCGTCTGCGGCGTCGGCCGCTCCCGCGGGTGCGAAGAAGGCGGCTGCGGCCAAGCCGGCCAAGGCCAAGTCGCCGTCGAAGGCGAAGAAGGCCGCCAAGGTTCCGACGAAGAAGCCGAAGGCGCCGCGCCCGAAGAAGGCGACGACGCCGTCTAAGGCGAAGGCTTCGCCCAAGAAGAAGAAGTAGAGTAGAGGAGAAAGAGATGGGAAAGGAAGGGTTTGGCGCTTGACTCCGTCGTCCCCACCCCCCGTCGTCGTCTAGTGGCGCGCAAGAGACGCGCGGCCCAAAACGGCCCTTCTCAGGGCCATCAAAGCACGTCGGGGAAGGTTTTGATTGTCGTGTTGCGTTTGGTGTGGGTGTCTGTCTGGCGTTTCTGCATGCCCGTGGGGATGCTGTTTGCGTGCCGCGGTGGTTGGATTGCGGGGGTCGGTGGCGGGTGTGGGCGGCGGTAGCGGTAAGCGGTGTTGTTGTTGTTGTTGTTGTTGTTGTTGTCGTGGTTGATTGTCGCCGTGTTTGTGGCGGCGGCCGACGGTTGGTTTTCTGTCACGTTGTTTTGTTTGAATACGTTGGTTGGCTTGCCTGCGTTCGTTCTTCTCGGATGTCTGTCTTGTCGAGTCGTGTCTGGTCTTTGTTTTGTTCCTTTGTGTGTGTTATGTTTTGCAACGGGGGGCACGTTGAGATGTGGAAGGAGTCGGCGGGGATTTCGGTGGCGTGTAGAGCGAGCGAGCGCGCCTGCCTGGCCGTTGGCCGTCGGAGTGGAGTGCGGGGTTTTTTGTTTTCGAAACGAAAGCGGCGGCCGGCCAGCCACCCGTGCGGTGTGACGTCGGCCGTTGGGTATTGTGCGCTTGGAGCGCCGGGGAGGGATGATGTGTGATTGTTGCGCGCTGCTAGCAGGCAGGCAGGCAGGCAGGCAGGCAGAGTGAGCGGGTGTGGCGGACGGACGGGAAGTGGCGGTTTTTGTTTTTGGGTTGCGGGGCGAGAGGCAGGCGACCGACAAAGTTTGCTCGCGACGGAGAGATGTTAGTGGCCCTGAAAAGGGCCGTTTTTGTTTGTGCGGTGCGGTGCCGCGGCGCGGTTTAGGCGCGATCGCCGCGGATGCGGCGCGCGAGCTGGATGTCCTTGGGCATGATGGTGACGCGCTTGGCGTGGATTGCGCACAGGTTGGTGTCTTCGAAGAGGCCGACGAGGTAGGCCTCGCTGGCCTCCTGCAGGGCCATGACTGCGGAGCTCTGGAAGCGCAGGTCGGTCTTGAAGTCCTGGGCGATCTCGCGCACTAGGCGCTGGAATGGCAGCTTGCGGATGAGCAGCTCTGTGCTCTTCTGGTAGCGCCTGATTTCTCGCAGGGCGACGGTGCCCGGCCTGTAGCGGTGGGGCTTCTTGACGCCTCCGGTGGCGGGCGCGCTCTTCCTCGCCGCCTTGGTGGCGAGCTGTTTGCGCGGCGCCTTTCCGCCGGTGGACTTGCGGGCCGTTTGCTTTGTGCGGGCCATAGCGGTAGCGGAGCGGCGTGCGTGGAGGTTAGGTGCGGCGCGGCGTCCGGTGCTGCCTTGACAACGGGCCCGCGCGCCTCCGTGCTGCGCTTATATGCCCTCGGTTGCGCGTGGTGGGGGGAGGGCGGGCCAGAGTCTATATAGGGGGGCGGCGGGCGCGCCGGGCGCAGACCGTAGCCGACTCGCCAGCCGCTGCAGCTGCTGTTTGTGCACGTTTTGCTTTGCCCGAGGAAGGAAGGATGACAGGCCGCGGCAAGGGAGGAAAGGGGCTCGGCAAGGGTGGCGCCAAGCGGCACCGCAAGGTGTTGCGCGACAACATCCAGGGCATCACGAAGCCCGCCATCCGCCGCCTGGCTCGCAGGGGCGGCGTGAAGCGCATCTCTGGTCTGATCTACGAGGAGACCCGCGGGGTGCTGAAGGTGTTCCTGGAGAACGTGATCCGCGACGCGGTGACGTACACTGAGCACGCCAAGCGCAAGACTGTGACGGCCATGGACGTGGTGTACGCCCTGAAGAGGCAGGGGCGCACCCTGTACGGTTTCGGCGGTTAGGCTGCGTCGCAGCGGGCGCTGGCCTTCCCGCGGCCGTGCTTGTGGGTGGGAGAGACTAGAAAACGGCCCTTTTCAGGGCCACCACACTGTTCGGAAGTTGAAAAGTGCGAAAGAGTCTGTGTTGTTGCTGCTGCGTGTGTGCGCTGTGTTGTTTGTTTGTTTCTTTCTCTCTTTCTTTCTTTGTTTCTTTCTTTCCGTTTGAGCGACGTGATGTGACTGGGAGGGGAGAAGGAAAGGAAACGTGTCATGTGGCTGGCTGTGTGTGGAGCTGCTTCGTTTGTGTGTCTTTGTATCGATCGCGACGGAGATGGCGGGCTGTGTGTTGTTGTGCGAGAGGCGGTGATTATTTGCTTGCGTGGTTTGGCTCTGTGTGTTTGCGGCGGCGTTGGGGTTTCCGAGGCAAGGCGTGTGGGCATAGGCGGCCGGATCAGCTGTTTCGTTCGTGTCGACGGCCGTTGCGCGCGGGAGTGGAGGGCGGTGTGTCGACACGCCTCCCTTTAACAATGGTCATTATTGCTGCCGTTGTCGTTTGGAAGGCGACTGCGACCGTGCAAAATGTGTGTGTGTGTGTGTGTGTGTGTGTGTGTGTGTGTGTGTGTTGGGCCACACGGGCTGTGTGGACGACAAGATGGCGGACGTGCGCCGGCGGCGGCTGTGCTGTGAAAGTGCAAAGTTAAAACAAAACAAGGTGCGGCGAGGACGACTGAAATTTTGCTTTGGACGTAGGTTTGTGTGGTGGCCCTGAAAAGGGCCGATTGTTGTGGGCCGAGCCGGCAAAGCGCGTTGCGCGCAGGGGAGCACGCGGCGCTGCGATTGCCTGGCCTCCTTTAGGCCTTCTTCTCGGTCTTCTTTGGCAGCAGGACGGCCTGGATGTTGGGCAGGACACCACCCTGTGCGATGGTGACGCCCGACAGGAGCTTGTTGAGCTCCTCGTCGTTGTGGATGGCAAGCTGCAGGTGGCGCGGGATGATGCGCGTCTTCTTGTTGTCGCGGGCCGCGTTTCCGGCCAGCTCGAGCACCTCAGCCGCGAGGTACTCCATGACGGCGGCGAGGTAGACGGGCGCCCCGGCGCCGACGCGCTCTGCGTAGTTTCCCTTGCGCAGGAGGCGGTGGATTCTGCCGACCGGGAACTGGAGCCCAGCCCTGCTTGAGCGGGACTTTGACTTGCCCTTGACTTTGCCTCCCTTTCCGCGTCCGGACATGGCGATGGGCTAGCGACGGTGCACACGAAACGGAAACGAAAACGACCGGTGCGAGCGGCAGCGAGTCGAGCAGCGGAGTGCGTGCCGGCGCAGCGCGCGCGCTCCTCTCTAATTTCTTCCTCTTATTGGAAGGTGTTGCTGGGAAGGTTATTGTCCCTTGGGGACATTTCCTTCACTGTGGCTGTGTGTTTTGGATGTACTGTTCTTTTGTTTTTATCTGTTGTGGTGAGAGGTGTGTGGTTCTGTTGTTTTACTCGTAAGAGGTGTGTGGTTCTGTTGTTTTACTCAGAAGAGTATTGATTTGGGTCGCTTGTATTTATCATTTGTTTGGTCGTATTGGCCAAGTGTGTTGATGAGTTCATTATGTGCGGTACCGGCTGTGGCATAGAACTGTTCTGCCAGGTTTCGGAACCGTGTTTGTAATGTATCGATATCCGCCGCAGCATGTAGATCTGCTGTGGGGAATCGTGGAGGTAAGTGTAAGGCTCTCCGGAGAGCTCTGTTTTGAATTTTTTGTAGGCGGCCTATTGTCGATCTGGCTGCATAGCCCCATACGGGGCATGCGTATTCCAGTATCGGCCTAATAAGGCTTCTATAGACCGCTACTCCGGTGCTGGGGTCTAGTGAACTGCGTTCATTCAATATAGGGTAGAGGACTTGCATCCTTCCAAGGGCTTTCTTGCGGAGTTCCTCGATGTGGCACTTCCAAGTTAGTCGCTTGTCCAGTGTCACACCGAGGTATCTCGCCGTGTTTCTCCAGGGGAGATTTTGCCCTTGTAGCTGCAGCAGTTGGATGGGTCTTCTTAGGGGGCGGCGTTTCCCGATGCGTCTTGTTATCATAAGTGCCTGGGTCTTTTCAGTATTCAATGAGATGCGCCATTTCTTGGCCCATGAGTCAGTCCTGTTTAGTGCCGTTTGTAGTCTTCTCGTTACCAGGTTCCTGTTCGTGGAGCAGGAGAAGAAGGCGGTGTCGTCTGCATATTGTGCTGTTTGGACGTGCTGCGTTACAGGGATGTCGGCTGTGTAAAGGTTGTACAGGGTAGGACCCAGTACGGACCCTTGGGGCACTCCAGCGCGTATTCTTCTCCTGCTCGACTGTGATCGATCGATCTTAACGGAGAATGTCCTACTGGTTAGATAGCTCTGTATAAGTTTTACTATCGTCCCTGGGAAGCCTTGGGTGTACATTTTGTGCAAGATTCCGGTGTGCCAGACTGAATCAAAAGCCTTGGCGACGTCTAATAAGACGATCCCGCAGTAGCCCTTTCGGTTGAAGCTTTCTGTAGCTGCTTCAACTACCCTCATTATTTGTTGGGGGGCGGAGTGTTGTTGCTGGAAACCGAATTGAAATTTTGGCATAATTTGCTCTCTTCTGATGTGATCTTGAATCGGAGTTAAGAGGAGGCGCTCGTACAGTTTGCTGAGGGTGGGCAGGAGACTAATTGGTCTGTAGTGCTGCGGGAACACCGGGTCTTTCCCTGGTTTTGCGATCGCGACTACTTCTGCATGTTTCCACTGGGTCGGGAATTTTTGTGATCGCGTAATTTCATTGAAGATATCAGCTAAGTGGGTTATTGCCAGTGGCGGGATATGTTTTAGGAGTTCGTTGGTGAGCTGGTCGTGGCCTGGTGCCTTTTTTATTGGCAGTGACTTGATGGCTCCTGCCACGTCTTCAGGGCTGAAGAGTGGCGTGTATTCATCTTCGTCTTCTGCTGCTAAAAAGGTGGCCAGTTGTCTGCGAACTGTTTCGACGTGTTCCCTGTCCTGTGCCTCTGCTGGCGTGAATTGCTTCTCGAACACGTCGGCTAGCGCGTTTGCTTTGTCTACGGCGCTGAACTGCAGTCCACGTTCGCCGTGCAGAGGCGGCATTCTAGCGCGTCTTTTCGTGAACTGTTTTGTGGCTTGCCATAGACTATGGTCTTCTAAGTTGAGAGTTGATAGTCTTTCGGACCATTGCTGGTTGCGGTGCTCAGTGAGCGCAACTTTCAACTCTCTTTGTAGTCTGTTGAGCAGCCTCCTTGTGTTTCTGTTGCCTGTGAGTTTCCACTCTTTGGCGATCCTGTTTTTGTGTCTTATTTGTGCAAGCAGGTGCTGGGGAAGTTGCCTGGGGCGGGGGGGACCCGCTGGCACAGGCGTGGCTTCCTCAGCTGCTTGCAGGATCGCTTTCGTGAGGTCTTCCAGCGTTTGCTCGACAGTGTCTGCTGTTGGAGGCGGGGCTTGGGTCAGTTCTGTAGCTATATTGGCGCGGAACTGTTCCCAATTTGTGTGTTTGTGTGAGGTTCTTAGCTGTGGGATAGAGAGCCATTCTCCCATATCGACCTCGAGAATGACAGGGTTGTGGTCCGACGACATTCTATTCATTGAACTTGCGGACACAAAACCCATGATGTGTTTAGTGAGCGCAATGTCGAGGACGTCTGCCCTGTTCCCGTTTTTCGGGAAGTGGGTGGGTTCCTCTGGGCCCCACACTTGGAACTGATGCGTGCGCGCGAGTCGTTGCAGTTGTCGACCAGCTCTATTACTTACTCTTGAGTGCCAGTCTGCGTGTTTGGCATTGAGGTCTCCTCCTATTAGGAGCTTGCCTCTTATTTGGCTTAATGCAGCTATGTCGTCCTCTTCAAGCGTTGGGGAAGGGGGGCGGTAGGCTGCAACGACTGTGAGGGGTCCTGTTACGGTGGCTATTTGTATTGCGACCGTTTCTACCTGTTGGGTTGCTGGTGGGTACACCTGGTGGTGTTCTATGCCTCGTTTGACGTATACTGCGACCCCGCCTCCTGCAGTGGGCCGATCGCGTCTGTAACAATTGTAATTTGGTACAGATGCCCTTACCCCTGGTTTAAGGTGTGTTTCGGCTACTAGGCATACGTCAATGTTTTCCTCTTTTATGAATTCTCTAAATTCGAGGGCTTGATTGAATAGACCGTCTGCGTTGAAGACGCAGATTTTGAGACCTTGTATATTTGGTCGTCTATCCATGGTGGGGTGTGGGGTTTCCTGTGGTAGTCGCTGTAGGTTGCGACTGCTTAGCTGCCGTAGCGAGTTCGGCTGGAAGGCGCGTGATGCTGGCAAGAACGTTGACCAAGTGGGTCATCTGTTCTTGCAGCATTTTGATCGACGAGGCGAGTCCCTGTACAGTGGCGTCCTCGGTTGATTGATGCAGACTGGGCTTGGGGGGGCGCTGAGGGGCTTCCCTAGGCAGTTCTCCGTTTCCAGGAACCTGGTTTGGGTCGGGTGGTTTGTTGGGATCGCCTACGGTTGCTGCGTATGTACGCGATGCGTACACTCTCGTTGTTGTCTGCCTAAATTGTCGGTAAGGGGGCGGTTGTTGGGGTGCCGTTTTATTTGCCGGTCTTTGAGAGCGGTCACCGTAGGTTTGTTTTCCCCTGTGGCGATCCCTGGCGTGCCGATATGCAGGGCACCCTAGGTAGCTGGCAGGGTGTGCTCCTCTGCAGTTGCAGCACGATTCCTTGCCTTCCCCCCTAGGCACCTTGCATTCGTCATATGTGTGGGCATCTCCGCATCTGACGCATCTCATTGGCATGCCACAGTCCCTTGCTAGGTGTCCTATTTCCTGGCAGTTGAAGCATCTACCCGGCCCTGATTTCTTCTTCAGTTTTTCGGGAGTTACTTCCACTGCCAGGATTCTCTCCACCTCCCAAATCTTTCTGTTCTGTGATGAATCTGGGAGGGTGACAGTGTGTAGGGGCCATGGCCTCTTTGGGTGGGTTTTTACCACCGTGCTTACCTCGAAGCCTTGTTCCTCGAGGAATGTTTTGATGTCAGCTGTGTTAGTTTTATGCGGCATGCCGCGGAACACTACCTTAATGGGTTTCTTAGCCGCTATTGGAAACGTATAGTAGTGGACTTTGTGGTTTTGTAGCAATTGTTTGACGTTTTTGTATTCGTCAACTGTTTGTAGCGTTACTTTTATTTTATCTTCCCCTGTAGTTTTTACCGTAAATTTGCTGTCTCCTACGGTTTGTTTAATCAGGTCGTAGATGATTTTATACGACTGATCGTAATGAACTACAAGTGGGGGAATTCTATATTTTGTCACCTCTTCCTCTGTTGTTTTTGTGTTGTTGGTTGGTGTTGCGTCTGGTGCCGCTGTTTCTGCGTTATGTTCGTCTATTATCTCGTATCTATTGTGTGTTGTGACTGGTGTGTGTGCGACGGAGGTGGAGGGTCGACTGACTTTTTTTCTGGCGAGTATGAAGCCATCCTCGTCTGCGTCTGTTGTTGTGTTCACGTCGGCGTGGTCGAGTTCTTCGACGCCCGTCGTGACGGCTCGTTGCGGCCCGCCGGCCGCGGCCACTTCATCGTGCCGCGGCCCACTGGTCGCCCGCGCCGCCACGGTCGGCGCGTCGCCACGCGGCTCGCGTTCTGTGCAGCTCCGCTCCTGCACGTGGTCGGGTGACTCAGCCGGCTCGGGCTGCCGGCCGCATACCTGAGGGCTTTGTTCGCGCGGGCGGTCGCCCTCCCCGCCGCCGGGGTGGGCGGCCGCCTTTGTTTGGTGTAGTCCAGCGCTCGCTTGTGCTACCTGCTGCTCCGCGCTCGGGTCTGCTGGCAGGTGTGAGATTTTACGTTTGCGAGTCCGTGTATCTGTCTGCTTCTGTTTTCTGCTTTTTGGCGAGCCGCGCGGTTTTTTCGTGGAGGTCTTTATTTGCCGCGGTCCACTGTTCGATTTCGGAGGTCGTGTGGGTGTTGGTGTTTGTTCTTTAGCTGTTTTTGGTTTCAGCGCTCTTTCGAGGCGCCGTTCGTATTTCTTCCTATCTTTTCCCGTAAGTCCCGCGATAGCGTTAGCAAGCAAAAGCTTGGACTTCGGGCTGATCTCGACCTGGCAGTCCGTGTGGTCAGTCCTTTGGACCGCGTAGCTGCCAGGCGTCTCTGTGTTTCTTGTGACCGTTAAGACCACTGGGGACTGTGTCATTTGCTCCATGTCCGGACGTAAACGGGAGGCTGCCAAGGGAATGTCAGTCACCGCCTTGGTTGGCACCGTTAGGTTTCCAGCAGGTTGTTCTGACCCTAACAAGCCTATCACGCGCGGGTAACTGGCCATCGACCAGGCCCTGGCGTGCAGTTTGCCCTAACTTAGGAGGAGCAGAGCTATTCTCTGCGGCAGCAGGAGTACCTGTGCGGCTGAGGCGCTCGACGTGGCCGGAAAAACGGCGCGCGACAACAGAAAGGCGCGCACCAAACCGCGCCAACAACAGCCCGCTAAACACAACGACGAGTATTGCCCACCAGACGCCGTCTTAGGTGCTGGTGCCAGATCGTAATGAGTGCCCGTCTACGTTTTAATAAAAACGCATCCGAGATCACCCCTTGTTTGTCTCCCGTACAAGCGGGGGCCTGTGGCTTTGTGTCACAGACTGACGGAGACGATGCTCGACGCCAGACTGCCACGCAGCGAGTGCCGGCGCAGCCTGCTGCACTCATCTAATACTTTCCCCTCTTTGGGGAAGTGTGAGGGGGAGTTTATAGCCTTTTGGCTTTTACTCCCCTGTGTACATGTGTGTGTGATTTTTCTATATATTTTTGGTGTCTGTGATATGTGATGAATTGTTGTGTGTGTATCTGGGACTTGCCTGAGGTAGGCGAGATGATTGGTGATATATGGGAGGGAACTGGATTAGGGATTGGGTATTGGGAATTTTCTCTTCGACTTAATCGTCGAAGATCGTCCTAGGGCGCTTGTGTTTGTCACGGGACATGTCATACCGACCAAGGGAGTGGATGAGTGCATTTCCGGATCTGGAAGTACCTTCATAGAAGGCCCTTGCCAGATCCTGGAAACGCTCTCTCAGGAGTGGGATATCGGCTGCGGCGTGCAGGTCGTCTGTGGGGAAACCGAGAGGTAGATGCAGTGCCCTTCTGAGGGCGCGGTTCTGCAGCCTCTGGAGTTTGTCCAGGTGCTGCTTCGCCGCGTATCCCCAGACAGGGCACGCATACTCCATTACTGGCCGGATCAGGGCCTGATAGACGTTCAGTGCTACTGGGCAGGGAAGGGAGCTGTTTGTGTTCAGGATAGGGTATAGGATGGACATTCTGGCGCAGACCTTCCTGTGGACCTCGTCTATGTGGGGTTTCCACGTGAGACGAGAGTCCAAGGTTACGCCAAGGTACTTGGCGGTTCTGCGCCAGGGGAGTTGGGTTCCATTTAGGTGGAGGTGGAGGGGGGGACGTTGAGGAGGTTCGCGCCTTCCGAGCCTGCGGGTAATCAGCATTGCCTGCGTCTTTTCCGAGTTGATGGTGATGCGCCAGCGACGGGCCCAGGTTTCTGTGTCATCTAAAACCCTTTGTAGCCTACGAATGACCAGGTCCTTGTTCGCATTTCTCGTGTAGAAGGCTGTGTCATCGGCGTACTGCGCGGTGTGCACCAGGGGGGCCGTTGGAGTGTCCGCAGTGTACAAGCTGTACAATACGGGCCCCAGGACCGATCCCTGTGGCACTCCAGCACGAATGCGCCTTCTGGTGGAGGTGGCAGTTTCTACTTTGACGGAGAAAGTCCTATTCGTGAGGTAGCTCTTGATTAGCTGAACTATGCTCCCTGGAAACCCTTGTGAGTACAACTTGTAGAGTAGCCCTCTATGCCATACTGAATCAAAGGCTTTGGCTACGTCTAGTAGCACTATCCCGCAGTAGCCTCTGTGGTTGAAGCCCTCTGTGGCTGCTTCAACCATTCTCATGACCTGTTGTGGGGCAGAGTGGTTCTGCCGGAATCCAAATTGGAAATCCGGCAGAATTTGCTCTCTGGTAATATGTTCTTGCATGGGTTTTAGCAGGAGGCGCTCATAGATCTTGCTGAGTGTTGGCAAGAGGCTAATCGGCCTGTAGTGCTGCGGGAATAGAGGGTCTTTTCCTGGTTTGTGTATCGCGACCACTTCCGCATGTTTCCAGCAAGCTGGGAACTCACGGGAACGAGTAATCTCGTTGAGGACGTTCGCGAGGTGTGTGATCGCTGTGGGTGGGAGTTTTTTGACTAACTGGTTTGTGACACTGTCGTGCCCTGGCGCCTTTTTTGTAGGGAGGGACCTGATTACTCTTGCCACGTCCTCGGGGGCAAAAAGTATGGGTTCGTCCTCTGGGTCCTCCTCAGCATTGAGGAAGACAGCCAGTTGACGACTGACTACCTCTTCATGCTCTTCATCCTCGGGTTCTGCCGTTTGGAACTGCTTCTCGAAGGAGTCGGCGAGGGCGTTGGCCTTCTCAGCATTGCTGTAGACCAATCCCCGCTCGCCGTGCAGTGGCGGCATCCTAGCGCGTCTTTTTGTGAATTGTTTGGTTGCTTGCCAAAGTGTATGATCGTCTACTTTGAGAGCTGTGAGGCGGTTTTGCCATTGCTGGTTTCTGTGCTCATTGAGCGCTACCTTCAGTTCTCTCTGTAGACGATTGAGCAGCCTCCTGGTGGCCTGATTTCTGGTGATCTTCCACTCTTTTGCCACTCTGTTCTTGTGACGGATTTGAGCTAGTAAGTGTTCCGGGAGCTGTATTTGCGGTGGAGGGCCATCCCTTTGTGGTGGGGTGGCCTCTTCCGCTGCCTGCAAGATGGTGCCTGTCAAGTCTAGTAGCGCTTGATCTACTGTTTCGGCAGTAGGTGGCGGAGCGCGAGCGATATCAGAGGCGACAGTTTCTTGGTATCGCTCCCAGTCTATTCGTTTGTAAGACGTCTGGTACCGTGGGAGTGCTACCCATTCTCCCACATCGACTTCTAGAATCACTGGGTTGTGGTCGGAGGACATTCTGTTGATTGTCCTTGCGGTCACAAATCCTGCGATCCTCCTAGTGAGAGCTATGTCTAACACATCGGGCCTGCTTCCGTTTTTCGGAAAATGTGTGGGCTCGACTGGACCCCATGTTTCGAAGTGGTGGGCGCGCGCTAGTTGTTGCAGCTTGGCGCCTGCTCTGGAGGTTACTCTAGAATTCCAGTCAGGGTGTTTGGCATTGAAGTCTCCCCCTATTACGAGTTTGCCTTCAATTTGCCCTAGAGCAGCTATGTCTCCCTCATCTATCTGGTCATGTGGGGGTCGGTAGACTGCAACAATTGTTAGGGGTCCAGTGGCAGTGGTTACTTCCACTGCCACTGCTTCGATTTTGTTGGTAGCTGGTAAGAATACCTGGTGGTGGGGGATCCCTCTTTTTACGTATATGGCCACTCCTCCGCCTTGGGTTGGCCTGTCTTTACGGTAGCTAATGTAGTTGGGAACTGTCGCTTTTACTCCCGGTTTCAGGTGGGTTTCCCCCATCATGCATATGTCGATGGAGAACTCCTTCATGAGTTCTCTGAACTCGACCTCTTGATTAACAATGCCGTCTGCGTTAAAGACGCACATTGTCAGGCCTTGAATATTCGGGCGTCTATTCATGATGGGGTGTTGATACTACTGGGGAAGTCGCAGAGGGGAGCGACTGCTGGACTGTTGCCTGAAGGGCGACGAGGATCTGTGTGTTTTGCTTTTGGGCTTCCCTGAATTCCTTCATCATTTCCATGACGAGGTTCATGGTCTGCACCATCACGCCTAACAACTGATCCATGGGGGGGGAGTGTGTGTGGGGTTCCCTAGAGCTTCCTCCGTCATGGAGGACCTGGTCGTTGTTGCTGTGTGTTTCCCGGTGTTGTTGTTGTGATAGTGTCTGGTGTTGCGATGATTGGGCCACGCTTTCATGGTTTTTCGGAGGAGAAACCACTTCCGCGTAAGTCGCCCTCGGTGTGTCCGGCCTTGGTTTTACCCAGGCCTTGTCTGTGTGTATTGTCATGTTTTGGTGTCTTGTGTGTCTGGATGGGTTCGTGGTGTTTCCTTTTCGTGTGTGGGGGGCGGCCTTTGCGCCCTTTGCCTGTTGTGTGTGTTTTTTATGGACCTCGCAACCTTGGTAGCCCGCTGTGTGGTTTTTGCCACACAGCGCGCACCTTATTTGCGGGTCCGTGTGTTTTACGTTACAAGTTCTTGTGTCATGGGCCTCGGCGCATTTTCTGCACCTCACTGCCATGGAGCAGTGTGCCGCAATGTGGTTGAGGCCCTGACATCTGAAGCACTGCACCGTCTTGTTTTTGCGGCGCAGTGGTTCAGTGGTCACAGGGACCGCCAGAATCATCTTAATGTCCCTTTTGTTTTGTGGGACGTCCGGCAGTGTCACCTGATACAGGGGCCATTTGCTCCCAATGTTTCCCATCTGTTGGACCGCCTTGACGATGTACCCCTGGGCAGTCAGGTCTGTTTTGATCGCCTGGGGGGCCACTCGTCTTGGTAGGTCCCTGATGACTATGTTTTTATTACGTGTTTTTGTTGTGGGGAAAGTGTAGTGGGGTATGTTTTTGCTGTTCAGAAGTGTTCTTATTGTGGTGTAGTGCTCGAGTGTGATTAATGTAATTTTTATTTTGTCACCACCAGCAGGTTTCGCCTTGAAATTGCCTCCCCCGATTGCTGTTTTTAACATTTCGTAGAGTTCCTCGTAGTTCTCAGTGAACTCTGCGACGATCGGAGGGAGGTGGTGGGTGACATGATTTTGTGTTTGTGTTGTAGTGTCTTGTGGTGCCTCTGGCTCATCGGCCACCGCCTGGAACCTGTTCGGGGTGGGTTCCACTCCCCGGGCCGGCGGGAGCCTCGGCTGGCGAAAGGTTTTCCTCGCCAGCACGAAACCATCCGAATCCTGCCCGTTTATGCGGTTCCCTTCCAGTTCCGGTGTTTCCTGGTCCCCTCCTAGGACGACGACAGGTGCTGTCGGGGGCGCGGGCTCCTCAGAGGGTGTGGAAGTGGTTGGGATGGGGGTGGAGGATTGCTTTTTCCCCTTGGAGTGCTTCTCCTGCTTGTTCTTCCTTACACGCCTTTGTCGGGATGTGGTGGACTTGAGTGGGGGGGATTTTAGGAACTGGGATCTGGTAGGGGGTTGGGTGGCAGTTGCGGGTTTGGGGAGGATCTTAGTCGGTTGACTGGGCTTCTGCTTGCCATTTAGGCTGCGGATATGCTCAGCAAGGAGGCCACAGCCGTTGGCAAGCAGGAGAGGGCTGAGGAGAGCGGAGGGAGGGGCGGGATCGCAAGTCCTGACGATGTATTTATCTGTCTGCGTTTTATGTAGTTTTGCCATGTCGGTAGCGGAAAGGGGGCTTGCTGCCAGGTTATTGTCAGTTGCCACCTTTGTTGTCACCGTTAGGTTTTCCGGTGGCATTGCTGACCCTACTATTACGATGGCAGACGCGGAATTCTGGACGGGGGCGGCGGAAAACCTCTCTGTGGTTCCGCGGCCCGCTTCCAGGTCCTGGCCTACTTTTTCCCTATTCTTGGGGGGGGCAGAGACTGACTCTGCGGCAGCTGAGGTGCTCGAGATGGCCGGCCGCGCGGCCCGCGGCAACAAGAAAACGCGCCTCGTGTCGTCGGCGGAAAGAGACCGCCGCGACCCCAAGGCGCCACCCAAGCTCGACATTCCACAACGGCGAGAAGACACGACAACTCTGCCAGGCGACGCCATGCAAAATTTTCTCCAAGTGCCGTCCGTGCTAAGACCTAGGCGCAAGTGCCCGTCAATGTTTTAATAAAAACAGAGCCGGAGAACACTTCTGTTTGTACTCCCGTACTAGCGGGGGCCTATGGCTGACAGTACGCGAGTGAGAGGAGCGGTGCTCAACCCTCGACTGCTACTCAGCGAGAGCCGGCGCAGCCGGGGTGGGGGTGCTTTATGGGCTCGGGTGCGGCGGCCGGTTGCGCGCGCGCCCCATTGGTCGGCGGCCGCAACAGGGCGAGCTGGTAAAGGTGCGGCGGCGGCTGGCGGCGGGTGCCACTGTGTGGGGAGACGCTGACTAGAGCGGAGCGCTTGCTACTGGTGTTGCTGCTGCCGTACGTTCGTTCGAGATGCCGCCCAAGACTAGCGGGAAGGCCGCCAAGAAGGCTGGCAAGGCGCAGAAGAACATTTCGAAGGGCGACAAGAAGAAGAAGCGCAAGAGGAAGGAGAGCTATGCCATCTACATCTACAAGGTGCTGAAGCAGGTGCACCCTGACACGGGCATCTCGTCGAAGGCGATGAGCATCATGAACAGCTTCGTGAACGACATTTTCGAGCGCATTGCGGCCGAGGCTTCTCGCCTGGCGCACTACAACAAGCGCTCGACCATCACGTCCCGCGAGATCCAGACCGCTGTGCGGCTGTTGCTGCCTGGCGAGCTGGCCAAGCACGCCGTGAGCGAGGGCACGAAGGCGGTGACCAAGTACACGAGCTCCAAGTAAGGAGGTGGCTCTGGAATGGAAGGAAGGAAGGATGGAGAAGGCTCCTCCGTTGCGAGAGCGGCAAAACGGCCCTTTTCAGGGCCACCAACTTGCCTTTTGCGGGAAGGGCGGAATTGTTGTTGTTGTTGTTGTTGTTGTTTGTGTGGACGGCTGTGATGTATGTGTGCATTTTGATTGTGGGTGGGGGGGGCGCGTCAAAGCGTGTTGCGGGGTACGGCCACGAGGTTGGTCGCCGTGGCGTGGAATGGTGGCACGCCTCGTTGGAGTGGTTTTGACCCATTGGTGTTGGTGTTGGTGTGTGTTACCTGTCTGCGAGGGGGGACAGTGCGATCGGCGACTTTTGTGTCACCGTAACGACGGCCGTTTGCGGGTTTGTTTTTTTTTTTTTTGCACATCATACATGGCGAGGGTGAAATGTGAAATGTTTTTGTTTGGTTTGTTTTTTTTTTCTTTGCCGCCCACTATTCCCTTTGCTGTACGCCGAGTTTGACAATGGTGCGACGTAACTGCAGCGTGGAGGTGTGTGAGTGACGTTGAAATGAACGTGCCATTAAGACGCATTGTTGTTGTATTGTACTGTACGTGTACGGCGACACGCACGATGATGTACCATTCGACTCTGATTTTTGATAGCCGTGTCTGACTGATTGCGTACGACGCACGCACACCGATGTCGTCATTCAAGATGCACGCGTGTCCAGTGCAGTACAGTAAGCGCGACGCTAGACGACGACGACGACGACGACGACGACGACGACGACGACGGCGGCGGCGGTCGTCGTCGTTTGTTTGGCGAATGTCTGTACACGTGTTTGTCTGTGTCCATCCGGTATGTATTTGTTTGTTTGAAAGTGTTTTGTGTGTCGGTGACGTGGTCCGATCCGTCGCCCCCTGAGTAACTGTCGATCGGCGCGATAGACCGGCGTCACGCAACTGAACCGAAGTCTTGGGCACACCCGTCATACTGTTGTACACCGTCGCGCTGAGAACGGTAACGAAAGGTTGACTTTGATCGGTCGAATGTGTGGGCAGAACGTGAGGAATGAGGCAAGAGTGCAAGGAGGGGGGGCAAAAGAGAGAGGAAGGGAAAAAGGGGAGAAACGCATTCGTAGAGCAACGGAACGTTCCCGTGTCGGAGGCGTATTGGAGCCGCACTGAAATGCGTTTAACGGCGGCGCGGCTGCAAGTGTCTGCCGTGGTGAACGTTACCTTTGACGGCTGCATTGGGCTTTGCTTTCGCTTTCGCTTTCCCGGATGTACGTAACGTTTGTTGATATGGTTCTGAGGAAGAGTGTATGACAGTGCCGTGCCGTCCATGTTCGTGTGCCCTCCCATTGTGTGTATGCTATTGTCTGTGTACTTGAATGATGTATGTAGGTGTTAGTGGACATGTTTTACCAGTGGGGGGAAATGGATCGTCGATAGTTGCCGTCACTCTGTCACGGTCGAGATGACGCACCCTCCGTACAGAAAGGTGTCGAGAAAGTG
Organism: Schistocerca americana; assembly: GCF_021461395.2. Lineage (NCBI taxonomy): Eukaryota > Metazoa > Arthropoda > Insecta > Orthoptera > Acrididae > Schistocerca > Schistocerca americana. The sequence continues at coordinate 410,700 of NW_025726434.1, read as the reverse complement.
AGTGTGTGTGTGTGTGTGTGTGTGTGCGTGTGTGTGTGTGTGTGTGTGCGCGTCCGTGAATTGGCAGTGTTTGGAGGTGGGCGTGCCCTGCATGTGGCCCGGAAGGCTGTTCGTTTGGCGGTAGTGTTGTGTGGACAGGGGAGGGGCATGCGTAACGCTGCTGGCATGGCATTTCGGGAGATGGGAGGGGGCAAACGAGGAAACGAGGAGCGGCGGCCAAAGACGGGACGGGGAGGGGCGCGGTGTGGGTGGCTTGCGCCTGTGCTCGGCGTTGTGGTTTGTGCAAAAGAGGAGGAGAAAAACAATGAGTTGCCAGGGAGGGGAGCGGTGTTGTGTTGTGGTTGTCGTGGTGTAGCCGCAGACGCGGCTGTCAGTGAACGTGGCGAGACGGACGGATGCGCGGAGGGGCGGGGGCGGCGCATTTCGCCGGTGCCGTGCCGTGCCATGCCTGAAAGCCGCGTGGTCGCTGTGTTGTTGGTGGCGTGGGGGCGAGGAGAGTACCGTACGGGTGTGCTTGTGCGCCGGAAATGGCACACTGCGCCTGCCCGTCTTGGAGGCTGATGGCTGTGGTGTGGAAATGGGGCGCGGTGATGTTGAAGCAGAAAAGAAACCAAGAAAACGGAAGGCGTGATGCGGCGGTGGTGGTGAGAGCGGGAAAAACAAAACAAAAAAAAAAAAAAGAAGGAAAAACAACAAGAAACAAAAAAGAAAACAAAAAGTCTATCAATATTAAAATGTAAATGGAAATGGAAATGGACCCAGGTATAACCTCCCTGCACAAATAGCAGAGAGTCCGATGGTAATAAAAATGTGCCAGAATGTTAACGTCCCTACAAAAGAAACCCAACGATAATATTAATGAAAGAATGAACCGTATGTAACATTGCAACAGACACAATGAAACCTGATAAATTGTATAAGGGCAGCAGCGTTGACCTTTGGCCCTGTATTCAGAATAAAAAGAGCCAAAGATTGTTACCCCAATGAAAAAGACACTGAAACACGTATGTAACATAGCAGCGATGGCGAGACATTGTAGCATCTGTGACCAGAGAGTTTGCGCTGGACTGCGCGAGTGTTGCGAGCGGTTCTCAGTCAGTCAGTCAGTCAGTCGTTGCGAGTCTGTAGCTCTGTGTAGTTGAGGGCTGTACTCTGTCAGTAGTCGTCGCGTGCAGTACGCTAATAGTCGTCATGCAGAGCGGTCGGTCAGTAGTAGGAGCCGAGTGCGGTTGTGTGATGTAGGCGGTCGGCAACACTGGTCAAGATGGTGAATAAGGTATACTGTTAATTAATATAATCATTAGATAATGAAAAATTTTATTTATTGTAATTATTCTCCAACAAGTTCCCCAATAATAATGTTTATTTCAAAAGCATTTTTCAAACATTTAATTTTTTATTGAACTAAAGAGTTCGTTGCACTTCACATTTCATTCCACTTCTTTGAAGAAAAATTTCACTAAAATCACAAAAAAAGAGAATATTATTATTTGCAATGCAGTTCCTCCAAGCGCTGCGCAACAACAAGAGCAGAAATGTGACATCCATTTATTCGGAGGTAAGACTTTAATTCTGATTGTTTTGCACAGGGCCAAAGACCGATATTTCGGTTTAATTGAAGTTTCTTGTCACTGAACGGACTTTAAATGTTGTGAAGAATTTATATTTGAGTCAGATTGCGAATTTCACATTTTTGTTGCCATTTTCAATACCTCTCATTGTGGGCGAGGTTACAATTAGCGCAATGTCCATTAGCATCCGTAAATAACATTGTCCATTATTTTAAAATTTGCGGGGAGGTTACAACACACACAAAAAAAAAAAAAAAAAAAAAATTTGCATTTATATCCGCTCCTCAATTGTAGATACCCCTTACACAGCTGTGTGCAATGAATGAGTGCTGGCTGGTAATTAATTGCACTCCTTGGAGGGAAATGCCATAGGAAGTAGTCTTTAAAAAGTGAATGTTTTTCGTTAAAAGACAAAAGGTACTTTAGAAAAAAGTAATAGTGGGGCTTTTGTTGTTGAACAAAATAAGTACAATGAACATACGTTATCAGATTTGCGCAATGCAGCTTCACACTACCTTTTGATTATAACACAATATACTATACATCGTCCCGAACCGTGACCAGAGTCGCGAGACGAGCAGAGCACGCCGCCGACGCCCGCTCAGTACAACCGTCCACCCGCTACTACTGTCGACCGACTACTACCTCTCCCGACTCGCGCTACAATATATATAACAACTGTTCCTGGCGACCCGGTGCGTGCCACTACTGTCGTCTGGCGCGGTCCAAGCGCCGACTAGCAACGATAAATAACTCTCTGGTCAGACAGAGATGCTGTCATGCCTCGCCATCGCTCTGGTAATGAATACATACGTGTTGCAGCGTGCGTACCACCGGAACACGCAGTGGCGGAGCCAAAGACTGTGTTGTCGAGGTCGAGTGCGAGCGGGAAGAGAGGCAGCGTCGGCACGGAGATGCAAGCGAGCGCGAGACGCACGGGGGCTGCGGCGTGGCGCGTTTGCGGTCGGCGCCTTTGGTGGCAACGGCCGGGACAAGCAGCGGTGTATGGTGTGGTGCGGGGCGGACAGGGGCGGCGGTGGACGGGGAGGAGGCGGCGCGACGACGGCATGGGGGCGAAAACGGGACGGGGGACGGCGGATGCTGAGAGGCGTCACGCGCGGACAGGACACAGACACAGAGACACACAGATTGGAAAGGGAGGGTGCGCGGTAGTAGTTGGGAATGTGCGTACCGTGCGGGATGGGAGTGGGCGAGGAACACGGTCGTGGCCCCCTGTTTTTTGGGTGCGTGTGATGACGTCGGTGTGTTGTGGGAAGGGAAGGTGCTGTGGCGGCGGCGCGTAATGGGCGTAGGCCGAAAAGAGAAAGGAACGTGGGCAGTGTGTTGGCAAGCGTCGGTTCGACTGCGACGTTGATGGGCAGGGCAAGGTTAATGGTGGTAGGAGTAGGCGTGTGGGCGCAAAAAATCTGCCGCTGCAGGCGGTGCCGTAACCGCCATGGCGGGAAGGAGAGAGAGAGGGCCAAAGAAAGAAAGAAAGAAAGAAAGAAAGAAGAAAACAAAAAAAAAAACAAAAAAAAAAAGGAGGCGGGGGCGAAAGTGGAGAGGCGGTGGTGTGAGAAGGGCGGGGGCGGAAGGAAGGCAGGAAGGACAAGAGGCGAGGCGACGGCTTGCTTTGTGTATCGGTCGGTCTCTGGCTATGCTTCGTTTTCTGCAGCAGGGTCGGTGCGCGGCGTGGCTCGCGGCAGTGGGAACGCCTGGTGGCTGGACGGCCAGCAATGCGGTTGGATGGGCGGCCACAGCACCGCACCTGTGCCCGAGGAGGAGACGCTGGCGGCGGGCCCTGAGGTGAGGCCGGCTCGGCTGGGGCTGTGGATGTGTAGGTGTGCGCCGCTGCTGCAACAACGAGTAAAACGCGAGAAGAAGGGATGGCGGTAGAGAGAGAGAAAAAAAAAAAGGTCGTGTTGTGTTGATGCGCAGGCAGACGCGTACAGAGAGACGAGCCCGGTCTGCAGCAGGGTGTGGCCGTGCCGAGTGCAGAGCAGCGGCGGCTCGGTTCGGTTCGGTTCGGCCCGGCCCGGCGGGCCGCGCTGTTGTCGCGGACGTGAGCGCCCCCTGGCGGGTGGCCGGAGGCGGCGCGGCGTGTTGGACGTGTGGCTGGTGGCAGTGCACAATTTGCGAGTGGCTGGCGGTGTGGTGTGGCGGTTGGCGCGTCGGGCGGCGGAGAGAGAGAGAGAGAGAGAGAGAGGGAGGAGAGGTATGTGTTGCGGGCGCCCTTTGCTGCGCTGCGTCGTTGCGTGTGCCGTACAGGGCGGGCGCTTGTCGACTGTGTGGGCGGTGTGGCGAATTGGCGTGAAACGGCTGCCGAGAGGTGTGTGGTAGCGAGCCGGTCGTTGTCAGTGCGAAGGGGAATGTGCGTGCGTTTGGCGGTTTCGGTGTGCTTTTTGCGGCGTGAGAGTGGGAATTAGTGGGGCCGGCTGTTGTGTTGGTTCCTTGTGTCTTGTGTCGCGTAGCTTGATGGCAACGTGGAAGGACGCCGGTTTCGTTTCGAGCCTTGCGTGTGGTTGTCGACGTTGACTGGTTGGCGTGTGCCGATGCACGTGCATGTGTGGGTCGCGAGTGCGTTTTTGGCTGTGTGTGTGTGTGTGTGTGTGTTTTGGGGGGGAAGGGGGAGGCGGTGGTGAAAGTGCAGTCGTTGCCACGGGCGTCGTCGGGTGGGGCTGGGGCTGTGCGTCGTGGCGGAAAGGTGGTAGGTTGCGGGAAGCGAGCCCGTCGTTGACGGTGTCGCGTGAGTTGTGAATCGAGTGGGGCGCGGGGCGCGGGACAGGAGCAGCGTGCCGCTGCGTCGTGGTCGTCAGCAGAGGCTGTGCGTGTGCTTGTCCTTTTTGTGGGCGGTTCGTGCGAGGCGTTTTTGTTTTGTGTTGCCCTAGTTGTTAGTTTATTTTGTTTGTGTTTGTTATTTTGAGACGACGACTGGTTGGTGGCGTGCGCGCGAAGTGGCGGTGTGCGCTTCCCGTGTCGTTTGTGTTGTTTTGTTTTTGTTTTGTTTTTTTTTGCACTGGGCCCCGGGGGGTGGGTGGGTGGGTGGGTGGGTGGGTGGGTGCGTGCGTGCGTGTGTGTCGATTGCCGGCTGGCGAAAGGTGCGCCATCGGCGGGGTGGGTCGCCGGCACAAGTAGAGGCGGCGGCGTTGTTGCTGTTGTTGTGTGGTGTTTGTTTTGTTCGGCTGTGTCGGCGAGCTGTGTTGCGGTGCGTGTGAATGGTGGTGCAAAAGTGCTGGCGTTGGGGCTGCGACTGCGACGGCGGCGAGCCGCGGGCGCGCATGATAGTGATGTTGTGAACAGCGGCTGTGTACGGTAGTGGTGTTGTTGTAGCACGACGTGCATCCGGGCCGGCGCGGAAAGCGCAGTTGCGGGCGGTTGCCCTTCGGTGCCAGCCATGTCGCGTGAGCGGCGGGTTGCTCTGGTGTCGACACGTGGTGCTCTGGGTTGTTGTGTGGTGCCCTTTGGCCGGTGGGGGTGGTTCGCGTGTGTCTCGTTCGCGCTCGGTATCTGGTCGTGGTCGTGCTGCTCCCCCGTCTGTCGGCGGTTTTCGACGTCGTCTGTACGTTTTTGTTCGTTTGCGGCGTGCCTGCCGACGTCGCCCCGTCGCGACCTTTCAACCGAAAGTGTGGCGCCCGAAGGTGAACGAACGTAACCCTGACCTCGGCGCTTTACGCTGAGCCGAGCGAACCGAACCTAACCTGTGGTGTGGCGAGGTGAGCTCAGCCTGTGAGCCCCTAACGTCTACGTACGGTAAGCTGTCCGGCTCACGCCTCACGTTTGAACGCTTTTTTAACCTACGTTTGACGCTTCTTAACCTAGCACTGACCCCTTAACCTAACGTGTAACCTAACCTAACCTAACCTAACCTAACCTAACCTAGCCTAGCCTCTGACGCCTGACGTGTTTGAATGCTTAACCTAAGTTTGACGCTTAACCTAACCCAAGTCCCCTTAACCTAACCCATGTCCACCTAACCTAACCTAACCTAACCTAGACGTGTAAACGTAATGTGTAACGCGTAACGTGTAAGGTCGGCTGGCGTGTGTGCTGACGGCAGATTGGGTTGGTCTGTAGATTCGGATTGCGGTTTGCCTCGGTCGAGGGGTTGGGTCGGAAGCGGCGAGGGGCGGCGGCGCCTGTTGCGCAGGCGGCGTCCGTTTGCGGCGGGCAATTGTTGAGAAACGGCTGTGAATGTTGGCGGGCGAGAGGAGGAGGAGGACGGCGCGCGATGTGGCCCGACGGCTGCGGGCCGATCGGGAAACGGCGGGAGGGCGACGGAAGGCGATGGGGCGGCGGAGGCGCGTTTGCACGGCCGTCATCGCCGCACGCCTCGGCTTGTGTGGCTGTGGCGCCGGCCGCGCTGGCCGGGCTGCCGCGGCGACGGTGTGGGAGTTTTGCCGAGGGTTTGGCCATTGTGGCGGGTCGTCGGCTGGGGCTGTGGGGGCGGCATTTGGGCGGGGGCGGCGATTCTCGGCGGGCCGACCCAGGCTGTAGCGCGCGGTAGCTGCAGTTTGGCCGTGGTTTGCGGCGCTGCCGTGGCGACTGGTTGGCGACTGTGGTGTGGCTGTGTGTAGCCCCATCCTCGGTGGTTTGAAAGGCGCGGGCGGTTGTGGCGCAGGTTTGGGGCTGCTCCGCACAGGCTGTCGGACGTTGGGCGGTAGCAAGCGCCCATCCGCCAGTCGTTATGTCCCAAGAAGAGGAGAGCAACACAGGATTTACCTGGCGGCATTGCCTGCATTCGTCAGAGGAGAGAGGGTGTGTTGAACTTCTTTATTTGTTGTATGGCATCGGGGTATGCGGGATCATAAAAAGAAAATCATAGGGACGGAGCTGCAAGCAGCGTCCGCTTGGTGCACTCCCGAGTCTCAGCGGTCGAGGAGTGCAACAGGCCGCTGATAGCGGTCACGAACATCTTGAGGTGCGCCAACGTCTCGAATGAGTGGATTGGCAGAGGCGCGCGACCGTCGGTAAAAACGGCTGGCATTCTGCTGTATGCGGGGCATCACTTCCAGTTCATCAGCTGCATGGTGGAGGTACTGATGCGGAAACTGCGGGTGTACATGGAAGACCCGCCGGAGGATCTTATTCTGTTGCGCCTGAAGACGCTGAATATGCGTGGGAGCCGCATTGCCCCAGGCCTCACACGCATAGTCCACAATTGGTCGTATAAATAAGCGGAAGATGAGGAGGCCATTCCGGATGGAGAGGTCAGACCCTTCATTAAGGAATGGGTACAGCGCACCCATCCGCTGGTGGACTTTGGTACGGACGGCGTCGATGTGTGGCTTCCACAGTAGGCGATCGTCCATGATAACGCCCAGGTACCGGACGGTCTTCTGCCAGGGGAGGGCGGTCCCATAGAGTCGAAGTGGCGGGGCCGGCATCGTCGTCTTCCTCGTAAAGACGATGGCCTGCGTCTTCAGGGGGTTGAACCGGATGCGCCAGCGAGCTGCCCAGATCTCGAGGTCGTCGCATGCCTGCTGCAACCGGGAATGCATGGCGGCATGCCACCGGCTCCTGGTGTAGAGCATCGTATCGTCGGCGTAGACGGCTTTCTCCACTCGGGGCGACGTCGGAAGGTCCGAGGTAAATATAGTATAAAGGACGGGGCCCAGGACGGAGCCCTGCGGCACCCCGGCGACGATAGGTCTGGCAGTGGAGAGAGCCGCGTCAACGCGGACAGCGAAAGTACGGTGCTGCAGGTACGACGCAATGAGGCGCACGTACGCTCGGGGAAACCCAAGGTGGTCCATCTTCCAGAGAAGTCCAGCATGCCAAACACTGTCAAAGGCCTTCGTGACATCTAGAAGAACCGCTCCACAGTATTCCCGGTTGTTGAAGGCGCGAGTGATGTACTCCACAACACGTACAATCTGCTGGGTCGTGGAGTGGCCGCTGCGGAATCCAAACTGTTCCGGGGGGAGGATTTCCCGAATATCCAGGATGGTCCGGAGTCGCTGAAGAAGAAGCCGCTCAAACAGCTTGCTGATGTGCGGAAGCAAACTGATAGGCCGGTAGGATTTTGGGTCCTTCCGATCCTTGCCCGGCTTAGGAACAGCAATAACGATGGAGTGCTTCCACGCTGCAGGGTAGGTGCGAGTCCGCAGAACCCAATTGAAGATGGCAGTGAGATGAACCACAGCCAGGAGCGGCAGGTTCTTCAGGACCCGGCCGGTAATGTCGTCAACACCTGGAGCCTTGGACGCCGGGAGAGCCTTGATGCTTGCACGGACTGCGGCCACTGAAATAGGTGGTATGTCGTCACGGTCCTCCTCCCCATCCCCGTGGAGGATGGTCTGCACTGCTGCGTCAACCTGGTCGACGTGTAGCTGGTCCACATCGTCTTGAAGGGGGGTAAAATTCTCCTGAAAGATGTCCGCAAGGAGATTCGCCTTATCCTCATGTAGATAGGCCGTCCCAGTCGGTGTTGCAAGAGGGGGCATCCGTGTCCTGCGCTTCGTAAAAAAGCGGACCGCATTCCAGTGCATGGGGTCAGGGGTGAACGCCTGCAGTTTCTCAGCCCAGCGGCGATTCTTATGCTGGACAATTGCGGCCTTGATGTCACGGCGCAGGCTGTTGATGTGGCGCTTCAGCTGTGGGTCCCTGGTCACACGCCATTCCTTGCAGAGGCGATTACGTGTGCGTATGTCCTGGAGGATTTCCGCTGGGAGAGCGGAAGATGCGACTGTGCTGGTGCGCGGGCGGGGCGACGCTCCCACCAGAGCTGCTGTGAGTGTATCAGCAAACTGGGCTGCAGAGGCCTCATGAACGCCGACGCCATCCACCTGTCGCTGCAGGGCTGCAGTAACTCGACGCTGAAAGCACGGCCAGTCCGTGCGGTTGAGATTGAGCCGGCCCGTACTCTGCACCGGGGCGACGTCCAGTTGAAAGAGAACTGGCAGGTGGTCGGAGTTCAGTTCGTGAAGGACTTCAGCAGTCAGGAACTGATTAAGTCCCCGAGTAATGGCGATGTCAAGAATGTCGGGCCTCCCTCTGCTAGGATAACACGTCGGCTCCACGGGCCCACAGACATACGCGTTCACCTCTTCAGTGGCCTGGAGTAGAAGGCGCCCATTACGATTGGTGACCAATGAATTCCAGGCCGCATGTTTGCAATTAAGGTCACCTGCGATGAAATATTTGCCTGGAGTCCGCAGAAGGAGACGGGCATCATCGATGAGGAGCTGGCGGCGAGGGCTCCGGTAGACAGCCATAAACGTGACCGGTCCAGTGGCTGTTTCAACCTGGACAGCAGTGACTTCTATAGACCCGATGGCAGGCGGTTGAATTTCACAATGCGGGATGGAGGAGCGGATGAAGATCGCCGTGCCACCCCCCTGCGTCGGTCTGTCGGTCCGAAAGCAGCGGTAATTTGCGATGTTGGAGCGGATGCCTGGTTTGAGAAACGTCTCATTCACCAGGCATATGTCCACGTCATGTTCAAACAAGAACTGCCGAAGCTCCTCAAGGTCGTAGGTGAGGTTGGCGGCATTATAAGCCACTATGCGGAAATCATCCAAGCGGCGGCGTCTAGGCATGCTGGGCTACTGAAGTGTCGGCAGTGGGAGCCCGAAGGCTGCGTGAGATCGTCGCCTCCACTGTGGCGGCGATGGTTGCAGGCAGGTTGACGATGGCGGTGGTCAACTCGGTCACCATCGTGGTCAGATGCTGCAGCAGCTGGAAAACGTCTTGGAGTCCAACAGTAGGCACAGCTGTAGGCGAAGGAGAAGCTGGCTGGCGGTCCTGGCGTGCAGGAGGCGGTGGGACGCTGGGCACCTCGGCAGCCGCGGTCGCCCGTGGTTGGGAGACGCCCTTTAGTGCATCTGCCACTGTGACACCGGGCTGGATCATCGCGGACCGGCGTTCAAGTAGGGAGGGCCACGTACGCTTGTCACTGGCCGGCTGTGTGGGCGGCGGTTGTCGCCTCCGTCGGGTATCAGCACGTCGGGAAGGCGGGACGGGCGGAAGACCCCGCTGCCGACGGCTAGCCTCCTTATGCTTCGCGCAGGAACGAAAATTGGCAGGATGACTGCCTCCACACAGGCCACAGACGGGCGGCTCATCCTTGCTTCGTGGACAAAGGCGGCTGTCGTGGCCAGCACCACACTTGACGCACATAGGCGGCATAGTGCAGTGACGGGCCACGTGGTTGAACCCTTGGCACCGGAAGCATTGGACCGGGCCACGGGACTTCCGCAGACGTTCCACGGTGACGGAGAGGTCGTAAATCCTGGTTAGCTGGAATATTTCCCGATGCCGAGGAGTGTCCTGCAGGACGACGACGCGGTGGCCAGTAAGCTGATTGGTCCCGGGCATACGATGGTAATCCACCACCGTCGCGACGAAGCCGAGGTCCTCAAGTTCTTCCTTCAGTTCGTCATGGGTGAGAGACGCCGGAATGTGCTTCAACAGCGCCTTCAGAGTCGGCGGACGGACCGCTGGATAGGTATACATGGGGATACCCTCTCGCCCAACCATATCCATTACAGTCACATAATCCTCAGTACAGGAGAGGTTGAGTTTGAGGGTATCACCCCCCGTCTGCTTGGCAGTAAACGACTGCTTACAGTGTTCCTTTAACCACGTGTGCAGTTGCTTGTAGGAATTCTTAAACTGCAACACAATGGGCGGCACCTTCCGCTGCAGCTGAGGCTGGGACGGTGGCTGCTGCGCCCCCTGCTGTTGCTGTTGCTGCTGGGGCGGTGGAACGTCGTCCGCGCCGTCTTGGATGACGTCGTAGCGGTTAGACGTTGGCACCGCGTCCGTGTCAGGCCGCCGCTGCGGCTGCTTCGAGACCTTCTTCTTTGGTGGCTTCCGGAAACCGTCATCTGCCCCGGTGGCGGCGTCGCCGGTGCGCTTACGACTATGCTGCTGGTGGCCGTCGTCATCTTCACCCGAAGAGTCATGAGTGCAATCCATACCGAGATCCAAAGTCCTTGCACAGGTCGTCAACAGATCGTTTTCACGGAGGCGTTGCCTGGTCATCATAGGTGGGGGGCCGGATGAGGCCGCCGACGAAGTATTCTCCGCCGGACGGCGATCCGCCACACCCTCAGCCGGAGTAGCGTCCGTAGACATAACGAGCTCTCGCGCGACACGTCCGCTCTCGTCGGAAGACTAACTCCGAATGGGTAGCAAGCGCGGGAGGCGCGGCGCGGCGGCGCGCAGAGTGGCGGCCGCTCTCTCGGCCGTCCGCGCCCGCCCGCGACACTGGCTGGGCCCTTGTGATTCTCTGCTCCGCTGCTGTGCTGTGCTTGCGTGCCTGCCGTCCCGCTCGCTCTCGCTCTCGCTGTGTGTTACGCGCGTCGTCGAAATGGCAGATCAGGCGGCTACGAACGAGACTGCTGCGGCACCCGCCGCCACCGGCACTACGAAGAAGGCCAAGTCTGCGTCGTCTGCGAAGAAGCCGCGCGCCAAGCCTGCGCACCCGCGCACCTCTGAGATGGTGACGGCCGCCATCAAGAGTCTGAAGGAGCGCGGCGGGTCGTCGCTGCAGGCGATCAAGAAGTACATAGCCGCGCACTACAAGCTGGACGCGGAGAAGCTGGCGCCGTTTATCAAGAAGTACCTCAAGTCGGCCGTCGTGGCGGGCGAGCTGGTGCAGACGAAGGGGAAGGGCGCGTCCGGCTCGTTCAAGCTTGCCGGCGCCGGCGGCGGGGGGGCGGCCGAGGGCGGCAAGGCTCGTGCTGGCGGTGCCAAGAAGAAGCGCGCCGCTCCGGCCAGCAAGGAGAAGAAGGGCGCCCGTGCGGCCGGCGCAAAGAAGGCTGGTGGCGTGAAGGCGGCGACCGGTCGGAAGGCGGGCGCCGCCAAGAAGGCGTCTGCGGCGTCGGCCGCTCCCGCGGGTGCGAAGAAGGCGGCTGCGGCCAAGCCGGCCAAGGCCAAGTCGCCGTCGAAGGCGAAGAAGGCCGCCAAGGTTCCGACGAAGAAGCCGAAGGCGCCGCGCCCGAAGAAGGCGACGACGCCGTCTAAGGCGAAGGCTTCGCCCAAGAAGAAGAAGTAGAGTAGAGGAGAAAGAGATGGGAAAGGAAGGGTTTGGCGCTTGACTCCGTCGTCCCCACCCCCCGTCGTCGTCTAGTGGCGCGCAAGAGACGCGCGGCCCAAAACGGCCCTTCTCAGGGCCATCAAAGCACGTCGGGGAAGGTTTTGATTGTCGTGTTGCGTTTGGTGTGGGTGTCTGTCTGGCGTTTCTGTATGCCCGTGGGGATGCTGTTTGCGTGCCGCGGTGGTTGGATTGCGGGGGTCGGTGGCGGGTGTGGGCGGCGGTAGCGGTAAGCGGTGTTGTTGTTGTTGTTGTTGTTGTTGTTGTCGTGGTTGATTGTCGCCGTGTTTGTGGCGGCGGCCGACGGTTGGTTTTCTGTCACGTTGTTTTGTTTGAATACGTTGGTTGGCTTGCCTGCGTTCGTTCTTCTCGGATGTCTGTCTTGTCGAGTCGTGTCTGGTCTTTGTTTTGTTCCTTTGTGTGTGTTATGTTTTGCAACGGGGGGCACGTTGAGATGTGGAAGGAGTCGGCGGGGATTTCGGTGGCGTGTAGAGCGAGCGAGCGCGCCTGCCTGGCCGTTGGCCGTCGGAGTGGAGTGCGGGGTTTTTTGTTTTCGAAACGAAAGCGGCGGCCGGCCAGCCACCCGTGCGGTGTGACGTCGGCCGTTGGGTATTGTGCGCTTGGAGCGCCGGGGAGGGATGATGTGTGATTGTTGCGCGCTGCTAGCAGGCAGGCAGGCAGGCAGGCAGGCAGAGTGAGCGGGTGTGGCGGACGGACGGGAAGTGGCGGTTTTTGTTTTTGGGTTGCGGGGCGAGAGGCAGGCGACCGACAAAGTTTGCTCGCGACGGAGAGATGTTAGTGGCCCTGAAAAGGGCCGTTTTTGTTTGTGCGGTGCGGTGCCGCGGCGCGGTTTAGGCGCGCTCGCCGCGGATGCGGCGCGCGAGCTGGATGTCCTTGGGCATGATGGTGACGCGCTTGGCGTGGATTGCGCACAGGTTGGTGTCTTCGAAGAGGCCGACGAGGTAGGCCTCGCTGGCCTCCTGCAGGGCCATGACTGCGGAGCTCTGGAAGCGCAGGTCGGTCTTGAAGTCCTGGGCGATCTCGCGCACTAGGCGCTGGAATGGCAGCTTGCGGATGAGCAGCTCTGTGCTCTTCTGGTAGCGCCTGATTTCTCGCAGGGCGACGGTGCCCGGCCTGTAGCGGTGGGGCTTCTTGACGCCTCCGGTGGCGGGCGCGCTCTTCCTCGCCGCCTTGGTGGCGAGCTGTTTGCGCGGCGCCTTTCCGCCGGTGGACTTGCGGGCCGTTTGCTTTGTGCGGGCCATAGCGGTAGCGGAGCGGCGTGCGTGGAGGTTAGGTGCGGCGCGGCGTCCGGTGCTGCCTTGACAACGGGCCCGCGCGCCTCCGTGCTGCGCTTATATGCCCTCGGTTGCGCGTGGTGGGGGGAGGGCGGGCCAGAGTCTATATAGGGGGGCGGCGGGCGCGCCGGGCGCAGATATCGACGAAGAACACGTCCGCCTCGTAGCAGACCGTCTTCCAGTCTTCTTACGTGAACGCGCAGAGGACGACGAGATTCAGCCTGTCTCGTCGGACGAAGTGCAACTACAGCTTCGCCACCTTCAGCGCAAGAAAGCAGGCGGAGCAGACAACATCACCAACCTGATGCTGAAGCAGCTTCCCGACGCCGCAGCACAACATCTTGCGGCCATTTTTAACGGGATTCTGCGCTCCAGCGAGTATCCAGCCTGTTGGAAGCATGCTGAGGTAGTCGCCTTGCCGAAGCCGGGGAAGGACGCGCGCATTGCGAAGAACTACCGGCCCATCAGTCTTCTACCAGCAACTTCCAAGGTCTTCGAAAGGTTGTACCTGGTCCGCCTGCTGGCGCATGTAAACGCCGAAGGACTTCTCCCCGACGAGCAGTTCGGGTTCCGTCGGGAACACGCGACGACGCACCAGCTGCTCCGCCTGACGGAGGAAGCGTTTGGAGCCGTTGACCGACGTAAGTATTTCGGCGCTCTCTTGCTGGACGTGTCTCGTGCCTTTGACTCCGTGTGGCATGACGGCCTCCTGTACAAGCTTCTTGTGCAGGGGGTACCCGTGTCGCACGTGAGGCTCCTGCAGAGCTATCTGCAGGATAGGACGTTTCACGTCCGTGCTTCCAGTGGAATTTCCACGGAGCGCCGTATACTTGCGGGTGTACCTCAAGGCTCGGTCATCGGTCCGACGCTGTACTCCCTCTATACCGCCGACCTGCCACGCACGAACCGCGTCCAGACGGCACTCTATGCTGACGACACGGCGATCTACAGCAGCAGCTGGAGCGTCGACGTCTTGCAGCGGCGTCTACAGGCAGCCACCGACGAGCTCTCGGAGTGGGCAAGAAAGTGGCGCCTCGCCTACAACGGAGACAAGAGCCAGGCGATAATCATAACAAATCGCCCCCTCCGTCAAGACGCGCCGACAGTCTCGGTGTGTGGTGTGCCAGTACCTTGGAGCCACACCGCCAAGTACTTAGGCGTTACTTTAGACCGGCGTCTCACATGGCAGCAACATATAGAAGCAACCAGAGGAAAGGCACTGGGTAGATTGAGGCTGCTCTACCCAGTGCTCAACCCCACGACAACGCTGCCAGAAGACGTCGGTCTTACGCTGTACAAGGCCGCCATTCGACCGCTGCTGGAGTACGCCGCAGTCGTGTGGGGCAACACGGCTGAAACCAACCTCAAACGCCTTCAGACAATACAAAACAGGGCGTTGCGTCTTGCACTGCATCTACCCAAGGACTTCCCAACAGAGGAGCTCCACCACGTCGCTGGAATCAAGCCGCTGCGGCAACGATTCAGAGATACAGCGACGACCTTCTATGAAAAGGCCGAGAGGTCAGCCAACCAACTGGTTAGAGGACTCGGCCACCGGCCACACTGGCGAGCGTCCCTTCGCTGGCCAGACTTGCTGCGGCAGTAATCACGCAGCATACCCTAACACAAAGTCCGCAGTGCAGGACAGCATAGAAAAACATAAGCCTACCCCATAAAGAAGACACTGCTTATTGTAGGAAAAATAGCGATAGGCTATTATAACCTACAACTACATCACGTGGAACAAACACGCATGTTCCACACATTTGCACACACGGCGACGGCCGGGCGCAGACCGTAGCCGACTCGCCAGCCGCTGCAGCTGCTGTTTGTGCACGTTTTGCTTTGCCCGAGGAAGGAAGGATGACAGGCCGCGGCAAGGGAGGAAAGGGGCTCGGCAAGGGTGGCGCCAAGCGGCACCGCAAGGTGTTGCGCGACAACATCCAGGGCATCACGAAGCCCGCCATCCGCCGCCTGGCTCGCAGGGGCGGCGTGAAGCGCATCTCTGGTCTGATCTACGAGGAGACCCGCGGGGTGCTGAAGGTGTTCCTGGAGAACGTGATCCGCGACGCGGTGACGTACACTGAGCACGCCAAGCGCAAGACTGTGACGGCCATGGACGTGGTGTACGCCCTGAAGAGGCAGGGGCGCACCCTGTACGGTTTCGGCGGTTAGGCTGCGTCGCAGCGGGCGCTGGCCTTCCCGCGGCCGTGCTTGTGGGTGGGAGAGACTAGAAAACGGCCCTTTTCAGGGCCACCACACTGTTCGGAAGTTGAAAAGTGCGAAAGAGTCTGTGTTGTTGCTGCTGCGTGTGTGCGCTGTGTTGTTTGTTTGTTTCTTTCTCTCTTTCTTTCTTTGTTTCTTTCTTTCCGTTTGAGCGACGTGATGTGACTGGGAGGGGAGAAGGAAAGGAAACGTGTCATGTGGCTGGCTGTGTGTGGAGCTGCTTCGTTTGTGTGTCTTTGTATCGATCGCGACGGAGATGGCGGGCTGTGTGTTGTTGTGCGAGAGGCGGTGATTATTTGCTTGCGTGGTTTGGCTCTGTGTGTTTGCGGCGGCGTTGGGGTTTCCGAGGCAAGGCGTGTGGGCATAGGCGGCCGGATCAGCTGTTTCGTTCGTGTCGACGGCCGTTGCGCGCGGGAGTGGAGGGCGGTGTGTCGACACGCCTCCCTTTAACAATGGTCATTATTGCTGCCGTTGTCGTTTGGAAGGCGACTGCGACCGTGCAAAATGTGTGTGTGTGTGTGTGTGTGTGTGTGTTGGGCCACACGGGCTGTGTGGACGACAAGATGGCGGACGTGCGCCGGCGGCGGCTGTGCTGTGAAAGTGCAAAGTTAAAACAAAACAAGGTGCGGCGAGGACGACTGAAATTTTGCTTTGGACGTAGGTTTGTGTGGTGGCCCTGAAAAGGGCCGATTGTTGTGGGCCGAGCCGGCAAAGCGCGTTGCGTGCAGGGGAGCACGCGGCGCTGCGATTGCCTGGCCTCCTTTAGGCCTTCTTCTCGGTCTTCTTTGGCAGCAGGACGGCCTGGATGTTGGGCAGGACACCACCCTGTGCGATGGTGACGCCCGACAGGAGCTTGTTGAGCTCCTCGTCGTTGCGGATGGCAAGCTGCAGGTGGCGCGGGATGATGCGCGTCTTCTTGTTGTCGCGGGCCGCGTTTCCGGCCAGCTCGAGCACCTCAGCCGCGAGGTACTCCATGACGGCGGCGAGGTAGACGGGCGCCCCGGCGCCGACGCGCTCTGCGTAGTTTCCCTTGCGCAGGAGGCGGTGGATTCTGCCGACCGGGAACTGGAGCCCAGCCCTGCTTGAGCGGGACTTTGACTTGCCCTTGACTTTGCCTCCCTTTCCGCGTCCGGACATGGCGATGGGCTAGCGACGGTGCACACGAAACGGAAACGAAAACGACCGGTGCGAGCGGCAGCGAGTCGAGCAGCGGAGTGCGTGCCGGCGCAGCCGGGGTGGGGGTGCTTTATGGGCTCGGGTGCGGCGGCCGGTTGCGCGCGCGCCCCATTGGTCGGCGGCCGCAACAGGGCGAGCTGGTAAAGGTGCGGCGGCGGCTGGCGGCGGGTGCCACTGTGTGGGGAGACGCTGACTAGAGCGGAGCGCTTGCTACTGGTGTTGCTGCTGCCGTACGTTCGTTCGAGATGCCGCCCAAGACTAGCGGGAAGGCCGCCAAGAAGGCTGGCAAGGCGCAGAAGAACATTTCGAAGGGCGACAAGAAGAAGAAGCGCAAGAGGAAGGAGAGCTATGCCATCTACATCTACAAGGTGCTGAAGCAGGTGCACCCTGACACGGGCATCTCGTCGAAGGCGATGAGCATCATGAACAGCTTCGTGAACGACATTTTCGAGCGCATTGCGGCCGAGGCTTCTCGCCTGGCGCACTACAACAAGCGCTCGACCATCACGTCCCGCGAGATCCAGACCGCTGTGCGGCTGTTGCTGCCTGGCGAGCTGGCCAAGCACGCCGTGAGCGAGGGCACGAAGGCGGTGACCAAGTACACGAGCTCCAAGTAAGGAGGTGGCTCTGGAATGGAAGGAAGGAAGGATGGAGAAGGCTCCTCCGTTGCGAGAGCGGCAAAACGGCCCTTTTCAGGGCCACCAACTTGCCTTTTGCGGGAAGGGCGGAATTGTTGTTGTTGTTGTTGTTGTTGTTTGTGTGGACGGCTGTGATGTATGTGTGCATTTTGATTGTGGGTGGGGGGGGCGCGTCAAAGCGTGTTGCGGGGTACGGCCACGAGGTTGGTCGCCGTGGCGTGGAATGGTGGCACGCCTCGTTGGAGTGGTTTTGACCCATTGGTGTTGGTGTTGGTGTGTGTTACCTGTCTGCGAGGGGGGACAGTGCGATCGGCGACTTTTGTGTCACCGTAACGACGGCCGTTTGCGGGTTTGTTTTTTTTTTTTTTTTGCACATCATACATGGCGAGGGTGAAATGTGAAATGTTTTTGTTTGGTTTGTTTTTTTTTTCTTTGCCGCCCACTATTCCCTTTGCTGTACGCCGAGTTTGACAATGGTGCGACGTAACTGCAGCGTGGAGGTGTGTGAGTGACGTTGAAATGAACGTGCCATTAAGACGCATTGTTGTTGTATTGTACTGTACGTGTACGGCGACACGCACGATGATGTACCATTCGACTCTGATTTTTGATAGCCGTGTCTGACTGATTGCGTACGACGCACGCACACCGATGTCGTCATTCAAGATGCACGCGTGTCCAGTGCAGTACAGTAAGCGCGACGCTAGACGACGACGACGACGACGACGACGACGACGACGACGACGGCGGCGGCGGTCGTCGTCGTTTGTTTGGCGAATGTCTGTACACGTGTTTGTCTGTGTCCATCCGGTATGTATTTGTTTGTTTGAAAGTGTTTTGTGTGTCGGTGACGTGGTCCGATCCGTCGCCCCCTGAGTAACTGTCGATCGGCGCGATAGACCGGCGTCACGCAACTGAACCGAAGTCTTGGGCACACCCGTCATACTGTTGTACACCGTCGCGCTGAGAACGGTAACGAAAGGTTGACTTTGATCGGTCGAATGTGTGGGCAGAACGTGAGGAATGAGGCAAGAGTGCAAGGAGGGGGGGCAAAAGAGAGAGGAAGGGAAAAAGGGGAGAAACGCATTCGTAGAGCAACGGAACGTTCCCGTGTCGGAGGCGTATTGGAGCCGCACTGAAATGCGTTTAACGGCGGCGCGGCTGCAAGTGTCTGCCGTGGTGAACGTTACCTTTGACGGCTGCATTGGGCTTTGCTTTCGCTTTCGCTTTCCCGGATGTACGTAACGTTTGTTGATATGGTTCTGAGGAAGAGTGTATGACAGTGCCGTGCCGTCCATGTTCGTGTGCCCTCCCATTGTGTGTATGCTATTGTCTGTGTACTTGAATGATGTATGTAGGTGTTAGTGGACATGTTTTACCAGTGGGGGGAAATGGATCGTCGATAGTTGCCGTCACTCTGTCACGGTCGAGATGACGCACCCTCCGTACAGAAAGGTGTCGAGAAAGTGAGTGTGTGTGTGTGTGTGTGTGTGTGTGTGTGTGTGTGTGTGTGTGTGTGTGCGCGTCCGTGAATTGGCAGTGTTTGGAGGTGGGCGTGCCCTGCATGTGGCCCGGAAGGCTGTTCGTTTGGCGGTAGTGTTGTGTGGACAGGGGAGGGGCATGCGTAACGCTGCTGGCATGGCATTTCGGGAGATGGGAGGGGGCAAACGAGGAAACGAGGAGCGGCGGCCAAAGACGGGACGGGGAGGGGCGCGGTGTGGGTGGCTTGCGCCTGTGCTCGGCGTTGTGGTTTGTGCAAAAGAGGAGGAGAAAAACAATGAGTTGCCAGGGAGGGGAGCGGTGTTGTGTTGTGGTTGTCGTGGTGTAGCCGCAGACGCGGCTGTCAGTGAACGTGGCGAGACGGACGGATGCGCGGAGGGGCGGGGGCGGCGCATTTCGCCGGTGCCGTGCCGTGCCATGCCTGAAAGCCGCGTGGTCGCTGTGTTGTTGGTGGCGTGGGGGCGAGGAGAGTACCGTACGGGTGTGCTTGTGCGCCGGAAATGGCACACTGCGCCTGCCCATCTTGGAGGCTGATGGCTGTGGTGTGGAAATGGGGCGCGGTGATGTTGAAGCAGAAAAGAAACCAAGAAAACGGAAGGCGTGATGCGGCGGTGGTGGTGAGAGCGGGAAAAACAAAACAAAAAAAAAAAAAGAAGGAAAAACAACAAGAAACAAAAAAGAAAACAAAAAGTCTATCAATATTAAAATGTAAATGGAAATGGAAATGGACCCAGGTATAACCTCCCTGCACAAATAGCAGAGAGTCCGATGGTAATAAAAATGTGCCAGAATGTTAACGTCCCTACAAAAGAAACCCAACGATAATATTAATGAAAGAATGAACCGTATGTAACATTGCAACAGACACAATGAAACCTGATAAATTGTATAAGGGCAGCAGCGTTGACCTTTGGCCCTGTATTCAGAATAAAAAGAGCCAAAGATTGTTACCCCAATGAAAAAGACACTGAAACACGTATGTAACATAGCAGCGATGGCGAGACATTGTAGCATCTGTGACCAGAGAGTTTGCGCTGGACTGCGCGAGTGTTGCGAGCGGTTCTCAGTCAGTCAGTCAGTCAGTCGTTGCGAGTCTGTAGCTCTGTGTAGTTGAGGGCTGTACTCTGTCAGTAGTCGTCGCGTGCAGTACGCTAATAGTCGTCATGCAGAGCGGTCGGTCAGTAGTAGGAGCCGAGTGCGGTTGTGTGATGTAGGCGGTCGGCAACACTGGTCAAGATGGTGAATAAGGTATACTGTTAATTAATATAATCATTAGATAATGAAAAATTTTATTTATTGTAATTATTCTCCAACAAGTTCCCCAATAATAATGTTTATTTCAAAAGCATTTTTCAAACATTTAATTTTTTATTGAACTAAAGAGTTCGTTGCACTTCACATTTCATTCCACTTCTTTGAAGAAAAATTTCACTAAAATCACAAAAAAAGAGAATATTATTATTTGCAATGCAGTTCCTCCAAGCGCTGCGCAACAACAAGAGCAGAAATGTGACATCCATTTATTCGGAGGTAAGACTTTAATTCTGATTGTTTTGCACAGGGCCAAAGACCGATATTTCGGTTTAATTGAAGTTTCTTGTCACTGAACGGACTTTAAATGTTGTGAAGAATTTATATTTGAGTCAGATTGCGAATTTCACATTTTTGTTGCCATTTTCAATACCTCTCATTGTGGGCGAGGTTACAATTAGCGCAATGTCCATTAGCATCCGTAAATAACATTGTCCATTATTTTAAAATTTGCGGGGAGGTTACAACACACACAAAAAAAAAAAAAAAAAAAAAAAATTTGCATTTATATCCGCTCCTCAATTGTAGATACCCCTTACACAGCTGTGTGCAATGAATGAGTGCTGGCTGGTAATTAATTGCACTCCTTGGAGGGAAATGCCATAGGAAGTAGTCTTTAAAAAGTGAATGTTTTTCGTTAAAAGACAAAAGGTACTTTAGAAAAAAGTAATAGTGGGGCTTTTGTTGTTGAACAAAATAAGTACAATGAACATACGTTATCAGATTTGCGCAATGCAGCTTCACACTACCTTTTGATTATAACACAATATACTATACATCGTCCCGAACCGTGACCAGAGTCGCGAGACGAGCAGAGCACGCCGCCGACGCCCGCTCAGTAAAACCGTCCACCCGCTACTACTGTCGACCGACTACTACCTCTCCCGACTCGCGCTACAATATATATAACAACTGTTCCTGGCGACCCGGTGCGTGCCACTACTGTCGTCTGGCGCGGTCCAAGCGCCGACTAGCAACGATAAATAACTCTCTGGTCAGACAGAGATGCTGTCATGCCTCGCCATCGCTCTGGTAATGAATACATACGTGTTGCAGCGTGCGTACCACCGGAACACGCAGTGGCGGAGCCAAAGACTGTGTTGTCGAGGTCGAGTGCGAGCGGGAAGAGAGGCAGCGTCGGCACGGAGATGCAAGCGAGCGCGAGACGCACGGGGGCTGCGGCGTGGCGCGTTTGCGGTCGGCGCCTTTGGTGGCAACGGCCGGGACAAGCAGCGGTGTATGGTGTGGTGCGGGGCGGACAGGGGCGGCGGTGGACGGGGAGGAGGCGGCGCGACGACGGCATGGGGGCGAAAACGGGACGGGGGACGGCGGATGCTGAGAGGCGTCACGCGCGGACAGGACACAGACACAGAGACACACAGATTGGAAAGGGAGGGTGCGCGGTAGTAGTTGGGAATGTGCGTACCGTGCGGGATGGGAGTGGGCGAGGAACACGGTCGTGGCCCCCTGTTTTTTGGGTGCGTGTGATGACGTCGGTGTGTTGTGGGAAGGGAAGGTGCTGTGGCGGCGGCGCGTAATGGGCGTAGGCCGAAAAGAGAAAGGAACGTGGGCAGTGTGTTGGCAAGCGTCGGTTCGACTGCGACGTTGATGGGCAGGGCAAGGTTAATGGTGGTAGGAGTAGGCGTGTGGGCGCAAAAAATCTGCCGCTGCAGGCGGTGCCGTAACCGCCATGGCGGGAAGGAGAGAGAGAGGGCCAAAGAAAGAAAGAAAGAAAGAAAGAAAGAAGAAAACAAAAAAAAAAACAAAAAAAAAAAAAAGGAGGCGGGGGCGAAAGTGGAGAGGCGGTGGTGTGAGAAGGGCGGGGGCGGAAGGAAGGCAGGAAGGACAAGAGGCGAGGCGACGGCTTGCTTTGTGTATCGGTCGGTCTCTGGCTATGCTTCGTTTTCTGCAGCAGGGTCGGTGCGCGGCGTGGCTCGCGGCAGTGGGAACGCCTGGTGGCTGGACGGCCAGCAATGCGGTTGGATGGGCGGCCACAGCACCGCACCTGTGCCCGAGGAGGAGACGCTGGCGGCGGGCCCTGAGGTGAGGCCGGCTCGGCTGGGGCTGTGGATGTGTAGGTGTGCGCCGCTGCTGCAACAACGAGTAAAACGCGAGAAGAAGGGATGGCGGTAGAGAGAGAGAAAAAAAAAAAGGTCGTGTTGTGTTGATGCGCAGGCAGACGCGTACAGAGAGACGAGCCCGGTCTGCAGCAGGGTGTGGCCGTGCCGAGTGCAGAGCAGCGGCGGCTCGGTTCGGTTCGGTTCGGCCCGGCCCGGCGGGCCGCGCTGTTGTCGCGGACGTGAGCGCCCCCTGGCGGGTGGCCGGAGGCGGCGCGGCGTGTTGGACGTGTGGCTGGTGGCAGTGCACAATTTGCGAGTGGCTGGCGGTGTGGTGTGGCGGTTGGCGCGTCGGGCGGCGGAGAGAGAGAGAGAGAGAGAGAGAGGGAGGAGAGGTATGTGTTGCGGGCGCCCTTTGCTGCGCTGCGTCGTTGCGTGTGCCGTACAGGGCGGGCGCTTGTCGACTGTGTGGGCGGTGTGGCGAATTGGCGTGAAACGGCTGCCGAGAGGTGTGTGGTAGCGAGCCGGTCGTTGTCAGTGCGAAGGGGAATGTGCGTGCGTTTGGCGGTTTCGGTGTGCTTTTTGCGGCGTGAGAGTGGGAATTAGTGGGGCCGGCTGTTGTGTTGGTTCCTTGTGTCTTGTGTCGCGTAGCTTGATGGCAACGTGGAAGGACGCCGGTTTCGTTTCGAGCCTTGCGTGTGGTTGTCGACGTTGACTGGTTGGCGTGTGCCGATGCACGTGCATGTGTGGGTCGCGAGTGCGTTTTTGGCTGTGTGTGTGTGTGTGTGTGTGTTTTGGGGGGGAAGGGGGAGGCGGTGGTGAAAGTGCAGTCGTTGCCACGGGCGTCGTCGGGTGGGGCTGGGGCTGTGCGTCGTGGCGGAAAGGTGGTAGGTTGCGGGAAGCGAGCCCGTCGTTGACGGTGTCGCGTGAGTTGTGAATCGAGTGGGGCGCGGGGCGCGGGACAGGAGCAGCGTGCCGCTGCGTCGTGGTCGTCAGCAGAGGCTGTGCGTGTGCTTGTCCTTTTTGTGGGCGGTTCGTGCGAGGCGTTTTTGTTTTGTGTTGCCCTAGTTGTTAGTTTATTTTGTTTGTGTTTGTTATTTTGAGACGACGACTGGTTGGTGGCGTGCGCGCGAAGTGGCGGTGTGCGCTTCCCGTGTCGTTTGTGTTGTTTTGTTTTTGTTTTGTTTTTTTTTGCACTGGGCCCCGGGGGGTGGGTGGGTGGGTGGGTGGGTGGGTGGGTGCGTGCGTGCGTGTGTGTCGATTGCCGGCTGGCGAAAGGTGCGCCATCGGCGGGGTGGGTCGCCGGCACAAGTAGAGGCGGCGGCGTTGTTGCTGTTGTTGTGTGGTGTTTGTTTTGTTCGGCTGTGTCGGCGAGCTGTGTTGCGGTGCGTGTGAATGGTGGTGCAAAAGTGCTGGCGTTGGGGCTGCGACTGCGACGGCGGCGAGCCGCGGGCGCGCATGATAGTGATGTTGTGAACAGCGGCTGTGTACGGTAGTGGTGTTGTTGTAGCACGACGTGCATCCGGGCCGGCGCGGAAAGCGCAGTTGCGGGCGGTTGCCCTTCGGTGCCAGCCATGTCGCGTGAGCGGCGGGTTGCTCTGGTGTCGACACGTGGTGCTCTGGGTTGTTGTGTGGTGCCCTTTGGCCGGTGGGGGTGGTTCGCGTGTGTCTCGTTCGCGCTCGGTATCTGGTCGTGGTCGTGCTGCTCCCCCGTCTGTCGGCGGTTTTCGACGTCGTCTGTACGTTTTTGTTCGTTTGCGGCGTGCCTGCCGACGTCGCCCCGTCGCGACCTTTCAACCGAAAGTGTGGCGCCCGAAGGTGAACGAACGTAACCCTGACCTCGGCGCTTTACGCTGAGCCGAGCGAACCGAACCTAACCTGTGGTGTGGCGAGGTGAGCTCAGCCTGTGAGCCCCTAACGTCTACGTACGGTAAGCTGTCCGGCTCACGCCTCACGTTTGAACGCTTTTTTAACCTACGTTTGACGCTTCTTAACCTAGCACTGACCCCTTAACCTAACGTGTAACCTAACCTAACCTAACCTAACCTAGCCTAGCCTCTGACGCCTGACGTGTTTGAATGCTTAACCTAAGTTTGACGCTTAACCTAACCCAAGTCCCCTTAACCTAACCCATGTCCACCTAACCTAACCTAACCTAACCTAGACGTGTAAACGTAATGTGTAACGCGTAACGTGTAAGGTCGGCTGGCGTGTGTGCTGACGGCAGATTGGGTTGGTCTGTAGATTCGGATTGCGGTTTGCCTCGGTCGAGGGGTTGGGTCGGAAGCGGCGAGGGGCGGCGGCGCCTGTTGCGCAGGCGGCGTCCGTTTGCGGCGGGCAATTGTTGAGAAACGGCTGTGAATGTTGGCGGGCGAGAGGAGGAGGAGGACGGCGCGCGATGTGGCCCGACGGCTGCGGGCCGATCGGGAAACGGCGGGAGGGCGACGGAAGGCGATGGGGCGGCGGAGGCGCGTTTGCACGGCCGTCATCGCCGCACGCCTCGGCTTGTGTGGCTGTGGCGCCGGCCGCGCTGGCCGGGCTGCCGCGGCGACGGTGTGGGAGTTTTGCCGAAGGTTTGGCCATTGTGGCGGGTCGTCGGCTGGGGCTGTGGGGGCGGCATTTGGGCGGGGGCGGCGATTCTCGGCGGGCCGACCCAGGCTGTAGCGCGCGGTAGCTGCAGTTTGGCCGTGGTTTGCGGCGCTGCCGTGGCGACTGGTTGGCGACTGTGGTGTGGCTGTGTGTAGCCCCATCCTCGGTGGTTTGAAAGGCGCGGGCGGTTGTGGCGCAGGTTTGGGGCTGCTCCGCACAGGCTGTCGGACGTTGGGCGGTAGCAAGCGCGGGAGGCGCGGCGCGGCGGCGCGCAGAGTGGCGGCCGCTCTCTCGGCCGTCCGCGCCCGCCCGCGACACTGGCTGGGCCCTTGTGATTCTCTGCTCCGCTGCTGTGCTGTGCTTGCGTGCCTGCCGTCCCGCTCGCTCTCGCTCTCGCTGTGTGTTACGCGCGTCGTCGAAATGGCAGATCAGGCGGCTACGAACGAGACTGCTGCGGCACCCGCCGCCACCGGCACTACGAAGAAGGCCAAGTCTGCGTCGTCTGCGAAGAAGCCGCGCGCCAAGCCTGCGCACCCGCGCACCTCTGAGATGGTGACGGCCGCCATCAAGAGTCTGAAGGAGCGCGGCGGGTCGTCGCTGCAGGCGATCAAGAAGTACATAGCCGCGCACTACAAGCTGGACGCGGAGAAGCTGGCGCCGTTTATCAAGAAGTACCTCAAGTCGGCCGTCGTGGCGGGCGAGCTGGTGCAGACGAAGGGGAAGGGCGCGTCCGGCTCGTTCAAGCTTGCCGGCGCCGGCGGCGGGGGGGCGGCCGAGGGCGGCAAGGCTCGTGCTGGCGGTGCCAAGAAGAAGCGCGCCGCTCCGGCCAGCAAGGAGAAGAAGGGCGCCCGTGCGGCCGGCGCAAAGAAGGCTGGTGGCGTGAAGGCGGCGACCGGTCGGAAGGCGGGCGCCGCCAAGAAGGCGTCTGCGGCGTCGGCCGCTCCCGCGGGTGCGAAGAAGGCGGCTGCGGCCAAGCCGGCCAAGGCCAAGTCGCCGTCGAAGGCGAAGAAGGCCGCCAAGGTTCCGACGAAGAAGCCGAAGGCGCCGCGCCCGAAGAAGGCGACGACGCCGTCTAAGGCGAAGGCTTCGCCCAAGAAGAAGAAGTAGAGTAGAGGAGAAAGAGATGGGAAAGGAAGGGTTTGGCGCTTGACTCCGTCGTCCCCACCCCCCGTCGTCGTCTAGTGGCGCGCAAGAGACGCGCGGCCCAAAACGGCCCTTCTCAGGGCCATCAAAGCACGTCGGGGAAGGTTTTGATTGTCGTGTTGCGTTTGGTGTGGGTGTCTGTCTGGCGTTTCTGTATGCCCGTGGGGATGCTGTTTGCGTGCCGCGGTGGTTGGATTGCGGGGGTCGGTGGCGGGTGTGGGCGGCGGTAGCGGTAAGCGGTGTTGTTGTTGTTGTTGTTGTTGTTGTTGTCGTGGTTGATTGTCGCCGTGTTTGTGGCGGCGGCCGACGGTTGGTTTTCTGTCACGTTGTTTTGTTTGAATACGTTGGTTGGCTTGCCTGCGTTCGTTCTTCTCGGATGTCTGTCTTGTCGAGTCGTGTCTGGTCTTTGTTTTGTTCCTTTGTGTGTGTTATGTTTTGCAACGGGGGGCACGTTGAGATGTGGAAGGAGTCGGCGGGGATTTCGGTGGCGTGTAGAGCGAGCGAGCGCGCCTGCCTGGCCGTTGGCCGTCGGAGTGGAGTGCGGGGTTTTTTGTTTTCGAAACGAAAGCGGCGGCCGGCCAGCCACCCGTGCGGTGTGACGTCGGCCGTTGGGTATTGTGCGCTTGGAGCGCCGGGGAGGGATGATGTGTGATTGTTGCGCGCTGCTAGCAGGCAGGCAGGCAGGCAGGCAGGCAGAGTGAGCGGGTGTGGCGGACGGACGGGAAGTGGCGGTTTTTGTTTTTGGGTTGCGGGGCGAGAGGCAGGCGACCGACAAAGTTTGCTCGCGACGGAGAGATGTTAGTGGCCCTGAAAAGGGCCGTTTTTGTTTGTGCGGTGCGGTGCCGCGGCGCGGTTTAGGCGCGCTCGCCGCGGATGCGGCGCGCGAGCTGGATGTCCTTGGGCATGATGGTGACGCGCTTGGCGTGGATTGCGCACAGGTTGGTGTCTTCGAAGAGGCCGACGAGGTAGGCCTCGCTGGCCTCCTGCAGGGCCATGACTGCGGAGCTCTGGAAGCGCAGGTCGGTCTTGAAGTCCTGGGCGATCTCGCGCACTAGGCGCTGGAATGGCAGCTTGCGGATGAGCAGCTCTGTGCTCTTCTGGTAGCGCCTGATTTCTCGCAGGGCGACGGTGCCCGGCCTGTAGCGGTGGGGCTTCTTGACGCCTCCGGTGGCGGGCGCGCTCTTCCTCGCCGCCTTGGTGGCGAGCTGTTTGCGCGGCGCCTTTCCGCCGGTGGACTTGCGGGCCGTTTGCTTTGTGCGGGCCATAGCGGTAGCGGAGCGGCGTGCGTGGAGGTTAGGTGCGGCGCGGCGTCCGGTGCTGCCTTGACAACGGGCCCGCGCGACGACGACGACGCACATGATGGAGGGTTGAACCCTCAGCCGGGAACGAAGTTCTAGCGCGTTTAATGCGCTTCTCCTTCTTCATTGATGAGGTGAAAATGTGGTTGTGACATGACGCGTGGTATTGTCCTTGACTGTTGTGCTGTTTTTTTTTTTTTTTTCCTTTTTTTTTTTTTTTTTTTTTTTTTGTTATATATAAAAGAAAGATGAAAGGATAGTAAGAGAGACAGTGAGAGAAATGGAAAACGAAGGGCCGAAGTGACTGGCCGGTGGTTTAAGCTGATGGCTCCGCTACTGCTGTAATGTCCGCACGTGGTGTCCATTACTGAACCTGGCGATGTTTACTGTCAATGTACATGGCTTCCATAGCTTCCATAGCTTCGCTGTCCATCTTCCGCCGACCAGACCGGTACTCTTCCTTCAGGAATACATCGATAACGTCGACTAAGGCATCCCATTGAGAGGGGGTGAAGATGGGGTGCGAATTGAGCAGGGCTATTTCCTTCTTCGTGAGCACTTCCATAAACGCGTCACGGTATCGGTAGGTGCGCATGTGGAGCGGCCGATGGGGAAGGGAAGGGATGGGCTGGTCTGGCGGAGTGAAGGGATATGGTTGGTCGGCATAGGGGTAGGACCCATTCTTCAGTGCCGCGGCAATGTCCTTCAGGACGACCTGCACGTTGATCACGTCAGGAAAAGGTAGGCGAATCCTCCTCTTCTTCGTTGGCTTCTCGGCTTGCGAGGAGACAGGAGGCGCCTTAGCGCCCTTGCTGGCGACTGCCACCGCGGAGGGGGGCAGCCCAGGCGGCACTTCATCCGTGTCCATGGGCGCCACCTCCTGCATTGCTGCGGGAGGGGGAGCGGCTGCCGTTTGCGTGGCCACGTCGACCACCACTGGACGACTCACAGCGGCGGGTGTTTGCGTGGCCACGGCGACCCCCACCGGACGATTCACAGCGGGGGCGGCGGCGGGAACTGGCGGCTTCTTCTTGAGAACCCCCAGCTCATCGCGCAGCTGTTGGAGCTGGCGATGGACAGCTGCGAGCTCCTCCTTCAGTGCGGCCCGTTCGGCCGTAAAGGCGGCCTGGAAGCCGGCCAGAGCGTCATCGGTGGCGGCCTCACGGCGGCGTGGCAAGCACCCCTCGCCGGAGCGGGGGGGCGGGGCGGCCGTCGTGGCGCTCGACGCCGCCGCAGGACTGGGTGCGGCGGACAGACGGCGGAAGTCCCGAAGGTAGGCGCAGCTACGCGAGTTTGCGGCGTGGGACCCGCCACAGTTCGCGCATCTGCTGGCCATACCACGAGGCTTTGTACAACTGCGGGTGTCGTGAGCCGCCGCGCACTTCAAGCACGCGACGGCGTTCGTGCACTCCCGCGCGGCATGCCCCAGCTGCTGGCAATTGTAGCACTGGAGGCCCTTCCGGCGCTGCTGCGTTTGCCTGCGCTTTGGCGGACGTGGACGGCGGCCGGTAAACCCCATCGCGTGGATGAGAGCTTCGAGTGCGGCGGCAAACTGCTTCACAGCCATAGCGATACGTGCGCGGTGACAAGAGCAAATGTGTCGCAGCGAGTCGAGCAGCGAATACTAACTCGGAATGGGCCCGCGCGCCTCCGTGCTGCGCTTATATGCCCTCGGTTGCGCGTGGTGGGGGGAGGGCGGGCCAGAGTCTATATAGGGGGGCGGCGGGCGCGCCGGGCGCAGACCGTAGCCGACTCGCCAGCCGCTGCAGCTGCTGTTTGTGCACGTTTTGCTTTGCCCGAGGAAGGAAGGATGACAGGCCGCGGCAAGGGAGGAAAGGGGCTCGGCAAGGGTGGCGCCAAGCGGCACCGCAAGGTGTTGCGCGACAACATCCAGGGCATCACGAAGCCCGCCATCCGCCGCCTGGCTCGCAGGGGCGGCGTGAAGCGCATCTCTGGTCTGATCTACGAGGAGACCCGCGGGGTGCTGAAGGTGTTCCTGGAGAACGTGATCCGCGACGCGGTGACGTACACTGAGCACGCCAAGCGCAAGACTGTGACGGCCATGGACGTGGTGTACGCCCTGAAGAGGCAGGGGCGCACCCTGTACGGTTTCGGCGGTTAGGCTGCGTCGCAGCGGGCGCTGGCCTTCCCGCGGCCGTGCTTGTGGGTGGGAGAGACTAGAAAACGGCCCTTTTCAGGGCCACCACACTGTTCGGAAGTTGAAAAGTGCGAAAGAGTCTGTGTTGTTGCTGCTGCGTGTGTGCGCTGTGTTGTTTGTTTGTTTCTTTCTCTCTTTCTTTCTTTGTTTCTTTCTTTCCGTTTGAGCGACGTGATGTGACTGGGAGGGGAGAAGGAAAGGAAACGTGTCATGTGGCTGGCTGTGTGTGGAGCTGCTTCGTTTGTGTGTCTTTGTATCGATCGCGACGGAGATGGCGGGCTGTGTGTTGTTGTGCGAGAGGCGGTGATTATTTGCTTGCGTGGTTTGGCTCTGTGTGTTTGCGGCGGCGTTGGGGTTTCCGAGGCAAGGCGTGTGGGCATAGGCGGCCGGATCAGCTGTTTCGTTCGTGTCGACGGCCGTTGCGCGCGGGAGTGGAGGGCGGTGTGTCGACACGCCTCCCTTTAACAATGGTCATTATTGCTGCCGTTGTCGTTTGGAAGGCGACTGCGACCGTGCAAAATGTGTGTGTGTGTGTGTGTGTGTGTGTGTGTGTGTGTGTGTGTGTGTGTGTGTGTTGGGCCACACGGGCTGTGTGGACGACAAGATGGCGGACGTGCGCCGGCGGCGGCTGTGCTGTGAAAGTGCAAAGTTAAAACAAAACAAGGTGCGGCGAGGACGACTGAAATTTTGCTTTGGACGTAGGTTTGTGTGGTGGCCCTGAAAAGGGCCGATTGTTGTGGGCCGAGCCGGCAAAGCGCGTTGCGTGCAGGGGAGCACGCGGCGCTGCGATTGCCTGGCCTCCTTTAGGCCTTCTTCTCGGTCTTCTTTGGCAGCAGGACGGCCTGGATGTTGGGCAGGACACCACCCTGTGCGATGGTGACGCCCGACAGGAGCTTGTTGAGCTCCTCGTCGTTGCGGATGGCAAGCTGCAGGTGGCGCGGGATGATGCGCGTCTTCTTGTTGTCGCGGGCCGCGTTTCCGGCCAGCTCGAGCACCTCAGCCGCGAGGTACTCCATGACGGCGGCGAGGTAGACGGGCGCCCCGGCGCCGACGCGCTCTGCGTAGTTTCCCTTGCGCAGGAGGCGGTGGATTCTGCCGACCGGGAACTGGAGCCCAGCCCTGCTTGAGCGGGACTTTGACTTGCCCTTGACTTTGCCTCCCTTTCCGCGTCCGGACATGGCGATGGGCTAGCGACGGTGCACACGAAACGGAAACGAAAACGACCGGTGCGAGCGGCAGCGAGTCGAGCAGCGGAGTGCGTGCCGGCGCGCGCGGCCTCCTTTCGTCTGGACTGGGTGTGGAACATCCCAGGCTATCGTGAACGTAGGGTTTACCTAGAGGCATTTCCTACCAAGGCTGCAGGGTGTGGTTGGCGGTGGTCAGCGCGTATGATATCTTGAAGTCGCTGAGAGGAAGAAGTGGTGGTGAGTCTTCTGGGCTGACCTGATTATTCGATCAGGGCAACGGGCCGCCTGTAGTGGTCGTGATGGTCATTATGTCGTCCTAACCTCCGGACGAGGGGATTGTCTGAAGTGCGGGTGGCAGTATAAAACCGGCGCGCTGCGTCTTTAAATCTCTCCCGGACGAGGGGTTCCTCAGCCGCCTGATGGAGGGGGCGATGAGGGAAATCACGCGGCACATGGTAAACTCGGCGCAAGAGCTTGTTTTGTAGTTGCTGGAGCCTCTGAATATGGGAGGGGGCAGCATTGCCCCAGACTTCACAGGCATAGTCCATAACCGGACGAATGCACGTGCGATAGATATGCAGTCCGTTGGCGACAGGGAGCGAGGAAGTTTCGTTGAGCATGGGGTACAATGCCCCAGCCCTCTGAGATGTCTTCCGGTGTACAGCGGTGACGTGAGGCTTCCATGTCAGGGTGCGATCGAGAATGACCCCGAGGTAGGTAGCAGTCGTGGTCCAGGTGATGGCCTGATTACAAAGCACCAGGGGCGGCACGTCAGGTGGGAGACGGCGAGTGAGGAGCATCGCCTGAGATTTGGTGGCGTTGAAGCCGATCCGCCAGTCGGCGGCCCAGCGCTCGAGGTCCTGCAGAGCAGCTTGCAGACGTCGGAGGACGGCGTCGATGTTGCGATGGCGCGAGAAAAGGGCCGTGTCATCAGCATAGATGGCACGACCAACCCTCGGGGAAATCGGCAGGTCAGAGGTGTAGACAGCATACAATATCGGTCCCAGAACACTCCCTTGTGGCACTCCAGCAAGGACCGGGCGAACAGAGGAAGTCGTGCTGCCAACTCGGACGACAAATGTACGGCCCTCAAGGTAGGTGCCAAGTAGGCGGACGAAGCACGAAGGGATGCCGAGATGGAACAACTTGAAGAGCAGGCCGTGGTGCCAGACGGTGTCAAAGGCCTTGGACACATCAAGCAAGACAAGGCCGCAAAACTCCCGATTGTTGAACGCCAGTGTCGCCTCCTCGACGACGCGGAGCAACTGTTGGGTGGTGGAGTGGTGCTGGCGGAAGCCAAACTGTTCCCGAGGAATGATGTTGTCCTGGTGAAGCAGCCGGCCGAACCTAGAGAGGAGGATCCTCTCGAAAACTTTGCTCAGCGTCGGGAGGAGACTAATGGGGCGATAATGCTCCGGTACTGTCCTGTTTTTGCCCGGCTTCGGGACCGCCACAACGACAGCCTTCTTCCAAGCTTCTGGGTACTGCAGTTGGTGAAAGACGGCGTTGAAGAGAGCGACCACGTACAGGATGGCAATCCTGGGCAGCATGCGGAGGACTCTCCCGTCAACGTTGTCGTGCCCCGGGGCCTTCGTCTGGGGAAGCCGGCGAAGATGGTCAGTGACCTCCCTTTCCGACGTTGGCACAATGGTGGCGTCACCGTGGTCGCCGTGGAGGAAGGCAGCAAGTCTGGTCTCAACTGTGCGGACGTTCTCGTTGTCGACCGGCGCCGCAAGGGGCCGGAAGTTGGCCTCAAAAGTCGTCGCCAGGGCCTCGGCTTTAGCGGCGGGCGTGTAAGCAGGTCCATCGGTAGTTGTGAGCGGCGGCATGTGTGGGCGATGCCGTGTGAGGGAACGGACCAACTCCCACGTGTCGGCCCCAGGATCAACTGAGGCAAGCTTCTCCTCCCACCGGCGGATACGGTGAGCAGCAAGGGCAGCCTTGATGACGCGGCGGAGATGATTGATGCGCCGCTTCAGCACCGGCTGGCGTGTTTCATGCCAAACTCTGTTGAGACGGTTTCGTTCTCGGATAAGGTCCCTTAAGTCGGCAGGGAGTGCTGGAGCGGCCACTGAAGAAACCCGTGGAGGCGGGGTGGAGTCAGCAACAGCCGTGGTGAGAGCCGCAGTCAGGGTGTGAAGAGCAGCATTAACATCCGTGTCCAGTGGAGGTGACTCATCTGGGAGGCGTTGCAGAACAAGCTGCCGGAAGCGCGGCCAGTCGGTCTTCCGGGTGTCGAGCTTCGCCGCTGGTGGAAGCGGAGTGACATGTAGTCGAAAGAGCACCGGCAAGTGGTCGGAGCTCAAGGCGTGCAGAACGTCGGGGGTGACAAACCAGTCGACACCCTTGACGAGACAAATGTCCAAAACGTCGGGAGCAGAGCCGTTCGAAGGGTAGTGCGTCGGCTCAGCAGGTCCATACACAGAAGCTCGTGCCCTCTCAGCGGCGTGATAGAGCCGCCTCCCACTGACGTTCAGCGTCCGAGAATTCCAGAGCTGGTGCTTGGCATTCAGGTCTCCGGCGAGGAAGAGCTTGACCCCAGCACGAAGGAGAGTGTCAGCATCATGGACGGTGAGGTGGCCTCGTGGCGGACGGTACACGGAGAGAAAGATGACCGTTCCAAGGGACGTCTCCACTGCAACGGCCGTGGCTTCACAGGAGTCCAACCTCGGCAGAGGGACACGATAGTGTCGGAGTGTCCGCTTGACATAGATGGCTGTCCCACCGCCAGCCGTCAGCCTGTCGTCGCGATAGCAGACGTAATTCGGTGCGTTCGCTCGAAGTCCAGGCTTGAGATGGGTCTCGGTGAGGAGACACACATCCACGCTGTAATCCTGGAGGAACTGCCGGAATTCGAGAAGCGCAGGAAAGAGGCCATTCGCGTTCCACGTTACAGCCGTGAAGGTCTGGTGGCGCCTAAGGTTGTGAGCCATGGCCAGCGGATGCGATCGCCGTGGCAGTGGGGAAACTTCGGAGGGCTGCATGGACTGCAGCAGTGATGGCGGTCGGCAGCTGGGCCAGAGCGGCAGAAACAGCCACGAGGGTGGCCTGGACTTCTTGCAAGACCGCGATGAAATCAGCAGCTGCAGCAGGTGGAGCAGGCCCGTCTTCAGAGCGTCGCAGAGGCTGGACAGCAGGGGCAGGAGGAGGCGTCGTCCGGCCCTGGAGGACGTCGGCGTAACCAAGGTCCGCCCGAGCAGCAAGCAGGCGCCGCTGGGCGGGTTGCCGCGGAGGAGTAGCAGGTGGAGCAGGCGGTGGCGCAGCTCGGCGCCGCTGCTGTTGGCCATCGGAGCGGGACGTCGGCCGCAAGGGAGGCAGTCCACGCTGGCGGCGGCTGGCTGCCTTGTGGACAGCGCAACCGCGGTAACTCGCAGGATGAGCCCGCTTGCACAGGGCACAGGTGGCTGGTTCGTCCCGGGACCGGGTACACTGCTGGCTGAGGTGACCCTCGCCACACTTGACACATCGGGGCCTCATGCGACAGAGGCGGGAAGTGTGGCCCGGCTCCTGGCAATTGTAGCATTGGACGAGGCCCTTCCGTGCGCGTAACTTCTCGACAGTCACCGAGAGGTCATAAAACCGGGTGACTTGGTAGATTTGCCTGTTATCTGGCGTATCAGGCAACACGATCTCCATCAAAGGGATGGGGCGCTGGGTACCAGGCATCTTCATCCGGGTGACTGCAGTAGGCGCGAAACCCATGGTGATGAGGCCGTCCTTAAAGGCGTCCGCCTTCATCTTCAGCGGTATGCCTCGCATGGCAACCTTGAGAACTTTGGGTCGTACGGTGGGGAAGGTGTAGTTTGGGATCCCACGTGCACCAACCATATCCATAACAGCCACGTAATCTTCAGTAGTGGCGACTGTCAGCTTCAGACGGTCTTCGCCGCAGTGTTTGGCGGTAAAAGCGTTCTTGAGGTTGGCTTGGAGCCAGTCCCGAAGCGTCAGATAATCGTCAGGGTAGTCGATAACAATCGGCGGCAGCTTAGGGCCGGAGCGATGCGTAGCATCGTCGGCGGTCGCCGGTGGAGGCTCGTCGGGATCTTCAGAGTCGGCGCCATCCTGTAGGGCGTCGTACTGATTGGCAGTAGGCACAGGGACAACGGGCGTGCGCTGTCGTGGAGCCGCCCTCTTCTTAGGTGGTGGTTTCTTGAATCCAGCGTCACTCGTACCAGAAGTGTGTCGGTCGTCACTGGCGGACGTGACAGCCGACCTCTTGCGCTGAAGCACCCTCTGCGGGGCGCCGGAAGCGCAGTCTTCACGGGGAGGGTCGGTAGAGTAGTCCATCTCATCGTCCTGGTCGCGCGTAGTCGTCATATACTCGTGGTCCTCCTGGAGTTGCCGGGTCGTCATAGGTGGAGCGTCCAATGGGGCCGCCGACGGCGCAGGCGCCGCCGGACGGCGATCAGACAGCTCCGGCGCGGCGGCGGCAGCTGCCGCGACCGCGCGCGCGTCACAAACGTCTTGCTCGCTCGCCATCTCGAACACGAGTCGCGTGCGTGCGTCGCGTGCGTGCGTGCGTGCCGGCGCAGCCGGGGTGGGGGTGCTTTATGGGCTCGGGTGCGGCGGCCGGTTGCGCGCGCGCCCCATTGGTCGGCGGCCGCAACAGGGCGAGCTGGTAAAGGTGCGGCGGCGGCTGGCGGCGGGTGCCACTGTGTGGGGAGACGCTGACTAGAGCGGAGCGCTTGCTACTGGTGTTGCTGCCGTCGCGATAGTTTAGTGTGTTTTCCGCGCGATTCTGAGTATTCGGCGTTAGTCGAACGTTCTTTTTCTACGTTTTTCCGCGTCGTCTTTCAGTCGGAGCGGTTATTTTCTGCGTTGGTGTTGGTCGTCGCGCGCGTTGATTTCGTCGTTCGCGGCGGAGTCAAAGGCCACGATGGCCAGTTCTTCAGCCGGTTCTCGAGGTTTGTTTCCCTCGTCTGGCAAGAATATCATGTCATGCGCTGAATTGCTGTCGTATTCATCAGAGTCTTGTCTGCCTATCTCTCGATCAGTCCACCGTCGGCTGTCGGATCCTACAATTCAGTTTACGTCAGAACAAGTCAATCAGGCGACCGATCAGATGCAGCAGGACAGCGTTGAGCTGGGTTCATCCGGCCCAGGGCCGAGTAGCGTGGGGCCAGGCTCCGGCGGGATACCTAACGGTGACAACGATGCCGTCCTGGCCGCCCCTACACCCGGCTCCGCTGACGCTGCACCGCCTGTAACGCGTCGAAAATCGACGAAATCCACGAAGGCGCGGGATGCTCCATACTCGCATGCTTCACGTAAGCATGCGCATCCCCCTTCGCATACCGACTCTGAATCAGCTGAATCCAGGGCGCCTGACAGGAAGAAGCAATCAACCGACCGTCAGGACCCTGTTTCGCCTCAGGACGCCTCCGCTTCCCATGCGGCGACCGACTCCAGTCTGGTCGACATGGCGACTGACTACGAGGTCACAGTTCCAACGTCGAACAGATTTGAAAGTTTAGATGATGTCACACCAGCTGACCAAGACATTCCAGACAATATGCCGGCTCCTACTCCTGTCAAGGCCCCCAAGGTGCCACCTATTATAGTTCACGACACGGTCAACTACCTCGATCGCGTCAGGGAACTGAAGGGGCACCTGAAGGGTTCCTTTTCCTGCCAATATAAAAGAGGTAATATCCGTTACGAGTTTGAACACCCATCAGATTATCGATACATGATCGATTATCTCAAGACTCGTGCCATTCAGTACCACACATATGATCTCGACCCTTTCAAAATTTTGAAGGTCGTCGTCAGGCACCTTGAGCCCACCACCCCTCCCGCTGACGTTAAGGAAGCGCTGGAGGAGCTGGGCTTCACTGTGCAATCTGTCGCTGTTATGCACCAGCAAGTGCCAGACGCACAGGGAAAACTGACCGACGTCAAGTGGCCTCTATTCGTCGCTGTACTGCATTGTACACCGAATGTCTACGACGTCTACAAAATTAAATTCCTCCTGCACATGAAAGTGGATGTAGAATCCTACCGAAATGAATCTGGCTTGACACAATGCTTTAATTGCCAGCGTTTTGGTCACGGCTCCCGCAACTGCGGCCGTCTGCCGCGTTGCGTCAAGTGTGCCGGAGACCATCTCACCCGACTCTGCCAAAAGAAGACTAATGAACCGCCCAAATGCTGTAATTGCGGTCAGGCTCACCCAGCTAATTATCGTAAATGCTCTGCATATCAAAAAGCACTAGCGAACTCTCGCAGTTCTTCCACTCCGGCAGCCTCGGCGCCTTCGACGCCAGCTGCTCCACCAGCTGATACTACCAACTTTCCAAACCTGCGAGCATGTCGTGCCCCTCCCTCACCTTCTTCCTCTGCTGCCGGCCCGGGGCCCTTGCCTCCGCGTCGTCCAGCTTCACGCCCAGAGACAGCCTCCCACTCTGCTTGGGGAAAAACAAACCCATCCCCAGAGCCTTCTACACCCCCGCCCCCTACCTTCTCCTTCCCATTTTCAAACCATCTTGCAGATCTTGCTGCCTTACTGCAGCAGTTCAACATCCGCAAAATCATTTCTACATTCCGTTCAACTATCCAACAACTCAACTCAGCTTCTGATCCGTTCAGTAAATTAATGATAATTCTGTCTGCCTTCATCTCTTACTTCTCAGATGGACCGTAATCTACACCGCCCATTTCGTATATTCAGTTGGAACGCCGATGGTGTTCTCCGCCAACGCCATTCTCTCGAGGGCTTTCTCGATGACAGGGGGATCGACATTGCCCTCATTTGCGAAACGCACTTAAAACCACATCAACAGTTTTCCGTTCCTAATTATTACGCATACCGATCCGACCGCGCGGATCGGCCACATGGAGGTACTCTTGTCCTAGTCAAACAGTGCCATACGCACAGACTTCGACAGATACCGCAACTACAACACCTGGAGGCCACAGCTATAGATATACAGCTATATGGACAGTCGTTGACTCTCGCCGCAGCTTACAACTCCCCCGCTCGAGCTATACTCCCGGCCGACTTGGATATCCTCTTCCACCTGGGCCCCAAGGTCCTCGTGGGAGGGGACTTCAATTCCAAGCACGGGACGTGGGGATGCCGTTCCACAAATGCAAATGGACGTCGGCTATTCCAGTACCTCGAACTGAACGCCGCTATCCGTGTTATTGCACCAGACTCTCCCACACACTATCACAAAACCGGTCTTTACCGTCCTGACATCCTCGACATTTTCCTGGCGCGGGACATTCCGTGGGTCCACCGGATCTCTGTGATTTCGGAACTTGATTCCGACCACAATCCGGTGACCCTCGAATTCCTAGACGCTCGCCCACAAGACCAGCTCCGTCCGGCTTACGTTATCAACACAGACTGGGAGCGCTACCAACAACTTGTTGACCTTCATGTCCTTGAGCTTCCGCCCATTACCCGCCGCAGCCACATCGATCCGTCGGCGGACCGTTTTGCAAAAATCCTCACCGAATGCTACCGTACCTCTTCCCGACGAGTCCTCCAGCCTCCTCGTCGCCTGGACCTTCCGCCAGACGTCCAGGAACTAATTCGTACCAAACGTCGATTTCGTCGCCGGTGGCAACGCCTCCGCGACCCAATCGACAAGCGAATTTGGAAGTCACTGGCTCAAGAGCTTCGGGTACGCTTACAAGAGGTCCATGATCAGGCATGGAACCAACGCCTTCGAGAGGCCGCAGACCGTCCTGACCGACTGTGGCGCATAGTCAAGGAGACTACAACCACTCCCCCTCCTTCTCAGCCCCTCCATGGTCCCCAAGGCCTGGTTTACTCGCCTCAAGACAAGGCGGAGGCCCTCGCACACAGCCTTGAGCGGCAATTTCGCCTCAACGAAGTCGACGACGACGAGGCTGACGCCCACGAGACCCGCGTTCATCGTCGGGTCCGTCAGCTTCTTCGCCGTCGTACAGACACCACCTTTCCACCGGTCACTCTCCCGGTGGTGGCGACTTACATTAGTAGTATTCCAGCCCGAAAGGCCCCTGGCCCCGACGGTATCCGGCCGACCCTTCTTCATCACCTCTCTCCAGTTGCGCTTTCGTACCTGGTTAATCTTTACAATAGCTGCCTTTCCTACAACTACTTCCCTCCCGTATGGAAACTGGCCCGTGTCATTGCCCTCCCGAAACGTCGCAAAGATCCACTCTTCCCACAGAACTACCGTCCCATCTCACTCCTCAACTTCCTTGGCAAGATTCTAGAACGCATCATCCTCTCCCACCTTCAATCCTTCCTCGATTCTCATTCTACCCTCATTCCCCAACAGTTTGGGTTTCGGGCGGGCCATGGCACGGTCCACCAACTCATCCGCCTCCACGACACCATCCGCAGAGCGCAACTGGAGCGACAAAGCACAGGCATGGTCTTACTAGACATTGAAAAAGCATTTGACCGAGTGTGGCACGAGGGCTTACTATATAAGCTTGACGAATATGGTTGCCCTCTCCACATCATTCACATTCTACGACGCTTCTTAACTGGGCGCACATTTTATGTCATGCAAGGCCGAAGCCGAAGCTCAATCCGGGCCGTGGAAGCTGGTGTGCCCCAGGGGTCTCTCCTCTCCCCGATTTTGTACGCTATTTACACTAATGATATCCCCTCCCGTGTCCCCAACCATCTGGCCCTCTATGCTGATGATACTGCCGTCTTCACTTCACACCGAAACCTCCAGTTTATCGCTCTGAACCTTACACGCCACCTAGAACAGATCACTCAATGGAGCAACATATGGAAAATAAAAATTAACGCAGACAAGACACAGGCCATCCTCTTTACAAACAAACGAACTCCGCCAGCTCGCCTGGTGGAACTCGAAGGCCGACACATTCCTTGGTCACAGACAGTAACCTACCTAGGTCTCACCTTCGACAGCCGCCTCACGTGGAAACCCCACGTTGATGGCGCCTGCCACAAGGCTTACGGAATGATACACAAACTCTACCCTCTGCTGAAGAGCCCCGGCCTTTCGATACAATCCAAGTTGCTTATCTGGACGTCCTGTGTCCTGTCACTCCTGCTATATGGATGTGAACTATGGGGACTAGCTGCTGACACTCACGTACTCCAGGTCCAAATAGTGCAAAGCAAATCACTCAGGATCATATTAAACGCTCCACGTTATGTCTCCAACTACGACATCCGCCGTCTTCTCCACATTCCACCCCTTGTCCATCAAATCCGCCTTCGCGCCTCAAATACCCTTACCTTCCTACAAAACTCACCTCATGATCACCTCACAGTTCTTAGTCGTGCTGTTGGAGACACACCTTACGCTCATCCGACGCTGATACTCCAGCGCCGGTACCGTCCCAACTGACGGTATCACTGCAGTTGCGTATCTACTGATCTTTTCAATCTATCAAACTTTATCACTTCTATCGACCTAGACACATAACAAAGCCATTTCGAACCTAATACTCAATCTGAAGGCAGGCCTAAGGCGATCCTTCGGCACATAAGTGGACGAAAGTCCCGTCAAGTTTGCGGTGGCGGTGGCGGCGGGTGCCACTGTGTGGGGAGACGCTGACTAGAGCGGAGCGCTTGCTACTGGTGTTGCTGCTGCCGTACGTTCGTTCGAGATGCCGCCCAAGACTAGCGGGAAGGCCGCCAAGAAGGCTGGCAAGGCGCAGAAGAACATTTCGAAGGGCGACAAGAAGAAGAAGCGCAAGAGGAAGGAGAGCTATGCCATCTACATCTACAAGGTGCTGAAGCAGGTGCACCCTGACACGGGCATCTCGTCGAAGGCGATGAGCATCATGAACAGCTTCGTGAACGACATTTTCGAGCGCATTGCGGCCGAGGCTTCTCGCCTGGCGCACTACAACAAGCGCTCGACCATCACGTCCCGCGAGATCCAGACCGCTGTGCGGCTGTTGCTGCCTGGCGAGCTGGCCAAGCACGCCGTGAGCGAGGGCACGAAGGCGGTGACCAAGTACACGAGCTCCAAGTAAGGAGGTGGCTCTGGAATGGAAGGAAGGAAGGATGGAGAAGGCTCCTCCGTTGCGAGAGCGGCAAAACGGCCCTTTTCAGGGCCACCAACTTGCCTTTTGCGGGAAGGGCGGAATTGTTGTTGTTGTTGTTGTTGTTGTTTGTGTGGACGGCTGTGATGTATGTGTGCATTTTGATTGTGGGTGGGGGGGGCGCGTCAAAGCGTGTTGCGGGGTACGGCCACGAGGTTGGTCGCCGTGGCGTGGAATGGTGGCACGCCTCGTTGGAGTGGTTTTGACCCATTGGTGTTGGTGTTGGTGTGTGTTACCTGTCTGCGAGGGGGGACAGTGCGATCGGCGACTTTTGTGTCACCGTAACGACGGCCGTTTGCGGGTTTGTTTTTTTTTTTTTTGCACATCATACATGGCGAGGGTGAAATGTGAAATGTTTTTGTTTGGTTTGTTTTTTTTTTCTTTGCCGCCCACTATTCCCTTTGCTGTACGCCGAGTTTGACAATGGTGCGACGTAACTGCAGCGTGGAGGTGTGTGAGTGACGTTGAAATGAACGTGCCATTAAGACGCATTGTTGTTGTATTGTACTGTACGTGTACGGCGACACGCACGATGATGTACCATTCGACTCTGATTTTTGATAGCCGTGTCTGACTGATTGCGTACGACGCACGCACACCGATGTCGTCATTCAAGATGCACGCGTGTCCAGTGCAGTACAGTAAGCGCGACGCTAGACGACGACGACGACGACGACGACGACGGCGGCGGCGGTCGTCGTCGTTTGTTTGGTGAATGTCTGTACACGTGTTTGTCTGTGTCCATCCGGTATGTATTTGTTTGTTTGAAAGTGTTTTGTGTGTCGGTGACGTGGTCCGATCCGTCGCCCCCTGAGTAACTGTCGATCGGCGCGATAGACCGGCGTCACGCAACTGAACCGAAGTCTTGGGCACACCCGTCATACTGTTGTACACCGTCGCGCTGAGAACGGTAACGAAAGGTTGACTTTGATCGGTCGAATGTGTGGGCAGAACGTGAGGAATGAGGCAAGAGTGCAAGGAGGGGGGGCAAAAGAGAGAGGAAGGGAAAAAGGGGAGAAACGCATTCGTAGAGCAACGGAACGTTCCCGTGTCGGAGGCGTATTGGAGCCGCACTGAAATGCGTTTAACGGCGGCGCGGCTGCAAGTGTCTGCCGTGGTGAACGTTACCTTTGACGGCTGCATTGGGCTTTGCTTTCGCTTTCGCTTTCCCGGATGTACGTAACGTTTGTTGATATGGTTCTGAGGAAGAGTGTATGACAGTGCCGTGCCGTCCATGTTCGTGTGCCCTCCCATTGTGTGTATGCTATTGTCTGTGTACTTGAATGATGTATGTAGGTGTTAGTGGACATGTTTTACCAGTGGGGGGAAATGGATCGTCGATAGTTGCCGTCACTCTGTCACGGTCGAGATGACGCACCCTCCGTACAGAAAGGTGTCGAGAAAGTGAGTGTGTGTGTGTGTGTGTGTGTGTGTGTGTGTGTGTGTGTGTGTGTGTGTGTGTGTGCGCGTCCGTGAATTGGCAGTGTTTGGAGGTGGGCGTGCCCTGCATGTGGCCCGGAAGGCTGTTCGTTTGGCGGTAGTGTTGTGTGGACAGGGGAGGGGCATGCGTAACGCTGCTGGCATGGCATTTCGGGAGATGGGAGGGGGCAAACGAGGAAACGAGGAGCGGCGGCCAAAGACGGGACGGGGAGGGGCGCGGTGTGGGTGGCTTGCGCCTGTGCTCGGCGTTGTGGTTTGTGCAAAAGAGGAGGAGAAAAACAATGAGTTGCCAGGGAGGGGAG
The DNA here is from genome assembly GCF_021461395.2 of Schistocerca americana. NCBI lineage: Eukaryota > Metazoa > Arthropoda > Insecta > Orthoptera > Acrididae > Schistocerca > Schistocerca americana. The sequence continues at coordinate 368,738 of NW_025726434.1, read as the reverse complement.
CGGTGTTGTGTTGTGGTTGTCGTGGTGTAGCCGCAGACGCGGCTGTCAGTGAACGTGGCGAGACGGACGGATGCGCGGAGGGGCGGGGGCGGCGCATTTCGCCGGTGCCGTGCCGTGCCATGCCTGAAAGCCGCGTGGTCGCTGTGTTGTTGGTGGCGTGGGGGCGAGGAGAGTACCGTACGGGTGTGCTTGTGCGCCGGAAATGGCACACTGCGCCTGCCCGTCTTGGAGGCTGATGGCTGTGGTGTGGAAATGGGGCGCGGTGATGTTGAAGCAGAAAAGAAACCAAGAAAACGGAAGGCGTGATGCGGCGGTGGTGGTGAGAGCGGGAAAAACAAAACAAAAAAAAAAAAAAGAAGGAAAAACAACAAGAAACAAAAAAGAAAACAAAAAGTCTATCAATATTAAAATGTAAATGGAAATGGAAATGGACCCAGGTATAACCTCCCTGCACAAATAGCAGAGAGTCCGATGGTAATAAAAATGTGCCAGAATGTTAACGTCCCTACAAAAGAAACCCAACGATAATATTAATGAAAGAATGAACCGTATGTAACATTGCAACAGACACAATGAAACCTGATAAATTGTATAAGGGCAGCAGCGTTGACCTTTGGCCCTGTATTCAGAATAAAAAGAGCCAAAGATTGTTACCCCAATGAAAAAGACACTGAAACACGTATGTAACATAGCAGCGATGGCGAGACATTGTAGCATCTGTGACCAGAGAGTTTGCGCTGGACTGCGCGAGTGTTGCGAGCGGTTCTCAGTCAGTCAGTCAGTCAGTCGTTGCGAGTCTGTAGCTCTGTGTAGTTGAGGGCTGTACTCTGTCAGTAGTCGTCGCGTGCAGTACGCTAATAGTCGTCATGCAGAGCGGTCGGTCAGTAGTAGGAGCCGAGTGCGGTTGTGTGATGTAGGCGGTCGGCAACACTGGTCAAGATGGTGAATAAGGTATACTGTTAATTAATATAATCATTAGATAATGAAAAATTTTATTTATTGTAATTATTCTCCAACAAGTTCCCCAATAATAATGTTTATTTCAAAAGCATTTTTCAAACATTTAATTTTTTATTGAACTAAAGAGTTCGTTGCACTTCACATTTCATTCCACTTCTTTGAAGAAAAATTTCACTAAAATCACAAAAAAAGAGAATATTATTATTTGCAATGCAGTTCCTCCAAGCGCTGCGCAACAACAAGAGCAGAAATGTGACATCCATTTATTCGGAGGTAAGACTTTAATTCTGATTGTTTTGCACAGGGCCAAAGACCGATATTTCGGTTTAATTGAAGTTTCTTGTCACTGAACGGACTTTAAATGTTGTGAAGAATTTATATTTGAGTCAGATTGCGAATTTCACATTTTTGTTGCCATTTTCAATACCTCTCATTGTGGGCGAGGTTACAATTAGCGCAATGTCCATTAGCATCCGTAAATAACATTGTCCATTATTTTAAAATTTGCGGGGAGGTTACAACACACACAAAAAAAAAAAAAAAAAAAAAAAATTTGCATTTATATCCGCTCCTCAATTGTAGATACCCCTTACACAGCTGTGTGCAATGAATGAGTGCTGGCTGGTAATTAATTGCACTCCTTGGAGGGAAATGCCATAGGAAGTAGTCTTTAAAAAGTGAATGTTTTTCGTTAAAAGACAAAAGGTACTTTAGAAAAAAGTAATAGTGGGGCTTTTGTTGTTGAACAAAATAAGTACAATGAACATACGTTATCAGATTTGCGCAATGCAGCTTCACACTACCTTTTGATTATAACACAATATACTATACATCGTCCCGAACCGTGACCAGAGTCGCGAGACGAGCAGAGCACGCCGCCGACGCCCGCTCAGTACAACCGTCCACCCGCTACTACTGTCGACCGACTACTACCTCTCCCGACTCGCGCTACAATATATATAACAACTGTTCCTGGCGACCCGGTGCGTGCCACTACTGTCGTCTGGCGCGGTCCAAGCGCCGACTAGCAACGATAAATAACTCTCTGGTCAGACAGAGATGCTGTCATGCCTCGCCATCGCTCTGGTAATGAATACATACGTGTTGCAGCGTGCGTACCACCGGAACACGCAGTGGCGGAGCCAAAGACTGTGTTGTCGAGGTCGAGTGCGAGCGGGAAGAGAGGCAGCGTCGGCACGGAGATGCAAGCGAGCGCGAGACGCACGGGGGCTGCGGCGTGGCGCGTTTGCGGTCGGCGCCTTTGGTGGCAACGGCCGGGACAAGCAGCGGTGTATGGTGTGGTGCGGGGCGGACAGGGGCGGCGGTGGACGGGGAGGAGGCGGCGCGACGACGGCATGGGGGCGAAAACGGGACGGGGGACGGCGGATGCTGAGAGGCGTCACGCGCGGACAGGACACAGACACAGAGACACACAGATTGGAAAGGGAGGGTGCGCGGTAGTAGTTGGGAATGTGCGTACCGTGCGGGATGGGAGTGGGCGAGGAACACGGTCGTGGCCCCCTGTTTTTTGGGTGCGTGTGATGACGTCGGTGTGTTGTGGGAAGGGAAGGTGCTGTGGCGGCGGCGCGTAATGGGCGTAGGCCGAAAAGAGAAAGGAACGTGGGCAGTGTGTTGGCAAGCGTCGGTTCGACTGCGACGTTGATGGGCAGGGCAAGGTTAATGGTGGTAGGAGTAGGCGTGTGGGCGCAAAAAATCTGCCGCTGCAGGCGGTGCCGTAACCGCCATGGCGGGAAGGAGAGAGAGAGGGCCAAAGAAAGAAAGAAAGAAAGAAAGAAAGAAGAAAACAAAAAAAAAAACAAAAAAAAAAAAAAGGAGGCGGGGGCGAAAGTGGAGAGGCGGTGGTGTGAGAAGGGCGGGGGCGGAAGGAAGGCAGGAAGGACAAGAGGCGAGGCGACGGCTTGCTTTGTGTATCGGTCGGTCTCTGGCTATGCTTCGTTTTCTGCAGCAGGGTCGGTGCGCGGCGTGGCTCGCGGCAGTGGGAACGCCTGGTGGCTGGACGGCCAGCAATGCGGTTGGATGGGCGGCCACAGCACCGCACCTGTGCCCGAGGAGGAGACGCTGGCGGCGGGCCCTGAGGTGAGGCCGGCTCGGCTGGGGCTGTGGATGTGTAGGTGTGCGCCGCTGCTGCAACAACGAGTAAAACGCGAGAAGAAGGGATGGCGGTAGAGAGAGAGAAAAAAAAAAAGGTCGTGTTGTGTTGATGCGCAGGCAGACGCGTACAGAGAGACGAGCCCGGTCTGCAGCAGGGTGTGGCCGTGCCGAGTGCAGAGCAGCGGCGGCTCGGTTCGGTTCGGTTCGGCCCGGCCCGGCGGGCCGCGCTGTTGTCGCGGACGTGAGCGCCCCCTGGCGGGTGGCCGGAGGCGGCGCGGCGTGTTGGACGTGTGGCTGGTGGCAGTGCACAATTTGCGAGTGGCTGGCGGTGTGGTGTGGCGGTTGGCGCGTCGGGCGGCGGAGAGAGAGAGAGAGAGAGAGAGAGGGAGGAGAGGTATGTGTTGCGGGCGCCCTTTGCTGCGCTGCGTCGTTGCGTGTGCCGTACAGGGCGGGCGCTTGTCGACTGTGTGGGCGGTGTGGCGAATTGGCGTGAAACGGCTGCCGAGAGGTGTGTGGTAGCGAGCCGGTCGTTGTCAGTGCGAAGGGGAATGTGCGTGCGTTTGGCGGTTTCGGTGTGCTTTTTGCGGCGTGAGAGTGGGAATTAGTGGGGCCGGCTGTTGTGTTGGTTCCTTGTGTCTTGTGTCGCGTAGCTTGATGGCAACGTGGAAGGACGCCGGTTTCGTTTCGAGCCTTGCGTGTGGTTGTCGACGTTGACTGGTTGGCGTGTGCCGATGCACGTGCATGTGTGGGTCGCGAGTGCGTTTTTGGCTGTGTGTGTGTGTGTGTGTGTGTTTTGGGGGGGAAGGGGGAGGCGGTGGTGAAAGTGCAGTCGTTGCCACGGGCGTCGTCGGGTGGGGCTGGGGCTGTGCGTCGTGGCGGAAAGGTGGTAGGTTGCGGGAAGCGAGCCCGTCGTTGACGGTGTCGCGTGAGTTGTGAATCGAGTGGGGCGCGGGGCGCGGGACAGGAGCAGCGTGCCGCTGCGTCGTGGTCGTCAGCAGAGGCTGTGCGTGTGCTTGTCCTTTTTGTGGGCGGTTCGTGCGAGGCGTTTTTGTTTTGTGTTGCCCTAGTTGTTAGTTTATTTTGTTTGTGTTTGTTATTTTGAGACGACGACTGGTTGGTGGCGTGCGCGCGAAGTGGCGGTGTGCGCTTCCCGTGTCGTTTGTGTTGTTTTGTTTTTGTTTTGTTTTTTTTTGCACTGGGCCCCGGGGGGTGGGTGGGTGGGTGGGTGGGTGGGTGGGTGCGTGCGTGCGTGTGTGTCGATTGCCGGCTGGCGAAAGGTGCGCCATCGGCGGGGTGGGTCGCCGGCACAAGTAGAGGCGGCGGCGTTGTTGCTGTTGTTGTGTGGTGTTTGTTTTGTTCGGCTGTGTCGGCGAGCTGTGTTGCGGTGCGTGTGAATGGTGGTGCAAAAGTGCTGGCGTTGGGGCTGCGACTGCGACGGCGGCGAGCCGCGGGCGCGCATGATAGTGATGTTGTGAACAGCGGCTGTGTACGGTAGTGGTGTTGTTGTAGCACGACGTGCATCCGGGCCGGCGCGGAAAGCGCAGTTGCGGGCGGTTGCCCTTCGGTGCCAGCCATGTCGCGTGAGCGGCGGGTTGCTCTGGTGTCGACACGTGGTGCTCTGGGTTGTTGTGTGGTGCCCTTTGGCCGGTGGGGGTGGTTCGCGTGTGTCTCGTTCGCGCTCGGTATCTGGTCGTGGTCGTGCTGCTCCCCCGTCTGTCGGCGGTTTTCGACGTCGTCTGTACGTTTTTGTTCGTTTGCGGCGTGCCTGCCGACGTCGCCCCGTCGCGACCTTTCAACCGAAAGTGTGGCGCCCGAAGGTGAACGAACGTAACCCTGACCTCGGCGCTTTACGCTGAGCCGAGCGAACCGAACCTAACCTGTGGTGTGGCGAGGTGAGCTCAGCCTGTGAGCCCCTAACGTCTACGTACGGTAAGCTGTCCGGCTCACGCCTCACGTTTGAACGCTTTTTTAACCTACGTTTGACGCTTCTTAACCTAGCACTGACCCCTTAACCTAACGTGTAACCTAACCTAACCTAACCTAACCTAGCCTAGCCTCTGACGCCTGACGTGTTTGAATGCTTAACCTAAGTTTGACGCTTAACCTAACCCAAGTCCCCTTAACCTAACCCATGTCCACCTAACCTAACCTAACCTAACCTAGACGTGTAAACGTAATGTGTAACGCGTAACGTGTAAGGTCGGCTGGCGTGTGTGCTGACGGCAGATTGGGTTGGTCTGTAGATTCGGATTGCGGTTTGCCTCGGTCGAGGGGTTGGGTCGGAAGCGGCGAGGGGCGGCGGCGCCTGTTGCGCAGGCGGCGTCCGTTTGCGGCGGGCAATTGTTGAGAAACGGCTGTGAATGTTGGCGGGCGAGAGGAGGAGGACGGCGCGCGATGTGGCCCGACGGCTGCGGGCCGATCGGGAAACGGCGGGAGGGCGACGGAAGGCGATGGGGCGGCGGAGGCGCGTTTGCACGGCCGTCATCGCCGCACGCCTCGGCTTGTGTGGCTGTGGCGCCGGCCGCGCTGGCCGGGCTGCCGCGGCGACGGTGTGGGAGTTTTGCCGAAGGTTTGGCCATTGTGGCGGGTCGTCGGCTGGGGCTGTGGGGGCGGCATTTGGGCGGGGGCGGCGATTCTCGGCGGGCCGACCCAGGCTGTAGCGCGCGGTAGCTGCAGTTTGGCCGTGGTTTGCGGCGCTGCCGTGGCGACTGGTTGGCGACTGTGGTGTGGCTGTGTGTAGCCCCATCCTCGGTGGTTTGAAAGGCGCGGGCGGTTGTGGCGCAGGTTTGGGGCTGCTCCGCACAGGCTGTCGGACGTTGGGCGGTAGCAAGCGCGGGAGGCGCGGCGCGGCGGCGCGCAGAGTGGCGGCCGCTCTCTCGGCCGTCCGCGCCCGCCCGCGACACTGGCTGGGCCCTTGTGATTCTCTGCTCCGCTGCTGTGCTGTGCTTGCGTGCCTGCCGTCCCGCTCGCTCTCGCTCTCGCTGTGTGTTACGCGCGTCGTCGAAATGGCAGATCAGGCGGCTACGAACGAGACTGCTGCGGCACCCGCCGCCACCGGCACTACGAAGAAGGCCAAGTCTGCGTCGTCTGCGAAGAAGCCGCGCGCCAAGCCTGCGCACCCGCGCACCTCTGAGATGGTGACGGCCGCCATCAAGAGTCTGAAGGAGCGCGGCGGGTCGTCGCTGCAGGCGATCAAGAAGTACATAGCCGCGCACTACAAGCTGGACGCGGAGAAGCTGGCGCCGTTTATCAAGAAGTACCTCAAGTCGGCCGTCGTGGCGGGCGAGCTGGTGCAGACGAAGGGGAAGGGCGCGTCCGGCTCGTTCAAGCTTGCCGGCGCCGGCGGCGGGGGGGCGGCCGAGGGCGGCAAGGCTCGTGCTGGCGGTGCCAAGAAGAAGCGCGCCGCTCCGGCCAGCAAGGAGAAGAAGGGCGCCCGTGCGGCCGGCGCAAAGAAGGCTGGTGGCGTGAAGGCGGCGACCGGTCGGAAGGCGGGCGCCGCCAAGAAGGCGTCTGCGGCGTCGGCCGCTCCCGCGGGTGCGAAGAAGGCGGCTGCGGCCAAGCCGGCCAAGGCCAAGTCGCCGTCGAAGGCGAAGAAGGCCGCCAAGGTTCCGACGAAGAAGCCGAAGGCGCCGCGCCCGAAGAAGGCGACGACGCCGTCTAAGGCGAAGGCTTCGCCCAAGAAGAAGAAGTAGAGTAGAGGAGAAAGAGATGGGAAAGGAAGGGTTTGGCGCTTGACTCCGTCGTCCCCACCCCCCGTCGTCGTCTAGTGGCGCGCAAGAGACGCGCGGCCCAAAACGGCCCTTCTCAGGGCCATCAAAGCACGTCGGGGAAGGTTTTGATTGTCGTGTTGCGTTTGGTGTGGGTGTCTGTCTGGCGTTTCTGTATGCCCGTGGGGATGCTGTTTGCGTGCCGCGGTGGTTGGATTGCGGGGGTCGGTGGCGGGTGTGGGCGGCGGTAGCGGTAAGCGGTGTTGTTGTTGTTGTTGTTGTTGTTGTTGTCGTGGTTGATTGTCGCCGTGTTTGTGGCGGCGGCCGACGGTTGGTTTTCTGTCACGTTGTTTTGTTTGAATACGTTGGTTGGCTTGCCTGCGTTCGTTCTTCTCGGATGTCTGTCTTGTCGAGTCGTGTCTGGTCTTTGTTTTGTTCCTTTGTGTGTGTTATGTTTTGCAACGGGGGGCACGTTGAGATGTGGAAGGAGTCGGCGGGGATTTCGGTGGCGTGTAGAGCGAGCGAGCGCGCCTGCCTGGCCGTTGGCCGTCGGAGTGGAGTGCGGGGTTTTTTGTTTTCGAAACGAAAGCGGCGGCCGGCCAGCCACCCGTGCGGTGTGACGTCGGCCGTTGGGTATTGTGCGCTTGGAGCGCCGGGGAGGGATGATGTGTGATTGTTGCGCGCTGCTAGCAGGCAGGCAGGCAGGCAGGCAGGCAGAGTGAGCGGGTGTGGCGGACGGACGGGAAGTGGCGGTTTTTGTTTTTGGGTTGCGGGGCGAGAGCAGGCGACCGACAAAGTTTGCTCGCGACGGAGAGATGTTAGTGGCCCTGAAAAGGGCCGTTTTTGTTTGTGCGGTGCGGTGCCGCGGCGCGGTTTAGGCGCGCTCGCCGCGGATGCGGCGCGCGAGCTGGATGTCCTTGGGCATGATGGTGACGCGCTTGGCGTGGATTGCGCACAGGTTGGTGTCTTCGAAGAGGCCGACGAGGTAGGCCTCGCTGGCCTCCTGCAGGGCCATGACTGCGGAGCTCTGGAAGCGCAGGTCGGTCTTGAAGTCCTGGGCGATCTCGCGCACTAGGCGCTGGAATGGCAGCTTGCGGATGAGCAGCTCTGTGCTCTTCTGGTAGCGCCTGATTTCTCGCAGGGCGACGGTGCCCGGCCTGTAGCGGTGGGGCTTCTTGACGCCTCCGGTGGCGGGCGCGCTCTTCCTCGCCGCCTTGGTGGCGAGCTGTTTGCGCGGCGCCTTTCCGCCGGTGGACTTGCGGGCCGTTTGCTTTGTGCGGGCCATAGCGGTAGCGGAGCGGCGTGCGTGGAGGTTAGGTGCGGCGCGGCGTCCGGTGCTGCCTTGACAACGGGCCCGCGCGTTTTTTTTTTTTTTTTTTTTTTTTTTTTTTTTAGCACATTTCATTCCCTTCTCGGATGGAGAAGGGCGGGCTGTTTTAGAGCATGCTTGGGCTCTTTTCAGCCAAGGGTTGTATTTATGCTGTTTTGGCACAATTTATTGTTTTGGTTGCTGGGGTGCTGGGAAAGGGGTGGATATCTCCCAATTGGGAATTTATTTGCAGGAGATTGTTGGGGACAGTTCCGGTATTCACCTTAGCGGCCAAGGAAAACCTGCAAAACCCGGCCAGAACTGCTTGTAATGGCTTGACTTCTCTTTATTTGCCGTGTTGCCAGCGTTGGCGCTGGCGATCACGGTGGGCTTCGCGTCGTCTGTCACGCTCCGCCTCTTCCTCCTCTCGCCTTCTCCTGAGCTGCTCTTCTCGGGCTTCCTTCTTTCTTCTTATGAGCTCCTTGCTTTGCAGGAAGCTCATTTGGTGTGTCTCTTCTCGGTCGGCCAAGTTTGGGATGGTGTTGTCGAGGATTTCGCTGTCCACTAGGGCATTCCAGTGGTTGACGAATTCCTTCGTTTGGACGCTAGAGTCCTGACGTGCTCCCGTGCCTTCTGGCGAGACCTGTATGGCTCGACCGATGGTCAATTTCTTCGGCCAGGCCGTTTGTGTGGCCTGGTCACACCTGGGGTGTGCTGCGTCTGTTGCCGACCCGTGGTCTTTGTGCTGCTGATCCATCTGCAGCGCCTGCGTCTCCTTGCTGGTATTGCGACGGAGGTGTTCACGGAGAGTGAGGCACGCGGCCTCCATCTCTGCATGGAGGACCATGCGGAATCGTGTTTCCGCCTCCTGGAGGGCCGAGTCGAAGTCGGGACCAGCTGTCGTCGCCGTCTTCCCACTCGCTGCGTCGCACCGCCGCCCCCCTCCACCGCCCTTGCCACAGGCGGCGGGGGAAGGCGGCCGCACGTGAGCGGTGGCCGTCCTCGTATCTCCTCCGGGGGCCGCCGTTGTTCCCGCGGCGTTGCCTCCTCCTCTCGCTGTTTCTGTCCCTCCGTTGCTCGCCGCAGCTGCAGAACGTTGTCTCCTTCTCCTGCGGCGTCGCCTCTTTGTCTGGGCCGCAGTCTTCTTTGCAGTGGCGGGATTTTGGCCGTTGAAGGCCTGACATCCGCGCCAGCTGGCGACGTGCTCGCCGCCGCAGCGGGCGCACGTTGGTTTGACGGCTTTGGTGCTGGTACAGGTGCGGGTGTCATGGTGACATCCGCACTTGACGCACCTGGCGGCGTTGCGGCAGTGCTTTGCCACATGCCCCTCCTCCTGGCACTTGAAACACTGCGGCTTCATGTCCAGGTGGGGGGGGGAGAGTCTCCGGCTGCACGTGGAAGCCCAACAGCTTCCGGATGCCAAGAACGTCCCTGCCGTTGTCCGCCGCTGGTGTGGCGACAATGAACAGAGGCGGCTTCGTCCTATTGGTTCTGTTGTGCAACCTGACGGTTGCCCCAACAAAACCTTGGCGGCGCAGTCCTTCTTCCACTGCCCGCTCCGTCAGAATCCAAGGTAGTCCCCTCAGAAGCGCCTTGGTGACTTCTTTGCGACGAGTCTTTTGACCCGTCGCACCTCTTTCCGGGGCGTCTACCGTGTGAACGGCCACAAGTGCCTTCAGGGCCCTGTAGTCCTTCCAGTCACCGGCCTGGAGCTTGACGGTGGCGTCGGAGTCGACGGACTCAACGACGACCTCCTTGTCGCAGCTCTGCCCCATCTCATCGTATAGTTCCACCCATTCGACCTCCTTGCACTTGATGTACAGGGCGGGAGTGGGGGAAACTGCTTCTTCTGTCGCAGGGTTGCCGCCTCTCGCGACATCTCGTCCCACGCTGCTCATCTTAACCATACTGCGCGAGGGTTTGACAATTTGCTTTTTTGCCGTCAAAACAGCAACACGACAATTTGCCACCCGCGCGCAGTACGTTCTCCTCGCTGACTCTCCCGCAGGAGCTGAGCGCCGCGTGCAACAGTGACCTGCGCGCTACGGCTGCCACAACTCGACTCGGGAGGGCACGCGCGCCTCCGTGCTGCGCTTATATGCCCTCGGTTGCGCGTGGTGGGGGGAGGGCGGGCCAGAGTCTATATAGGGGGGCGGCGGGCGCGCCGGGCGCAGACCGTAGCCGACTCGCCAGCCGCTGCAGCTGCTGTTTGTGCACGTTTTGCTTTGCCCGAGGAAGGAAGGATGACAGGCCGCGGCAAGGGAGGAAAGGGGCTCGGCAAGGGTGGCGCCAAGCGGCACCGCAAGGTGTTGCGCGACAACATCCAGGGCATCACGAAGCCCGCCATCCGCCGCCTGGCTCGCAGGGGCGGCGTGAAGCGCATCTCTGGTCTGATCTACGAGGAGACCCGCGGGGTGCTGAAGGTGTTCCTGGAGAACGTGATCCGCGACGCGGTGACGTACACTGAGCACGCCAAGCGCAAGACTGTGACGGCCATGGACGTGGTGTACGCCCTGAAGAGGCAGGGGCGCACCCTGTACGGTTTCGGCGGTTAGGCTGCGTCGCAGCGGGCGCTGGCCTTCCCGCGGCCGTGCTTGTGGGTGGGAGAGACTAGAAAACGGCCCTTTTCAGGGCCACCACACTGTTCGGAAGTTGAAAAGTGCGAAAGAGTCTGTGTTGTTGCTGCTGCGTGTGTGCGCTGTGTTGTTTGTTTGTTTCTTTCTCTCTTTCTTTCTTTGTTTCTTTCTTTCCGTTTGAGCGACGTGATGTGACTGGGAGGGGAGAAGGAAAGGAAACGTGTCATGTGGCTGGCTGTGTGTGGAGCTGCTTCGTTTGTGTGTCTTTGTATCGATCGCGACGGAGATGGCGGGCTGTGTGTTGTTGTGCGAGAGGCGGTGATTATTTGCTTGCGTGGTTTGGCTCTGTGTGTTTGCGGCGGCGTTGGGGTTTCCGAGGCAAGGCGTGTGGGCATAGGCGGCCGGATCAGCTGTTTCGTTCGTGTCGACGGCCGTTGCGCGCGGGAGTGGAGGGCGGTGTGTCGACACGCCTCCCTTTAACAATGGTCATTATTGCTGCCGTTGTCGTTTGGAAGGCGACTGCGACCGTGCAAAATGTGTGTGTGTGTGTGTGTGTGTGTGTGTGTGTGTGTGTGTGTGTTGGGCCACACGGGCTGTGTGGACGACAAGATGGCGGACGTGCGCCGGCGGCGGCTGTGCTGTGAAAGTGCAAAGTTAAAACAAAACAAGGTGCGGCGAGGACGACTGAAATTTTGCTTTGGACGTAGGTTTGTGTGGTGGCCCTGAAAAGGGCCGATTGTTGTGGGCCGAGCCGGCAAAGCGCGTTGCGTGCAGGGGAGCACGCGGCGCTGCGATTGCCTGGCCTCCTTTAGGCCTTCTTCTCGGTCTTCTTTGGCAGCAGGACGGCCTGGATGTTGGGCAGGACACCACCCTGTGCGATGGTGACGCCCGACAGGAGCTTGTTGAGCTCCTCGTCGTTGCGGATGGCAAGCTGCAGGTGGCGCGGGATGATGCGCGTCTTCTTGTTGTCGCGGGCCGCGTTTCCGGCCAGCTCGAGCACCTCAGCCGCGAGGTACTCCATGACGGCGGCGAGGTAGACGGGCGCCCCGGCGCCGACGCGCTCTGCGTAGTTTCCCTTGCGCAGGAGGCGGTGGATTCTGCCGACCGGGAACTGGAGCCCAGCCCTGCTTGAGCGGGACTTTGACTTGCCCTTGACTTTGCCTCCCTTTCCGCGTCCGGACATGGCGATGGGCTAGCGACGGTGCACACGAAACGGAAACGAAAACGACCGGTGCGAGCGGCAGCGAGTCGAGCAGCGGAGTGCGTGCCGGCGCAGCCTGCCTGCTGCTCCTTTTCTGACTTCCTCACTGTGAGGAGGTTCAGGTGGAAGTTTGTGGCCTGTTGGCCTTTACTCCCCTGGGATGATTGATGAGTCTTCTTTCTTGACTTGTAGGTTGTTCTGTACTGGCAAGGAGTGCCGATAACCTATTTTCTGTATTTGTCGGTGTGACGACTTTTCTTCTTCTTCTTCTTACTTGAGGGCTCTCCCTCGGTTGGGATAGTGGATACAGTGTATCCAGCTTTCTCATACTCTCCGTGGACGAGAGCGAAGATGACGTAGCGCATTTGCCACTCTGTGAAAATTGGGAAGGAATTGATCAGATCGTAATCCTCCTTGGAAAGACCAACAAGGCCTTCTGGATATTCGATTGGTTGGTGTGGAGGTGAAGGTTTAGAAAGGTTAGGAGGAACGAAGGGATAAGGGTTGTCGTGGTGGGGATATGTACCATCGCGAAGCGATGCAGCTATCTTCTGCGTCACAGCGCTTGCGCTGTACATGTCGGGAAGCGGGAGGAATGGGACTTCTTCCCACCCTTCTTCTTGCGCTTCTGCTTCTGCGTCCGTCTTGGGCAGTGTTGCCTCCCCTTCGGCAGGCACGTCGGTCTGCGTGGCCACCGTCGCAAACTTCTTCTCTCGAGGAGGAGTCGTCTGGCTGGCGGTGTCGACCGCTGTGGCGGAAGCTGCCTTGGCTGAGCGAAGCTCCTGCGTCAGCTCAGCAATCTGACGCCGAGCCTCGCCCAGTTCCGCCAGCATGGCCGCCCTCTCTTCCGCCATGGCGGATTTGAAGGTGGACATGGCTTCTTCTACGGCGTCGCTGAGGCGCCTGGTGATGGCGTCTTCTGAGCGAGTGACCACCTCTTCGCGTGTGGTGGTCACTTGCTTCTGCGTCTTCTCTGGTCCGCGCCAATTTCTCCTGTACGCGCAGGAACGGGCGTTAGCCGCGTGTGCGCCACCGCAGTTGGCGCAAGTGCAGGGGGCGTCCTTCGGCTTCTTGCAGTCGCGTGTGTCGTGTGCTTGCGCACACTTCAAGCACGCGACTGCTCCGCTGCATTGCTTGGCAACGTGGCCAAGCTTTTGGCAGCGAAAGCACTGCGGTGTAGACTTCTTCTTCTTCTTCCCGGCAGGTCCTGCTAACGTGAGCAGAAACTCCGCCAAGGCAGCAGCTTTGCGTCCACTTCCGCGTCCCGACATCACGATAAGCAACAGTGACAACGAACTAACGTGTACTCTCCGCGGCGTGAGCGGGAATGCCGGCGCAGCTCTCTCTCTCGCATATATGACGTACTCGGACGTTGAGTAGTCTTGTGGTGGAGGTTCTTTGTCCTTTGACATTTCCTCCAAGCCTGTACGTTAAATTTTGCATGTAGAATGCACCTTACTTTTAGTTTTGTCCTTGCTTTTTATGCTAGTTTTTCTGAACCACTATTTTGTGTTTATGGTAATTATTTTGTGTTTAATTTAGGATGCATTTTGGCCTCCTGTATTTGAGGTTGTAGGTGTTGTAATTGCCTAAGTGTTTAATTAGCTGGTTTTCAGATTGGCTCGCAGTTTGGTAGAATGCTACCGCGAGTTCTCTGAACCTGTCTTTCAGCATCTTTACTTCCGTTGCCTCGTGGGTGTCGGCAGTGGGGAAGCGCGTCCTGACATGAATTGCCCGTCTGAGTGCCCGATTTTGGACTCTCTGCAGCCTTTGCAGGTGCGTTTTGGCTGCATAGCCCCAGACTGGACAGGCATATTCGATGATGGGGCGGACAAGCGTACAGTACAGCCTCACTCCTGTAGTTGCCGCCAGGCTGCTTTCAGTATTTAGTATGGGGTAAATGTCGTTAAGTCTGGCGCTGGCCTTCCTTCTGATGTCGTCGATATGTGCGCGCCATGTCAGTCTTTTGTCAAGGGTGACACCCAGGTATTTGGCCGTGGCCCTCCATGGGATGTCGCGTCTGTGTAGTCTTAGTTGTCTGTTTTGTCGATGGCGGTGGGCAGGGTTGCGTTTGCCTTTCCTTTGGGTGAGCATTATCGCTTGTGTTTTCTCCCCATTTATTGTAATCCGCCATTTCCTGGCCCAGGCTTCAGTCTGGTGTAGTAGGTTTTGGAGTCTTGTCGTCACTATCCCCCTATTTGTACTAACGGCGAAGAATGCCGTGTCGTCGGCGTATTGGGCTGTCTGAGTCTGTGGGGCAGACGGTGTGTCGGCCGTGTACAGGTTGTACAGTATTGGGCCTAACACCGATCCCTGTGGTACTCCAGCTTTGATGGTGCGCTTTGAGGACCTCGCAGTGTCCACTTTGACGCAAAATGTGCGGTTGGCTAGGTAGCTCTTCAGGAGCTTAACGACATGGCCGGGGAATCCTAACGTGTACAATTTGTACAGTAGTCCAGTGTGCCACACACTGTCGAAGGCCTTGGCTACGTCTAGCAGCACTAGTCCACAGTAGCCTTTCCGGTTAAAGGCTTCTGTTGCGGCTTCGACCACTCGCATGAGTTGTTGGGGTGCTGAGTGTTGGTTGCGAAATCCGAACTGGAATTTGGGGAGCATGTTCTCTCTTCTTATGTGCCTGTCTATGTGCACTAAGATGAGGCGCTCGTACAGCTTACTCAGTGTTGGGAGTAGGCTTATGGGGCGATGGTGCTGGGGAAAGATGGGGTCTTTTCCAGGCTTAGCGATCGCGACCACTTCCGCGTGTTTCCACTGTTTCGGGAATTTTTGTGATCGCGTGATTTCGTTGAACGTTTCTGTCAATTTTTCTATCGCTAGCTGGGGCAGGTGCTTAAGCAGTTCATTGGTGAGGAGATCGTGTCCTGGGGCTTTCTTGTTGGGCAGCGTTTTGATGGCTTTCGCTACCTCCTCCGTGGAGAAGGCAGGTGCATCGTCATCGACGTCGTCATCCGCTGCCAGAAATGCGGTTAGTTGTCTGCGGACCATTCTTTCATGTTCGTGGTCCTGCGCCTCTGCTGGTGTGAACTGTTTCTCAAAGACGTCGGCGAGTGCGTTGGCTTTATCTTGGGCGCTGAACACTAGTCCTCTCTCGCCGTGCAGAGGCGGCATTCTTGCGCGTCTTTTAGTGAACTGCTTGGTGGCTTGCCAGAGGCTGTTATCCTGCACTTTGAGAGCTGTAAGGCGGTTTGACCATTGCTGGTTTCTGTGCTCAGTGAGCGCCACCTTAAGTTCTCTCTGTAGCCTATTAAGCAGCTTCCTGGTGTCCGGATTTCGCGTAAGTTTCCATTCCTTCGCGGTCCTGTTTTTGTGCCTAATCTGGGCAAGCAGCTGGGGTGGCAGTCGCTGTGTGTGGGGAGGGGGCGGAGGTAGTTCAGGTGTTGCGCCCTGTGCTGCTTGCAGGACCGCGTCTGTGAAGGTACTCAGCGTTTGTTCTGTGTCCTCTGTCGGGAGCGGGGTGTTGGTGAGTTCTTCCATGACTTGTGTTTTGAATCTTTCCCAGTCGATGCGTTTGTACGAGGTTGTATGCTGGTTGCGCGGTAACCAGCCGCCCATGTCAATCTCGAATGTGACAGGGTTGTGATCGGACGACATTCTATTCAGCGAATGCGCCGTCACAAACCCTGTGAGACCTTTGGTGATTGCTACATCGATTACGTCCGGGTTGTTTCCGTTTCTGGGAAAGTGTGTGGGCTCCTCGGGGGCCCACACGTGCATGTGGTGGATGCGCGCAATGCTTTTTAATTGTCGGCCGGCTTGGTTTGTCCTCCTGGAATTCCAGTCGGAGTGCTTGGAGTTAAGGTCTCCTCCAAGTATCAGCTTGCCTCCAATTTGTCCTAATTTGACGATGTCGTCTTCAACTAACCTGTGGTTTTTGGGTTGTCGATATGCTGACACCACAGTTACCGGTCCTGTGGATGTCTGTACCTCTAATGCTACTGTTTCCAACTGCGTCATTTCTGGTGTGTGAATCTGGTGGTGCGGAATCCCCCTTTTTATGTAGATTGCTACCCCGCCCCCTGCAGTTGGTCGGTCTCGTCTGTAGCAGAGGTAGTTTGGTGCAGAAACTCTGATTCCCGGTTTCAGGTTGGTCTCCTGCACCATGCATATGTCTATCTCTTCTTCCGCCAGGAATTGTCTAAATTCTAGACCCTGAGGGAAGAGGCTCATGACGTTAAACGTGCATAGTTTGAAACCCTGAATTGCTGGCCTAGCCATGTTGCGGTGTTGTAGCGCTTGTTGTCGCAGTGGACTGCGAGGGCCTAACTGCCGATGAGATGTCGGCGGAGAGCTGATCAAATTTCTTTGTCATGGTCTGCATCAGCTTGTCCATGAGCTTGATGACTTCCGTCAGGGCTTGGGAGAAGTGGTGTATGGGTGTGTTGCTTGTTTGTGTTGTTGTTGCTGCTGCTGGGTTCGTGTTTTCTGTTGTGGGGGTCTGTGCGGGTGATACTGCTCTTGCGTAAGAGCGTGTGTCGTCCTGTATTCGTGTACTTGGGCCGGGGTGGGGGTGCTTTATGGGCTCGGGTGCGGCGGCCGGTTGCGCGCGCGCCCCATTGGTCGGCGGCCGCAACAGGGCGAGCTGGTAAAGGTGCGGCGGCGGCTGGCGGCGGGTGCCACTGTGTGGGGAGACGCTGACTAGAGCGGAGCGCTTGCTACTGGTGTTGCTGCTGCCGTACGTTCGTTCGAGATGCCGCCCAAGACTAGCGGGAAGGCCGCCAAGAAGGCTGGCAAGGCGCAGAAGAACATTTCGAAGGGCGACAAGAAGAAGAAGCGCAAGAGGAAGGAGAGCTATGCCATCTACATCTACAAGGTGCTGAAGCAGGTGCACCCTGACACGGGCATCTCGTCGAAGGCGATGAGCATCATGAACAGCTTCGTGAACGACATTTTCGAGCGCATTGCGGCCGAGGCTTCTCGCCTGGCGCACTACAACAAGCGCTCGACCATCACGTCCCGCGAGATCCAGACCGCTGTGCGGCTGTTGCTGCCTGGCGAGCTGGCCAAGCACGCCGTGAGCGAGGGCACGAAGGCGGTGACCAAGTACACGAGCTCCAAGTAAGGAGGTGGCTCTGGAATGGAAGGAAGGAAGGATGGAGAAGGCTCCTCCGTTGCGAGAGCGGCAAAACGGCCCTTTTCAGGGCCACCAACTTGCCTTTTGCGGGAAGGGCGGAATTGTTGTTGTTGTTGTTGTTGTTGTTTGTGTGGACGGCTGTGATGTATGTGTGCATTTTGATTGTGGGTGGGGGGGGCGCGTCAAAGCGTGTTGCGGGGTACGGCCACGAGGTTGGTCGCCGTGGCGTGGAATGGTGGCACGCCTCGTTGGAGTGGTTTTGACCCATTGGTGTTGGTGTTGGTGTGTGTTACCTGTCTGCGAGGGGGGACAGTGCGATCGGCGACTTTTGTGTCACCGTAACGACGGCCGTTTGCGGGTTTGTTTTTTTTTTTTTTGCACATCATACATGGCGAGGGTGAAATGTGAAATGTTTTTGTTTGGTTTGTTTTTTTTTTCTTTGCCGCCCACTATTCCCTTTGCTGTACGCCGAGTTTGACAATGGTGCGACGTAACTGCAGCGTGGAGGTGTGTGAGTGACGTTGAAATGAACGTGCCATTAAGACGCATTGTTGTTGTATTGTACTGTACGTGTACGGCGACACGCACGATGATGTACCATTCGACTCTGATTTTTGATAGCCGTGTCTGACTGATTGCGTACGACGCACGCACACCGATGTCGTCATTCAAGATGCACGCGTGTCCAGTGCAGTACAGTAAGCGCGACGCTAGACGACGACGACGACGACGACGACGACGACGACGACGACGGCGGCGGCGGTCGTCGTCGTTTGTTTGGCGAATGTCTGTACACGTGTTTGTCTGTGTCCATCCGGTATGTATTTGTTTGTTTGAAAGTGTTTTGTGTGTCGGTGACGTGGTCCGATCCGTCGCCCCCTGAGTAACTGTCGATCGGCGCGATAGACCGGCGTCACGCAACTGAACCGAAGTCTTGGGCACACCCGTCATACTGTTGTACACCGTCGCGCTGAGAACGGTAACGAAAGGTTGACTTTGATCGGTCGAATGTGTGGGCAGAACGTGAGGAATGAGGCAAGAGTGCAAGGAGGGGGGGCAAAAGAGAGAGGAAGGGAAAAAGGGGAGAAACGCATTCGTAGAGCAACGGAACGTTCCCGTGTCGGAGGCGTATTGGAGCCGCACTGAAATGCGTTTAACGGCGGCGCGGCTGCAAGTGTCTGCCGTGGTGAACGTTACCTTTGACGGCTGCATTGGGCTTTGCTTTCGCTTTCGCTTTCCCGGATGTACGTAACGTTTGTTGATATGGTTCTGAGGAAGAGTGTATGACAGTGCCGTGCCGTCCATGTTCGTGTGCCCTCCCATTGTGTGTATGCTATTGTCTGTGTACTTGAATGATGTATGTAGGTGTTAGTGGACATGTTTTACCAGTGGGGGGAAATGGATCGTCGATAGTTGCCGTCACTCTGTCACGGTCGAGATGACGCACCCTCCGTACAGAAAGGTGTCGAGAAAGTGAGTGTGTGTGTGTGTGTGTGTGTGTGTGTGTGTGTGTGTGTGTGTGTGTGTGCGCGTCCGTGAATTGGCAGTGTTTGGAGGTGGGCGTGCCCTGCATGTGGCCCGGAAGGCTGTTCGTTTGGCGGTAGTGTTGTGTGGACAGGGGAGGGGCATGCGTAACGCTGCTGGCATGGCATTTCGGGAGATGGGAGGGGGCAAACGAGGAAACGAGGAGCGGCGGCCAAAGACGGGACGGGGAGGGGCGCGGTGTGGGTGGCTTGCGCCTGTGCTCGGCGTTGTGGTTTGTGCAAAAGAGGAGGAGAAAAACAATGAGTTGCCAGGGAGGGGAGCGGTGTTGTGTTGTGGTTGTCGTGGTGTAGCCGCAGACGCGGCTGTCAGTGAACGTGGCGAGACGGACGGATGCGCGGAGGGGCGGGGGCGGCGCATTTCGCCGGTGCCGTGCCGTGCCATGCCTGAAAGCCGCGTGGTCGCTGTGTTGTTGGTGGCGTGGGGGCGAGGAGAGTACCGTACGGGTGTGCTTGTGCGCCGGAAATGGCACACTGCGCCTGCCCGTCTTGGAGGCTGATGGCTGTGGTGTGGAAATGGGGCGCGGTGATGTTGAAGCAGAAAAGAAACCAAGAAAACGGAAGGCGTGATGCGGCGGTGGTGGTGAGAGCGGGAAAAACAAAACAAAAAAAAAAAAAAGAAGGAAAAACAACAAGAAACAAAAAAGAAAACAAAAAGTCTATCAATATTAAAATGTAAATGGAAATGGAAATGGACCCAGGTATAACCTCCCTGCACAAATAGCAGAGAGTCCGATGGTAATAAAAATGTGCCAGAATGTTAACGTCCCTACAAAAGAAACCCAACGATAATATTAATGAAAGAATGAACCGTATGTAACATTGCAACAGACACAATGAAACCTGATAAATTGTATAAGGGCAGCAGCGTTGACCTTTGGCCCTGTATTCAGAATAAAAAGAGCCAAAGATTGTTACCCCAATGAAAAAGACACTGAAACACGTATGTAACATAGCAGCGATGGCGAGACATTGTAGCATCTGTGACCAGAGAGTTTGCGCTGGACTGCGCGAGTGTTGCGAGCGGTTCTCAGTCAGTCAGTCAGTCAGTCGTTGCGAGTCTGTAGCTCTGTGTAGTTGAGGGCTGTACTCTGTCAGTAGTCGTCGCGTGCAGTACGCTAATAGTCGTCATGCAGAGCGGTCGGTCAGTAGTAGGAGCCGAGTGCGGTTGTGTGATGTAGGCGGTCGGCAACACTGGTCAAGATGGTGAATAAGGTATACTGTTAATTAATATAATCATTAGATAATGAAAAATTTTATTTATTGTAATTATTCTCCAACAAGTTCCCCAATAATAATGTTTATTTCAAAAGCATTTTTCAAACATTTAATTTTTTATTGAACTAAAGAGTTCGTTGCACTTCACATTTCATTCCACTTCTTTGAAGAAAAATTTCACTAAAATCACAAAAAAAGAGAATATTATTATTTGCAATGCAGTTCCTCCAAGCGCTGCGCAACAACAAGAGCAGAAATGTGACATCCATTTATTCGGAGGTAAGACTTTAATTCTGATTGTTTTGCACAGGGCCAAAGACCGATATTTCGGTTTAATTGAAGTTTCTTGTCACTGAACGGACTTTAAATGTTGTGAAGAATTTATATTTGAGTCAGATTGCGAATTTCACATTTTTGTTGCCATTTTCAATACCTCTCATTGTGGGCGAGGTTACAATTAGCGCAATGTCCATTAGCATCCGTAAATAACATTGTCCATTATTTTAAAATTTGCGGGGAGGTTACAACACACACAAAAAAAAAAAAAAAAAAAAAAAAAATTTGCATTTATATCCGCTCCTCAATTGTAGATACCCCTTACACAGCTGTGTGCAATGAATGAGTGCTGGCTGGTAATTAATTGCACTCCTTGGAGGGAAATGCCATAGGAAGTAGTCTTTAAAAAGTGAATGTTTTTCGTTAAAAGACAAAAGGTACTTTAGAAAAAAGTAATAGTGGGGCTTTTGTTGTTGAACAAAATAAGTACAATGAACATACGTTATCAGATTTGCGCAATGCAGCTTCACACTACCTTTTGATTATAACACAATATACTATACATCGTCCCGAACCGTGACCAGAGTCGCGAGACGAGCAGAGCACGCCGCCGACGCCCGCTCAGTACAACCGTCCACCCGCTACTACTGTCGACCGACTACTACCTCTCCCGACTCGCGCTACAATATATATAACAACTGTTCCTGGCGACCCGGTGCGTGCCACTACTGTCGTCTGGCGCGGTCCAAGCGCCGACTAGCAACGATAAATAACTCTCTGGTCAGACAGAGATGCTGTCATGCCTCGCCATCGCTCTGGTAATGAATACATACGTGTTGCAGCGTGCGTACCACCGGAACACGCAGTGGCGGAGCCAAAGACTGTGTTGTCGAGGTCGAGTGCGAGCGGGAAGAGAGGCAGCGTCGGCACGGAGATGCAAGCGAGCGCGAGACGCACGGGGGCTGCGGCGTGGCGCGTTTGCGGTCGGCGCCTTTGGTGGCAACGGCCGGGACAAGCAGCGGTGTATGGTGTGGTGCGGGGCGGACAGGGGCGGCGGTGGACGGGGAGGAGGCGGCGCGACGACGGCATGGGGGCGAAAACGGGACGGGGGACGGCGGATGCTGAGAGGCGTCACGCGCGGACAGGACACAGACACAGAGACACACAGATTGGAAAGGGAGGGTGCGCGGTAGTAGTTGGGAATGTGCGTACCGTGCGGGATGGGAGTGGGCGAGGAACACGGTCGTGGCCCCCTGTTTTTTGGGTGCGTGTGATGACGTCGGTGTGTTGTGGGAAGGGAAGGTGCTGTGGCGGCGGCGCGTAATGGGCGTAGGCCGAAAAGAGAAAGGAACGTGGGCAGTGTGTTGGCAAGCGTCGGTTCGACTGCGACGTTGATGGGCAGGGCAAGGTTAATGGTGGTAGGAGTAGGCGTGTGGGCGCAAAAAATCTGCCGCTGCAGGCGGTGCCGTAACCGCCATGGCGGGAAGGAGAGAGAGAGGGCCAAAGAAAGAAAGAAAGAAAGAAGAAAACAAAAAAAAAACAAAAAAAAAAAAGGAGGCGGGGGCGAAAGTGGAGAGGCGGTGGTGTGAGAAGGGCGGGGGCGGAAGGAAGGCAGGAAGGACAAGAGGCGAGGCGACGGCTTGCTTTGTGTATCGGTCGGTCTCTGGCTATGCTTCGTTTTCTGCAGCAGGGTCGGTGCGCGGCGTGGCTCGCGGCAGTGGGAACGCCTGGTGGCTGGACGGCCAGCAATGCGGTTGGATGGGCGGCCACAGCACCGCACCTGTGCCCGAGGAGGAGACGCTGGCGGCGGGCCCTGAGGTGAGGCCGGCTCGGCTGGGGCTGTGGATGTGTAGGTGTGCGCCGCTGCTGCAACAACGAGTAAAACGCGAGAAGAAGGGATGGCGGTAGAGAGAGAGAAAAAAAAAAAGGTCGTGTTGTGTTGATGCGCAGGCAGACGCGTACAGAGAGACGAGCCCGGTCTGCAGCAGGGTGTGGCCGTGCCGAGTGCAGAGCAGCGGCGGCTCGGTTCGGTTCGGTTCGGCCCGGCCCGGCGGGCCGCGCTGTTGTCGCGGACGTGAGCGCCCCCTGGCGGGTGGCCGGAGGCGGCGCGGCGTGTTGGACGTGTGGCTGGTGGCAGTGCACAATTTGCGAGTGGCTGGCGGTGTGGTGTGGCGGTTGGCGCGTCGGGCGGCGGAGAGAGAGAGAGAGAGAGAGAGAGGGAGGAGAGGTATGTGTTGCGGGCGCCCTTTGCTGCGCTGCGTCGTTGCGTGTGCCGTACAGGGCGGGCGCTTGTCGACTGTGTGGGCGGTGTGGCGAATTGGCGTGAAACGGCTGCCGAGAGGTGTGTGGTAGCGAGCCGGTCGTTGTCAGTGCGAAGGGGAATGTGCGTGCGTTTGGCGGTTTCGGTGTGCTTTTTGCGGCGTGAGAGTGGGAATTAGTGGGGCCGGCTGTTGTGTTGGTTCCTTGTGTCTTGTGTCGCGTAGCTTGATGGCAACGTGGAAGGACGCCGGTTTCGTTTCGAGCCTTGCGTGTGGTTGTCGACGTTGACTGGTTGGCGTGTGCCGATGCACGTGCATGTGTGGGTCGCGAGTGCGTTTTTGGCTGTGTGTGTGTGTGTGTGTGTGTTTTGGGGGGGAAGGGGGAGGCGGTGGTGAAAGTGCAGTCGTTGCCACGGGCGTCGTCGGGTGGGGCTGGGGCTGTGCGTCGTGGCGGAAAGGTGGTAGGTTGCGGGAAGCGAGCCCGTCGTTGACGGTGTCGCGTGAGTTGTGAATCGAGTGGGGCGCGGGGCGCGGGACAGGAGCAGCGTGCCGCTGCGTCGTGGTCGTCAGCAGAGGCTGTGCGTGTGCTTGTCCTTTTTGTGGGCGGTTCGTGCGAGGCGTTTTTGTTTTGTGTTGCCCTAGTTGTTAGTTTATTTTGTTTGTGTTTGTTATTTTGAGACGACGACTGGTTGGTGGCGTGCGCGCGAAGTGGCGGTGTGCGCTTCCCGTGTCGTTTGTGTTGTTTTGTTTTTGTTTTGTTTTTTTTTGCACTGGGCCCCGGGGGGTGGGTGGGTGGGTGGGTGGGTGGGTGGGTGCGTGCGTGCGTGCGTGTGTGTCGATTGCCGGCTGGCGAAAGGTGCGCCATCGGCGGGGTGGGTCGCCGGCACAAGTAGAGGCGGCGGCGTTGTTGCTGTTGTTGTGTGGTGTTTGTTTTGTTCGGCTGTGTCGGCGAGCTGTGTTGCGGTGCGTGTGAATGGTGGTGCAAAAGTGCTGGCGTTGGGGCTGCGACTGCGACGGCGGCGAGCCGCGGGCGCGCATGATAGTGATGTTGTGAACAGCGGCTGTGTACGGTAGTGGTGTTGTTGTAGCACGACGTGCATCCGGGCCGGCGCGGAAAGCGCAGTTGCGGGCGGTTGCCCTTCGGTGCCAGCCATGTCGCGTGAGCGGCGGGTTGCTCTGGTGTCGACACGTGGTGCTCTGGGTTGTTGTGTGGTGCCCTTTGGCCGGTGGGGGTGGTTCGCGTGTGTCTCGTTCGCGCTCGGTATCTGGTCGTGGTCGTGCTGCTCCCCCGTCTGTCGGCGGTTTTCGACGTCGTCTGTACGTTTTTGTTCGTTTGCGGCGTGCCTGCCGACGTCGCCCCGTCGCGACCTTTCAACCGAAAGTGTGGCGCCCGAAGGTGAACGAACGTAACCCTGACCTCGGCGCTTTACGCTGAGCCGAGCGAACCGAACCTAACCTGTGGTGTGGCGAGGTGAGCTCAGCCTGTGAGCCCCTAACGTCTACGTACGGTAAGCTGTCCGGCTCACGCCTCACGTTTGAACGCTTTTTTAACCTACGTTTGACGCTTCTTAACCTAGCACTGACCCCTTAACCTAACGTGTAACCTAACCTAACCTAACCTAACCTAGCCTAGCCTCTGACGCCTGACGTGTTTGAATGCTTAACCTAAGTCTGACGCTTAACCTAACCCAAGTCCCCTTAACCTAACCCATGTCCACCTAACCTAACCTAACCTAACCTAGACGTGTAAACGTAATGTGTAACGCGTAACGTGTAAGGTCGGCTGGCGTGTGTGCTGACGGCAGATTGGGTTGGTCTGTAGATTCGGATTGCGGTTTGCCTCGGTCGAGGGGTTGGGTCGGAAGCGGCGAGGGGCGGCGGCGCCTGTTGCGCAGGCGGCGTCCGTTTGCGGCGGGCAATTGTTGAGAAACGGCTGTGAATGTTGGCGGGCGAGAGGAGGAGGACGGCGCGCGATGTGGCCCGACGGCTGCGGGCCGATCGGGAAACGGCGGGAGGGCGACGGAAGGCGATGGGGCGGCGGAGGCGCGTTTGCACGGCCGTCATCGCCGCACGCCTCGGCTTGTGTGGCTGTGGCGCCGGCCGCGCTGGCCGGGCTGCCGCGGCGACGGTGTGGGAGTTTTGCCGAAGGTTTGGCCATTGTGGCGGGTCGTCGGCTGGGGCTGTGGGGGCGGCATTTGGGCGGGGGCGGCGATTCTCGGCGGGCCGACCCAGGCTGTAGCGCGCGGTAGCTGCAGTTTGGCCGTGGTTTGCGGCGCTGCCGTGGCGACTGGTTGGCGACTGTGGTGTGGCTGTGTGTAGCCCCATCCTCGGTGGTTTGAAAGGCGCGGGCGGTTGTGGCGCAGGTTTGGGGCTGCTCCGCACAGGCTGTCGGACGTTGGGCGGTAGCAAGCGCGGGAGGCGCGGCGCGGCGGCGCGCAGAGTGGCGGCCGCTCTCTCGGCCGTCCGCGCCCGCCCGCGACACTGGCTGGGCCCTTGTGATTCTCTGCTCCGCTGCTGTGCTGTGCTTGCGTGCCTGCCGTCCCGCTCGCTCTCGCTCTCGCTGTGTGTTACGCGCGTCGTCGAAATGGCAGATCAGGCGGCTACGAACGAGACTGCTGCGGCACCCGCCGCCACCGGCACTACGAAGAAGGCCAAGTCTGCGTCGTCTGCGAAGAAGCCGCGCGCCAAGCCTGCGCACCCACGCACCTCTGAGATGGTGACGGCCGCCATCAAGAGTCTGAAGGAGCGCGGCGGGTCGTCGCTGCAGGCGATCAAGAAGTACATAGCCGCGCACTACAAGCTGGACGCGGAGAAGCTGGCGCCGTTTATCAAGAAGTACCTCAAGTCGGCCGTCGTGGCGGGCGAGCTGGTGCAGACGAAGGGGAAGGGCGCGTCCGGCTCGTTCAAGCTTGCCGGCGCCGGCGGCGGGGGGGCGGCCGAGGGCGGCAAGGCTCGTGCTGGCGGTGCCAAGAAGAAGCGCGCCGCTCCGGCCAGCAAGGAGAAGAAGGGCGCCCGTGCGGCCGGCGCAAAGAAGGCTGGTGGCGTGAAGGCGGCGACCGGTCGGAAGGCGGGCGCCGCCAAGAAGGCGTCTGCGGCGTCGGCCGCTCCCGCGGGTGCGAAGAAGGCGGCTGCGGCCAAGCCGGCCAAGGCCAAGTCGCCGTCGAAGGCGAAGAAGGCCGCCAAGGTTCCGACGAAGAAGCCGAAGGCGCCGCGCCCGAAGAAGGCGACGACGCCGTCTAAGGCGAAGGCTTCGCCCAAGAAGAAGAAGTAGAGTAGAGGAGAAAGAGATGGGAAAGGAAGGGTTTGGCGCTTGACTCCGTCGTCCCCACCCCCCGTCGTCGTCTAGTGGCGCGCAAGAGACGCGCGGCCCAAAACGGCCCTTCTCAGGGCCATCAAAGCACGTCGGGGAAGGTTTTGATTGTCGTGTTGCGTTTGGTGTGGGTGTCTGTCTGGCGTTTCTGTATGCCCGTGGGGATGCTGTTTGCGTGCCGCGGTGGTTGGATTGCGGGGGTCGGTGGCGGGTGTGGGCGGCGGTAGCGGTAAGCGGTGTTGTTGTTGTTGTTGTTGTTGTTGTTGTCGTGGTTGATTGTCGCCGTGTTTGTGGCGGCGGCCGACGGTTGGTTTTCTGTCACGTTGTTTTGTTTGAATACGTTGGTTGGCTTGCCTGCGTTCGTTCTTCTCGGATGTCTGTCTTGTCGAGTCGTGTCTGGTCTTTGTTTTGTTCCTTTGTGTGTGTTATGTTTTGCAACGGGGGGCACGTTGAGATGTGGAAGGAGTCGGCGGGGATTTCGGTGGCGTGTAGAGCGAGCGAGCGCGCCTGCCTGGCCGTTGGCCGTCGGAGTGGAGTGCGGGGTTTTTTGTTTTCGAAACGAAAGCGGCGGCCGGCCAGCCACCCGTGCGGTGTGACGTCGGCCGTTGGGTATTGTGCGCTTGGAGCGCCGGGGAGGGATGATGTGTGATTGTTGCGCGCTGCTAGCAGGCAGGCAGGCAGGCAGGCAGGCAGAGTGAGCGGGTGTGGCGGACGGACGGGAAGTGGCGGTTTTTGTTTTTGGGTTGCGGGGCGAGAGGCAGGCGACCGACAAAGTTTGCTCGCGATGGAGAGATGTTAGTGGCCCTGAAAAGGGCCGTTTTTGTTTGTGCGGTGCGGTGCCGCGGCGCGGTTTAGGCGCGCTCGCCGCGGATGCGGCGCGCGAGCTGGATGTCCTTGGGCATGATGGTGACGCGCTTGGCGTGGATTGCGCACAGGTTGGTGTCTTCGAAGAGGCCGACGAGGTAGGCCTCGCTGGCCTCCTGCAGGGCCATGACTGCGGAGCTCTGGAAGCGCAGGTCGGTCTTGAAGTCCTGGGCGATCTCGCGCACTAGGCGCTGGAATGGCAGCTTGCGGATGAGCAGCTCTGTGCTCTTCTGGTAGCGCCTGATTTCTCGCAGGGCGACGGTGCCCGGCCTGTAGCGGTGGGGCTTCTTGACGCCTCCGGTGGCGGGCGCGCTCTTCCTCGCCGCCTTGGTGGCGAGCTGTTTGCGCGGCGCCTTTCCGCCGGTGGACTTGCGGGCCGTTTGCTTTGTGCGGGCCATAGCGGTAGCGGAGCGGCGTGCGTGGAGGTTAGGTGCGGCGCGGCGTCCGGTGCTGCCTTGACAACGGGCCCGCGCGCCTCCGTGCTGCGCTTATATGCCCTCGGTTGCGCGTGGTGGGGGGAGGGCGGGCCAGAGGCTATATAGGGGGGCGGCGGGCGCGCCGGGCGCAGACCGTAGCCGACTCGCCAGCCGCTGCAGCTGCTGTTTGTGCACGTTTTGCTTTGCCCGAGGAAGGAAGGATGACAGGCCGCGGCAAGGGAGGAAAGGGGCTCGGCAAGGGTGGCGCCAAGCGGCACCGCAAGGTGTTGCGCGACAACATCCAGGGCATCACGAAGCCCGCCATCCGCCGCCTGGCTCGCAGGGGCGGCGTGAAGCGCATCTCTGGTCTGATCTACGAGGAGACCCGCGGGGTGCTGAAGGTGTTCCTGGAGAACGTGATCCGCGACGCGGTGACGTACACTGAGCACGCCAAGCGCAAGACTGTGACGGCCATGGACGTGGTGTACGCCCTGAAGAGGCAGGGGCGCACCCTGTACGGTTTCGGCGGTTAGGCTGCGTCGCAGCGGGCGCTGGCCTTCCCGCGGCCGTGCTTGTGGGTGGGAGAGACTAGAAAACGGCCCTTTTCAGGGCCACCACACTGTTCGGAAGTTGAAAAGTGCGAAAGAGTCTGTGTTGTTGCTGCTGCGTGTGTGCGCTGTGTTGTTTGTTTGTTTCTTTCTCTCTTTCTTTCTTTGTTTCTTTCTTTCCGTTTGAGCGACGTGATGTGACTGGGAGGGGAGAAGGAAAGGAAACGTGTCATGTGGCTGGCTGTGTGTGGAGCTGCTTCGTTTGTGTGTCTTTGTATCGATCGCGACGGAGATGGCGGGCTGTGTGTTGTTGTGCGAGAGGCGGTGATTATTTGCTTGCGTGGTTTGGCTCTGTGTGTTTGCGGCGGCGTTGGGGTTTCCGAGGCAAGGCGTGTGGGCATAGGCGGCCGGATCAGCTGTTTCGTTCGTGTCGACGGCCGTTGCGCGCGGGAGTGGAGGGCGGTGTGTCGACACGCCTCCCTTTAACAATGGTCATTATTGCTGCCGTTGTCGTTTGGAAGGCGACTGCGACCGTGCAAAATGTGTGTGTGTGTGTGTGTGTGTGTGTGTGTGTGTGTGTGTTGGGCCACACGGGCTGTGTGGACGACAAGATGGCGGACGTGCGCCGGCGGCGGCTGTGCTGTGAAAGTGCAAAGTTAAAACAAAACAAGGTGCGGCGAGGACGACTGAAATTTTGCTTTGGACGTAGGTTTGTGTGGTGGCCCTGAAAAGGGCCGATTGTTGTGGGCCGAGCCGGCAAAGCGCGTTGCGTGCAGGGGAGCACGCGGCGCTGCGATTGCCTGGCCTCCTTTAGGCCTTCTTCTCGGTCTTCTTTGGCAGCAGGACGGCCTGGATGTTGGGCAGGACACCACCCTGTGCGATGGTGACGCCCGACAGGAGCTTGTTGAGCTCCTCGTCGTTGCGGATGGCAAGCTGCAGGTGGCGCGGGATGATGCGCGTCTTCTTGTTGTCGCGGGCCGCGTTTCCGGCCAGCTCGAGCACCTCAGCCGCGAGGTACTCCATGACGGCGGCGAGGTAGACGGGCGCCCCGGCGCCGACGCGCTCTGCGTAGTTTCCCTTGCGCAGGAGGCGGTGGATTCTGCCGACCGGGAACTGGAGCCCAGCCCTGCTTGAGCGGGACTTTGACTTGCCCTTGACTTTGCCTCCCTTTCCGCGTCCGGACATGGCGATGGG
The DNA here is from genome assembly GCF_021461395.2 of Schistocerca americana. NCBI lineage: Eukaryota > Metazoa > Arthropoda > Insecta > Orthoptera > Acrididae > Schistocerca > Schistocerca americana. Next base: position 340,159 of record NW_025726434.1, on the reverse strand, counting down.
CTAGCGACGGTGCACACGAAACGGAAACGAAAACGACCGGTGCGAGCGGCAGCGAGTCGAGCAGCGGAGTGCGTGCCGGCGCAGCCAGCACGCACTCGCACCTTTTGTACCCTGGCCTTCAGGGTGACTAGTGGTGAAGTTTTTGTCCTTGGACATTTACTTCGAATTGGGAATGTGTGATTGTTGTGTTGTGTCTTTACTTTTGCGGTATGTCTTGTGTGTTTATGTGCGTATTTGCTACTTAACTTGTACTGCCTGATCTATGGCGGTTTTTGGGTGATGATGTTGGCGAGTTGATGGGGGCTGAGAGAGGGTGATGTGATGGTGGGCGAGTGTGTGTTCAGTCAAAGAAAATTGACCTGGGAGTTTTGTGACGCTTGATGGTGGGGTCATATTGACCCAGTGAATTGATGAGGGGGTTTGTTGACCTGCTGGCTGTTTCGTAGAACGCTTTAGCCAGGTCAGCAAAGCGCTGTTGTAGTCGAATTACGTCCGCAGACGCGTGTAGGTCGTCTGTGGGGAATCGGGAGGGGAGGTGTAAGGCTCGTTTGAGGGCCCTATTTTGAACCCTTTGGAGTTTGAGTACGTGCGTCTTGGCCGCATAGCCCCATACTGGGCACGCGTATTCCATTATGGGGCGTATGAGGGTGCAGTAGACGCGTACTCCTAGGTCTGCTGTTAGCGCACTGCTGGTATTAAGGACTGGGTATAGTACGCTCAAGCGAGCGCTGGCTCGGCGGCGCAGGTCATCGATGTGCGCCTGCCATGTCAGCCTCTTATCTAAGGTCACCCCTAGATACTTTGCGGTGTTTCGCCAAGGGAGTTCTTGGCCGTTTAATCTTAGATTTAAGGGTGGTCGCCTGCGTGGTCCTCGCGGTCCTAATCGGCGCGTAATCACAATTGCCTGCGTTTTCCCGCTGTTTATTGTGATGCGCCACCTTTTGGACCATTCCTCTGTGGCGTTGAGAACTCTTTGGAGGCGTCTTGTGACCAGATCCCTGTTTGGGTTGCGGGTGAAAAATGCTGTATCATCTGCATATTGTGCAGTGTGCACCAGGGGTGAGGTGGGTGTGTCTGCCGTGTACAGGCTGTACAGGACAGGCCCTAGCACCGATCCCTGGGGCACCCCTGCACGTATGCGTCTTTTTGTTGACAGGGAGTTGTCAACCCTGACGGAAAATGTCCTATTCGAGAGATAGCTTTTCAGCAGCTTTACTATCGTCCCGGGGAAGCCTTGTGTGTATAGTTTGTACAATAACCCATTGTGCCATACGGAATCGAAGGCCTTGGCTACATCAAGTAGCACTATCCCACAGTAGCTTCTGCGGTTGAAGGCCTCGGTGGCTGCTTCAACAACTCTCATGATCTGTTGGGGGGCGGAGTGTTTCTGCCTGAATCCAAACTGGAAATCAGGCAGAACTTGCTCTCTGGAGATGTGTTGCTCAATAGGTGTGATTAGGAGGCGCTCGTAGATTTTACTGAGAGTGGGCAGAAGACTAATCGGTCTGTAGTGCTGTGGGAATAATGGGTCCTTACCGGGTTTAGCTATCGCGACCACCTCCGCGTGTTTCCAGCACGCTGGAAACTCGCGGGATCGAGTAATCTCGTTGAAGACGTTCGCGATGTGTGTGATTGCCAGTGGCGGGAGGTTCTTAACTAACTGGTTTGTGAGCCGGTCGTGGCCTGGGGCCTTTTTGTTGGGCAGGGACCTAATGACTTTTGCCACGTCTTCTGGGGCGAAAAGTGGAGTGTGTTCATTCTCGTCGTCTTCAGCTGCAAGGAATACTGCAAGCTGCTGACGGACTATGATTTCGTGGTCCTCGTCCTGCGCCTCTGCTGGTTGAAACTGTTGTTCGAACGAGTCGGCGAGCGCGTTGGCCTTGTCGACAGGGCTGAAGACAAGGCTTCCACGCTCGCCGTGCAGAGGTGGCATACGCGCGCGTGTACGTGTGAATTGCTTGGTAGCTTGCCATAGGCTGTTGTCGTCTACTTTGAGGGCTGATAGGCGGGCAGACCATTGCTGGTTGCGGTGCTCATTGAGTGCTACTTTCAACTCTCTCTGTAGACGGTTGAGCAGCCTCCTAGTTGCCGGATTTCTTGTTATTTTCCATTCTTTTGCGACCCTGTTTTTGTGCCTAATTTGCGCAAGCAGGTGCTCCGGGAGTTGTATTTGAGGAGGAGGGCCTTCCCGCTGCCGGGGTGTGGCCTCCTCAGCAGCCTGCAGGATCGTGTTGGTAAGGTCTTTAAGCGCCTGTTCTGCAGTATCTGCAGTTGGAGGCGGGGCGCGAGCTATTTCAGAAGCGACATTTACCTGAAAGTGCTCCCAGTTCGTGTGCTTATACGACACCTGGTGTTGTGGGAGAGCTACCCTTTCTCCCACGTCGACCTCGATTATAACTGGGTTGTGATCGGAGGACATTCTATTTATTGTTCTCGCAGTCACGAAGCCTGTTATTCTCCTTGTGAGAGCTATGTCAAGGACGTCTGGCCGGCCTCCGTTTTTAGGGAAGTGTGTCGGCTCTTCTGGGCCCCAGACGTCGAACTGGTGGTCTCGCGCGAGTCGCTGCAGTTGACGACCGGCTCTGGTCGTGAGTCTAGAATGCCAGTCTGCGTGTTTTGCATTGAGGTCTCCTCCTATTAGGAGCTTGCCTCTGATTCGTGCTAGTGCGGGAATGTCGTCCTCATCTAAGGTTGGGGTCGGTTGGCGGTAAGCTGCAACGACTGTGAGGGGGCCTGTAACTGTGGCTATTTCCACAGCTACCGTTTCTAACGAGCGGGTAGCTGGGGGGAATATCTGGTGATGGGGGATCCCTCTCTTTACGTATATGGCCACCCCGCCTCCTGCGGTTGGCCTGTCTCGTCTGTAACTGTTATAGTTTGGGGCTGCCGCTTTTACTCCCGGTTTTAGGTGTGTTTCTGACATCATGCAAACGTCGATATTAAGCTCCTTCATGAGCTCTCGGAACTCCATGACTTGGTTGAAGATGCCGTCTGCGTTAAAGACGCACATTTTCAGACCTTGGATATGGGGGCGTCTATCCATGTTTGGCTGTTGTTGTTGCTTGGGAAGTCGCTGAGGGATGCGACTGCTTAACTGCTGCTTGTAGGGCGGCGAGGATCTGTGCATTTTGCTGCTGAATCTCCCGCATCATCTGCGCGAGAAGATTCAGAGTTTGCCGGCGCAGCCGGGGTGGGGGTGCTTTATGGGCTCGGGTGCGGCGGCCGGTTGCGCGCGCGCCCCATTGGTCGGCGGCCGCAACAGGGCGAGCTGGTAAAGGTGCGGCGGCGGCTGGCGGCGGGTGCCACTGTGTGGGGAGACGCTGACTAGAGCGGAGCGCTTGCTACTGGTGTTGCTGCTGCCGTACGTTCGTTCGAGATGCCGCCCAAGACTAGCGGGAAGGCCGCCAAGAAGGCTGGCAAGGCGCAGAAGAACATTTCGAAGGGCGACAAGAAGAAGAAGCGCAAGAGGAAGGAGAGCTATGCCATCTACATCTACAAGGTGCTGAAGCAGGTGCACCCTGACACGGGCATCTCGTCGAAGGCGATGAGCATCATGAACAGCTTCGTGAACGACATTTTCGAGCGCATTGCGGCCGAGGCTTCTCGCCTGGCGCACTACAACAAGCGCTCGACCATCACGTCCCGCGAGATCCAGACCGCTGTGCGGCTGTTGCTGCCTGGCGAGCTGGCCAAGCACGCCGTGAGCGAGGGCACGAAGGCGGTGACCAAGTACACGAGCTCCAAGTAAGGAGGTGGCTCTGGAATGGAAGGAAGGAAGGATGGAGAAGGCTCCTCCGTTGCGAGAGCGGCAAAACGGCCCTTTTCAGGGCCACCAACTTGCCTTTTGCGGGAAGGGCGGAATTGTTGTTGTTGTTGTTGTTGTTGTTTGTGTGGACGGCTGTGATGTATGTGTGCATTTTGATTGTGGGTGGGGGGGGCGCGTCAAAGCGTGTTGCGGGGTACGGCCACGAGGTTGGTCGCCGTGGCGTGGAATGGTGGCACGCCTCGTTGGAGTGGTTTTGACCCATTGGTGTTGGTGTTGGTGTGTGTTACCTGTCTGCGAGGGGGGACAGTGCGATCGGCGACTTTTGTGTCACCGTAACGACGGCCGTTTGCGGGTTTGTTTTTTTTTTTTTTGCACATCATACATGGCGAGGGTGAAATGTGAAATGTTTTTGTTTGGTTTGTTTTTTTTTTCTTTGCCGCCCACTATTCCCTTTGCTGTACGCCGAGTTTGACAATGGTGCGACGTAACTGCAGCGTGGAGGTGTGTGAGTGACGTTGAAATGAACGTGCCATTAAGACGCATTGTTGTTGTATTGTACTGTACGTGTACGGCGACACGCACGATGATGTACCATTCGACTCTGATTTTTGATAGCCGTGTCTGACTGATTGCGTACGACGCACGCACACCGATGTCGTCATTCAAGATGCACGCGTGTCCAGTGCAGTACAGTAAGCGCGACGCTAGACGACGACGACGACGACGACGACGACGACGACGACGACGGCGGCGGCGGTCGTCGTCGTTTGTTTGGCGAATGTCTGTACACGTGTTTGTCTGTGTCCATCCGGTATGTATTTGTTTGTTTGAAAGTGTTTTGTGTGTCGGTGACGTGGTCCGATCCGTCGCCCCCTGAGTAACTGTCGATCGGCGCGATAGACCGGCGTCACGCAACTGAACCGAAGTCTTGGGCACACCCGTCATACTGTTGTACACCGTCGCGCTGAGAACGGTAACGAAAGGTTGACTTTGATCGGTCGAATGTGTGGGCAGAACGTGAGGAATGAGGCAAGAGTGCAAGGAGGGGGGGCAAAAGAGAGAGGAAGGGAAAAAGGGGAGAAACGCATTCGTAGAGCAACGGAACGTTCCCGTGTCGGAGGCGTATTGGAGCCGCACTGAAATGCGTTTAACGGCGGCGCGGCTGCAAGTGTCTGCCGTGGTGAACGTTACCTTTGACGGCTGCATTGGGCTTTGCTTTCGCTTTCGCTTTCCCGGATGTACGTAACGTTTGTTGATATGGTTCTGAGGAAGAGTGTATGACAGTGCCGTGCCGTCCATGTTCGTGTGCCCTCCCATTGTGTGTATGCTATTGTCTGTGTACTTGAATGATGTATGTAGGTGTTAGTGGACATGTTTTACCAGTGGGGGGAAATGGATCGTCGATAGTTGCCGTCACTCTGTCACGGTCGAGATGACGCACCCTCCGTACAGAAAGGTGTCGAGAAAGTGAGTGTGTGTGTGTGTGTGTGTGTGTGTGTGTGTGTGTGTGTGTGTGTGTGTGCGCGTCCGTGAATTGGCAGTGTTTGGAGGTGGGCGTGCCCTGCATGTGGCCCGGAAGGCTGTTCGTTTGGCGGTAGTGTTGTGTGGACAGGGGAGGGGCATGCGTAACGCTGCTGGCATGGCATTTCGGGAGATGGGAGGGGGCAAACGAGGAAACGAGGAGCGGCGGCCAAAGACGGGACGGGGAGGGGCGCGGTGTGGGTGGCTTGCGCCTGTGCTCGGCGTTGTGGTTTGTGCAAAAGAGGAGGAGAAAAACAATGAGTTGCCAGGGAGGGGAGCGGTGTTGTGTTGTGGTTGTCGTGGTGTAGCCGCAGACGCGGCTGTCAGTGAACGTGGCGAGACGGACGGATGCGCGGAGGGGCGGGGGCGGCGCATTTCGCCGGTGCCGTGCCGTGCCATGCCTGAAAGCCGCGTGGTCGCTGTGTTGTTGGTGGCGTGGGGGCGAGGAGAGTACCGTACGGGTGTGCTTGTGCGCCGGAAATGGCACACTGCGCCTGCCCGTCTTGGAGGCTGATGGCTGTGGTGTGGAAATGGGGCGCGGTGATGTTGAAGCAGAAAAGAAACCAAGAAAACGGAAGGCGTGATGCGGCGGTGGTGGTGAGAGCGGGAAAAACAAAACAAAAAAAAAAAAAAAGAAGGAAAAACAACAAGAAACAAAAAAGAAAACAAAAAGTCTATCAATATTAAAATGTAAATGGAAATGGACCCAGGTATAACCTCCCTGCACAAATAGCAGAGAGTCCGATGGTAATAAAAATGTGCCAGAATGTTAACGTCCCTACAAAAGAAACCCAACGATAATATTAATGAAAGAATGAACCGTATGTAACATTGCAACAGACACAATGAAACCTGATAAATTGTATAAGGGCAGCAGCGTTGACCTTTGGCCCTGTATTCAGAATAAAAAGAGCCAAAGATTGTTACCCCAATGAAAAAGACACTGAAACACGTATGTAACATAGCAGCGATGGCGAGACATTGTAGCATCTGTGACCAGAGAGTTTGCGCTGGACTGCGCGAGTGTTGCGAGCGGTTCTCAGTCAGTCAGTCAGTCAGTCGTTGCGAGTCTGTAGCTCTGTGTAGTTGAGGGCTGTACTCTGTCAGTAGTCGTCGCGTGCAGTACGCTAATAGTCGTCATGCAGAGCGGTCGGTCAGTAGTAGGAGCCGAGTGCGGTTGTGTGATGTAGGCGGTCGGCAACACTGGTCAAGATGGTGAATAAGGTATACTGTTAATTAATATAATCATTAGATAATGAAAAATTTTATTTATTGTAATTATTCTCCAACAAGTTCCCCAATAATAATGTTTATTTCAAAAGCATTTTTCAAACATTTAATTTTTTATTGAACTAAAGAGTTCGTTGCACTTCACATTTCATTCCACTTCTTTGAAGAAAAATTTCACTAAAATCACAAAAAAAGAGAATATTATTATTTGCAATGCAGTTCCTCCAAGCGCTGCGCAACAACAAGAGCAGAAATGTGACATCCATTTATTCGGAGGTAAGACTTTAATTCTGATTGTTTTGCACAGGGCCAAAGACCGATATTTCGGTTTAATTGAAGTTTCTTGTCACTGAACGGACTTTAAATGTTGTGAAGAATTTATATTTGAGTCAGATTGCGAATTTCACATTTTTGTTGCCATTTTCAATACCTCTCATTGTGGGCGAGGTTACAATTAGCGCAATGTCCATTAGCATCCGTAAATAACATTGTCCATTATTTTAAAATTTGCGGGGAGGTTACAACACACACAAAAAAAAAAAAAAAAAAAAAAATTGCATTTATATCCGCTCCTCAATTGTAGATACCCCTTACACAGCTGTGTGCAATGAATGAGTGCTGGCTGGTAATTAATTGCACTCCTTGGAGGGAAATGCCATAGGAAGTAGTCTTTAAAAAGTGAATGTTTTTCGTTAAAAGACAAAAGGTACTTTAGAAAAAAGTAATAGTGGGGCTTTTGTTGTTGAACAAAATAAGTACAATGAACATACGTTATCAGATTTGCGCAATGCAGCTTCACACTACCTTTTGATTATAACACAATATACTATACATCGTCCCGAACCGTGACCAGAGTCGCGAGACGAGCAGAGCACGCCGCCGACGCCCGCTCAGTACAACCGTCCACCCGCTACTACTGTCGACCGACTACTACCTCTCCCGACTCGCGCTACAATATATATAACAACTGTTCCTGGCGACCCGGTGCGTGCCACTACTGTCGTCTGGCGCGGTCCAAGCGCCGACTAGCAACGATAAATAACTCTCTGGTCAGACAGAGATGCTGTCATGCCTCGCCATCGCTCTGGTAATGAATACATACGTGTTGCAGCGTGCGTACCACCGGAACACGCAGTGGCGGAGCCAAAGACTGTGTTGTCGAGGTCGAGTGCGAGCGGGAAGAGAGGCAGCGTCGGCACGGAGATGCAAGCGAGCGCGAGACGCACGGGGGCTGCGGCGTGGCGCGTTTGCGGTCGGCGCCTTTGGTGGCAACGGCCGGGACAAGCAGCGGTGTATGGTGTGGTGCGGGGCGGACAGGGGCGGCGGTGGACGGGGAGGAGGCGGCGCGACGACGGCATGGGGGCGAAAACGGGACGGGGGACGGCGGATGCTGAGAGGCGTCACGCGCGGACAGGACACAGACACAGAGACACACAGATTGGAAAGGGAGGGTGCGCGGTAGTAGTTGGGAATGTGCGTACCGTGCGGGATGGGAGTGGGCGAGGAACACGGTCGTGGCCCCCTGTTTTTTGGGTGCGTGTGATGACGTCGGTGTGTTGTGGGAAGGGAAGGTGCTGTGGCGGCGGCGCGTAATGGGCGTAGGCCGAAAAGAGAAAGGAACGTGGGCAGTGTGTTGGCAAGCGTCGGTTCGACTGCGACGTTGATGGGCAGGGCAAGGTTAATGGTGGTAGGAGTAGGCGTGTGGGCGCAAAAAATCTGCCGCTGCAGGCGGTGCCGTAACCGCCATGGCGGGAAGGAGAGAGAGAGGGCCAAAGAAAGAAAGAAAGAAAGAAAGAAAGAAGAAAACAAAAAAAAAAACAAAAAAAAAAAAGGAGGCGGGGGCGAAAGTGGAGAGGCGGTGGTGTGAGAAGGGCGGGGGCGGAAGGAAGGCAGGAAGGACAAGAGGCGAGGCGACGGCTTGCTTTGTGTATCGGTCGGTCTCTGGCTATGCTTCGTTTTCTGCAGCAGGGTCGGTGCGCGGCGTGGCTCGCGGCAGTGGGAACGCCTGGTGGCTGGACGGCCAGCAATGCGGTTGGATGGGCGGCCACAGCACCGCACCTGTGCCCGAGGAGGAGACGCTGGCGGCGGGCCCTGAGGTGAGGCCGGCTCGGCTGGGGCTGTGGATGTGTAGGTGTGCGCCGCTGCTGCAACAACGAGTAAAACGCGAGAAGAAGGGATGGCGGTAGAGAGAGAGAAAAAAAAAAAGGTCGTGTTGTGTTGATGCGCAGGCAGACGCGTACAGAGAGACGAGCCCGGTCTGCAGCAGGGTGTGGCCGTGCCGAGTGCAGAGCAGCGGCGGCTCGGTTCGGTTCGGTTCGGCCCGGCCCGGCGGGCCGCGCTGTTGTCGCGGACGTGAGCGCCCCCTGGCGGGTGGCCGGAGGCGGCGCGGCATGTTGGACGTGTGGCTGGTGGCAGTGCACAATTTGCGAGTGGCTGGCGGTGTGGTGTGGCGGTTGGCGCGTCGGGCGGCGGAGAGAGAGAGAGAGAGAGAGAGAGGGAGGAGAGGTATGTGTTGCGGGCGCCCTTTGCTGCGCTGCGTCGTTGCGTGTGCCGTACAGGGCGGGCGCTTGTCGACTGTGTGGGCGGTGTGGCGAATTGGCGTGAAACGGCTGCCGAGAGGTGTGTGGTAGCGAGCCGGTCGTTGTCAGTGCGAAGGGGAATGTGCGTGCGTTTGGCGGTTTCGGTGTGCTTTTTGCGGCGTGAGAGTGGGAATTAGTGGGGCCGGCTGTTGTGTTGGTTCCTTGTGTCTTGTGTCGCGTAGCTTGATGGCAACGTGGAAGGACGCCGGTTTCGTTTCGAGCCTTGCGTGTGGTTGTCGACGTTGACTGGTTGGCGTGTGCCGATGCACGTGCATGTGTGGGTCGCGAGTGCGTTTTTGGCTGTGTGTGTGTGTGTGTGTGTGTTTTGGGGGGGAAGGGGGAGGCGGTGGTGAAAGTGCAGTCGTTGCCACGGGCGTCGTCGGGTGGGGCTGGGGCTGTGCGTCGTGGCGGAAAGGTGGTAGGTTGCGGGAAGCGAGCCCGTCGTTGACGGTGTCGCGTGAGTTGTGAATCGAGTGGGGCGCGGGGCGCGGGACAGGAGCAGCGTGCCGCTGCGTCGTGGTCGTCAGCAGAGGCTGTGCGTGTGCTTGTCCTTTTTGTGGGCGGTTCGTGCGAGGCGTTTTTGTTTTGTGTTGCCCTAGTTGTTAGTTTATTTTGTTTGTGTTTGTTATTTTGAGACGACGACTGGTTGGTGGCGTGCGCGCGAAGTGGCGGTGTGCGCTTCCCGTGTCGTTTGTGTTGTTTTGTTTTTGTTTTGTTTTTTTTTTGCACTGGGCCCCGGGGGGTGGGTGGGTGGGTGGGTGGGTGGGTGGGTGCGTGCGTGCGTGTGTGTCGATTGCCGGCTGGCGAAAGGTGCGCCATCGGCGGGGTGGGTCGCCGGCACAAGTAGAGGCGGCGGCGTTGTTGCTGTTGTTGTGTGGTGTTTGTTTTGTTCGGCTGTGTCGGCGAGCTGTGTTGCGGTGCGTGTGAATGGTGGTGCAAAAGTGCTGGCGTTGGGGCTGCGACTGCGACGGCGGCGAGCCGCGGGCGCGCATGATAGTGATGTTGTGAACAGCGGCTGTGTACGGTAGTGGTGTTGTTGTAGCACGACGTGCATCCGGGCCGGCGCGGAAAGCGCAGTTGCGGGCGGTTGCCCTTCGGTGCCAGCCATGTCGCGTGAGCGGCGGGTTGCTCTGGTGTCGACACGTGGTGCTCTGGGTTGTTGTGTGGTGCCCTTTGGCCGGTGGGGGTGGTTCGCGTGTGTCTCGTTCGCGCTCGGTATCTGGTCGTGGTCGTGCTGCTCCCCCGTCTGTCGGCGGTTTTCGACGTCGTCTGTACGTTTTTGTTCGTTTGCGGCGTGCCTGCCGACGTCGCCCCGTCGCGACCTTTCAACCGAAAGTGTGGCGCCCGAAGGTGAACGAACGTAACCCTGACCTCGGCGCTTTACGCTGAGCCGAGCGAACCGAACCTAACCTGTGGTGTGGCGAGGTGAGCTCAGCCTGTGAGCCCCTAACGTCTACGTACGGTAAGCTGTCCGGCTCACGCCTCACGTTTGAACGCTTTTTTAACCTACGTTTGACGCTTCTTAACCTAGCACTGACCCCTTAACCTAACGTGTAACCTAACCTAACCTAACCTAACCTAGCCTAGCCTCTGACGCCTGACGTGTTTGAATGCTTAACCTAAGTTTGACGCTTAACCTAACCCAAGTCCCCTTAACCTAACCCATGTCCACCTAACCTAACCTAACCTAACCTAGACGTGTAAACGTAATGTGTAACGCGTAACGTGTAAGGTCGGCTGGCGTGTGTGCTGACGGCAGATTGGGTTGGTCTGTAGATTCGGATTGCGGTTTGCCTCGGTCGAGGGGTTGGGTCGGAAGCGGCGAGGGGCGGCGGCGCCTGTTGCGCAGGCGGCGTCCGTTTGCGGCGGGCAATTGTTGAGAAACGGCTGTGAATGTTGGCGGGCGAGAGGAGGAGGACGGCGCGCGATGTGGCCCGACGGCTGCGGGCCGATCGGGAAACGGCGGGAGGGCGACGGAAGGCGTTGGGGCGGCGGAGGCGCGTTTGCACGGCCGTCATCGCCGCACGCCTCGGCTTGTGTGGCTGTGGCGCCGGCCGCGCTGGCCGGGCTGCCGCGGCGACGGTGTGGGAGTTTTGCCGAAGGTTTGGCCATTGTGGCGGGTCGTCGGCTGGGGCTGTGGGGGCGGCATTTGGGCGGGGGCGGCGATTCTCGGCGGGCCGACCCAGGCTGTAGCGCGCGGTAGCTGCAGTTTGGCCGTGGTTTGCGGCGCTGCCGTGGCGACTGGTTGGCGACTGTGGTGTGGCTGTGTGTAGCCCCATCCTCGGTGGTTTGAAAGGCGCGGGCGGTTGTGGCGCAGGTTTGGGGCTGCTCCGCACAGGCTGTCGGACGTTGGGCGGTAGCAAGCGCGGGAGGCGCGGCGCGGCGGCGCGCAGAGTGGCGGCCGCTCTCTCGGCCGTCCGCGCCCGCCCGCGACACTGGCTGGGCCCTTGTGATTCTCTGCTCCGCTGCTGTGCTGTGCTTGCGTGCCTGCCGTCCCGCTCGCTCTCGCTCTCGCTGTGTGTTACGCGCGTCGTCGAAATGGCAGATCAGGCGGCTACGAACGAGACTGCTGCGGCACCCGCCGCCACCGGCACTACGAAGAAGGCCAAGTCTGCGTCGTCTGCGAAGAAGCCGCGCGCCAAGCCTGCGCACCCGCGCACCTCTGAGATGGTGACGGCCGCCATCAAGAGTCTGAAGGAGCGCGGCGGGTCGTCGCTGCAGGCGATCAAGAAGTACATAGCCGCGCACTACAAGCTGGACGCGGAGAAGCTGGCGCCGTTTATCAAGAAGTACCTCAAGTCGGCCGTCGTGGCGGGCGAGCTGGTGCAGACGAAGGGGAAGGGCGCGTCCGGCTCGTTCAAGCTTGCCGGCGCCGGCGGCGGGGGGGCGGCCGAGGGCGGCAAGGCTCGTGCTGGCGGTGCCAAGAAGAAGCGCGCCGCTCCGGCCAGCAAGGAGAAGAAGGGCGCCCGTGCGGCCGGCGCAAAGAAGGCTGGTGGCGTGAAGGCGGCGACCGGTCGGAAGGCGGGCGCCGCCAAGAAGGCGTCTGCGGCGTCGGCCGCTCCCGCGGGTGCGAAGAAGGCGGCTGCGGCCAAGCCGGCCAAGGCCAAGTCGCCGTCGAAGGCGAAGAAGGCCGCCAAGGTTCCGACGAAGAAGCCGAAGGCGCCGCGCCCGAAGAAGGCGACGACGCCGTCTAAGGCGAAGGCTTCGCCCAAGAAGAAGAAGTAGAGTAGAGGAGAAAGAGATGGGAAAGGAAGGGTTTGGCGCTTGACTCCGTCGTCCCCACCCCCCGTCGTCGTCTAGTGGCGCGCAAGAGACGCGCGGCCCAAAACGGCCCTTCTCAGGGCCATCAAAGCACGTCGGGGAAGGTTTTGATTGTCGTGTTGCGTTTGGTGTGGGTGTCTGTCTGGCGTTTCTGTATGCCCGTGGGGATGCTGTTTGCGTGCCGCGGTGGTTGGATTGCGGGGGTCGGTGGCGGGTGTGGGCGGCGGTAGCGGTAAGCGGTGTTGTTGTTGTTGTTGTTGTTGTTGTTGTTGTTGTTGTCGTGGTTGATTGTCGCCGTGTTTGTGGCGGCGGCCGACGGTTGGTTTTCTGTCACGTTGTTTTGTTTGAATACGTTGGTTGGCTTGCCTGCGTTCGTTCTTCTCGGATGTCTGTCTTGTCGAGTCGTGTCTGGTCTTTGTTTTGTTCCTTTGTGTGTGTTATGTTTTGCAACGGGGGGCACGTTGAGATGTGGAAGGAGTCGGCGGGGATTTCGGTGGCGTGTAGAGCGAGCGAGCGCGCCTGCCTGGCCGTTGGCCGTCGGAGTGGAGTGCGGGGTTTTTTGTTTTCGAAACGAAAGCGGCGGCCGGCCAGCCACCCGTGCGGTGTGACGTCGGCCGTTGGGTATTGTGCGCTTGGAGCGCCGGGGAGGGATGATGTGTGATTGTTGCGCGCTGCTAGCAGGCAGGCAGGCAGGCAGGCAGGCAGAGTGAGCGGGTGTGGCGGACGGACGGGAAGTGGCGGTTTTTGTTTTTGGGTTGCGGGGCGAGAGGCAGGCGACCGACAAAGTTTGCTCGCGACGGAGAGATGTTAGTGGCCCTGAAAAGGGCCGTTTTTGTTTGTGCGGTGCGGTGCCGCGGCGCGGTTTAGGCGCGCTCGCCGCGGATGCGGCGCGCGAGCTGGATGTCCTTGGGCATGATGGTGACGCGCTTGGCGTGGATTGCGCACAGGTTGGTGTCTTCGAAGAGGCCGACGAGGTAGGCCTCGCTGGCCTCCTGCAGGGCCATGACTGCGGAGCTCTGGAAGCGCAGGTCGGTCTTGAAGTCCTGGGCGATCTCGCGCACTAGGCGCTGGAATGGCAGCTTGCGGATGAGCAGCTCTGTGCTCTTCTGGTAGCGCCTGATTTCTCGCAGGGCGACGGTGCCCGGCCTGTAGCGGTGGGGCTTCTTGACGCCTCCGGTGGCGGGCGCGCTCTTCCTCGCCGCCTTGGTGGCGAGCTGTTTGCGCGGCGCCTTTCCGCCGGTGGACTTGCGGGCCGTTTGCTTTGTGCGGGCCATAGCGGTAGCGGAGCGGCGTGCGTGGAGGTTAGGTGCGGCGCGGCGTCCGGTGCTGCCTTGACAACGGGCCCGCGCGCCTCCGTGCTGCGCTTATATGCCCTCGGTTGCGCGTGGTGGGGGGAGGGCGGGCCAGAGTCTATATAGGGGGGCGGCGGGCGCGCCGGGCGCAGACCGTAGCCGACTCGCCAGCCGCTGCAGCTGCTGTTTGTGCACGTTTTGCTTTGCCCGAGGAAGGAAGGATGACAGGCCGCGGCAAGGGAGGAAAGGGGCTCGGCAAGGGTGGCGCCAAGCGGCACCGCAAGGTGTTGCGCGACAACATCCAGGGCATCACGAAGCCCGCCATCCGCCGCCTGGCTCGCAGGGGCGGCGTGAAGCGCATCTCTGGTCTGATCTACGAGGAGACCCGCGGGGTGCTGAAGGTGTTCCTGGAGAACGTGATCCGCGACGCGGTGACGTACACTGAGCACGCCAAGCGCAAGACTGTGACGGCCATGGACGTGGTGTACGCCCTGAAGAGGCAGGGGCGCACCCTGTACGGTTTCGGCGGTTAGGCTGCGTCGCAGCGGGCGCTGGCCTTCCCGCGGCCGTGCTTGTGGGTGGGAGAGACTAGAAAACGGCCCTTTTCAGGGCCACCACACTGTTCGGAAGTTGAAAAGTGCGAAAGAGTCTGTGTTGTTGCTGCTGCGTGTGTGCGCTGTGTTGTTTGTTTGTTTCTTTCTCTCTTTCTTTCTTTGTTTCTTTCTTTCCGTTTGAGCGACGTGATGTGACTGGGAGGGGAGAAGGAAAGGAAACGTGTCATGTGGCTGGCTGTGTGTGGAGCTGCTTCGTTTGTGTGTCTTTGTATCGATCGCGACGGAGATGGCGGGCTGTGTGTTGTTGTGCGAGAGGCGGTGATTATTTGCTTGCGTGGTTTGGCTCTGTGTGTTTGCGGCGGCGTTGGGGTTTCCGAGGCAAGGCGTGTGGGCATAGGCGGCCGGATCAGCTGTTTCGTTCGTGTCGACGGCCGTTGCGCGCGGGAGTGGAGGGCGGTGTGTCGACACGCCTCCCTTTAACAATGGTCATTATTGCTGCCGTTGTCGTTTGGAAGGCGACTGCGACCGTGCAAAATGTGTGTGTGTGTGTGTGTGTGTGTGTGCGTGTGTGTGTGTGTGTGTGTGTGTGTGTGTTGGGCCACACGGGCTGTGTGGACGACAAGATGGCGGACGTGCGCCGGCGGCGGCTGTGCTGTGAAAGTGCAAAGTTAAAACAAAACAAGGTGCGGCGAGGACGACTGAAATTTTGCTTTGGACGTAGGTTTGTGTGGTGGCCCTGAAAAGGGCCGATTGTTGTGGGCCGAGCCGGCAAAGCGCGTTGCGTGCAGGGGAGCACGCGGCGCTGCGATTGCCTGGCCTCCTTTAGGCCTTCTTCTCGGTCTTCTTTGGCAGCAGGACGGCCTGGATGTTGGGCAGGACACCACCCTGTGCGATGGTGACGCCCGACAGGAGCTTGTTGAGCTCCTCGTCGTTGCGGATGGCAAGCTGCAGGTGGCGCGGGATGATGCGCGTCTTCTTGTTGTCGCGGGCCGCGTTTCCGGCCAGCTCGAGCACCTCAGCCGCGAGGTACTCCATGACGGCGGCGAGGTAGACGGGCGCCCCGGCGCCGACGCGCTCTGCGTAGTTTCCCTTGCGCAGGAGGCGGTGGATTCTGCCGACCGGGAACTGGAGCCCAGCCCTGCTTGAGCGGGACTTTGACTTGCCCTTGACTTTGCCTCCCTTTCCGCGTCCGGACATGGCGATGGGCTAGCGACGGTGCACACGAAACGGAAACGAAAACGACCGGTGCGAGCGGCAGCGAGTCGAGCAGCGGAGTGCGTGCCGGCGCAGCCGCGCGCTCGCACCTTTTGTACCCTGGCCTTCAGGGTGACTAGTGGTGAAGTGTTTGTCCTTGGACATTTACTTCGAATTGGGAATGTGTGATTGTTGTGTTGTGTCTTTACTTTTGCGGTATGTCTTGTGTGTTTATGTGCGTATTTGCTACTTATCTTGTACTGCCTGATCTATGGCGGTTTTTGGGTGATGATGTTGGCGAGTTGATGGGGGCTGAGAGAGGGTGATGTGATGGTGGGCGAGTGTGTGTTCAGTCAAAGAATATTGACCTGGGAGTTTTGTGACGCTTGATGGTGGGGTCATATTGACCCAGTGAATTGATGAGGGGGTTTGTTGACCTGCTGGCTGTTTCGTAGAACGCTTTAGCCAGGTCAGCAAAGCGCTGTTGTAGTCGAATTACGTCCGCAGACGCGTGTAGGTCGTCTGTGGGGAATCGGGAGGGGAGGTGTAAGGCTCGTTTGAGGGCCCTATTTTGAACCCTTTGGAGTTTGAGTACGTGCGTCTTGGCCGCATAGCCCCATACTGGGCACGCGTATTCCATTATGGGGCGTATGAGGGTGCAGTAGATGCGTACTCCTAGGTCTGCTGTTAGCGCACTACTGGTATTAAGGACTGGGTATAGTACGCTCAAGCGAGCGCTGGCTCGGCGGCGCAGGTCATCGATGTGCGCCTGCCATGTCAGCCTCTTATCTAAGGTCACCCCTAGATACTTTGCGGTGTTTCGCCAAGGGAGTTCTTGGCCGTTTAATCTTAGATTTAAGGGTGGTCGCCTGCGTGGTCCTCGCGGTCCTAATCGGCGCGTAATCACAATTGCCTGCGTTTTCCCGCTGTTAATTGTGATGCGCCACCTTTTGGACCATTCCTCTGTGGCGTTGAGAACTCTTTGGAGGCGTCTTGTGACCAGATCCCTGTTTGGGTTGCGGGTGAAAAATGCTGTATCATCTGCATATTGTGCAGTGTGCACCAGGGGTGAGGTGGGTGTGTCTGCCGTGTACAGGCTGTACAGGACAGGCCCTAGCACCGATCCCTGGGGCACCCCTGCACGTATGCGTCTTTTTGTTGACAGGGAGTTGTCAACCCTGACGGAAAATGTCCTATTCGAGAGATAGCTTTTCAGCAGCTTTACTATCGTCCCGGGGAAGCCTTGTGTGTATAGTTTGTACAATAACCCATTGTGCCATACGGAATCGAAGGCCTTGGCTACATCAAGTAGCACTATCCCACAGTAGCTTCTGCGGTTGAAGGCCTCGGTGGCTGCTTCAACAACTCTCATGATCTGTTGGGGGGCGGAGTGTTTCTGCCTGAATCCAAACTGGAAATCAGGCAGAACTTGCTCTCTGGAGATGTGTTGCTCAATAGGTGTGATTAGGAGGCGCTCGTAGATTTTACTGAGAGTGGGCAGAAGACTAATCGGTCTGTAGTGCTGTGGGAATAATGGGTCCTTACCGGGTTTAGCTATCGCGACCACCTCCGCGTGTTTCCAGCACGCTGGAAACTCGCGGGATCGAGTAATCTCGTTGAAGACGTTCGCGATGTGTGTGATTGCCAGTGGCGGGAGGTTCTTAACTAACTGGTTTGTGAGCCGGTCGTGGCCTGGGGCCTTTTTGTTGGGCAGGGACCTAATGACTTTTGCCACGTCTTCTGGGGCGAAAAGTGGAGTGTGTTCATTCTCGTCGTCTTCAGCTGCAAGGAATACTGCAAGCTGCTGACGGACTATGATTTCGTGGTCCTCGTCCTGCGCCTCTGCTGGTTGAAACTGTTGTTCGAACGAGTCGGCGAGCGCGTTGGCCTTGTCGACAGGGCTGAAGACAAGGCTTCCACGCTCGCCGTGCAGAGGTGGCATACGCGCGCGTGTACGTGTGAATTGCTTGGTAGCTTGCCATAGGCTGTTGTCGTCTACTTTGAGGGCTGATAGGCGGGCAGACCATTGCTGGTTGCGGTGCTCATTGAGTGCTACTTTCAACTCTCTCTGTAGACGGTTGAGCAGCCTCCTAGTTGCCGGATTTCTTGTTATTTTCCATTCTTTTGCGACCCTGTTTTTGTGCCTAATTTGCGCAAGCAGGTGCTCCGGGAGTTGTATTTGAGGAGGAGGGCCTTCCCGCTGCCGGGGTGTGGCCTCCTCAGCAGCCTGCAGGATCGTGTTGGTGAGGTCTTTAAGCGCCTGTTCTGCAGTATCTGCAGTTGGAGGCGGGGCGCGAGCTATTTCAGAAGCGACATTTACCTGAAAGTGCTCCCAGTTCGTGTGCTTATTCGACACCTGGTGTTGTGGGAGAGCTACCCTTTCTCCCACGTCGACCTCGATTATAACTGGGTTGTGATCGGAGGACATTCTATTTATTGTTCTCGCAGTCACGAAGCCTGTTATTCTCCTTGTGAGAGCTATGTCAAGGACGTCTGGCCGGCCTCCGTTTTTAGGGAAGTGTGTCGGCTCTTCAGGGCCCCAGACGTCGAACTGGTGGTCTCGCGCGAGTCGCTGCAGTTGACGACCGGCTCTGGTCGTGAGTCTAGAATGCCAGTCTGCGTGTTTTGCATTGAGGTCTCCTCCTATTAGGAGCTTGCCTCTGATTTGTGCTAGTGCGGGAATGTCGTCCTCATCTAAGGTTGGGGTCGGTTGGCGGTAAGCTGCAACGACTGTGAGGGGGCCTGTAACTGTGGCTATTTCCACGGCTACCGTTTCTAACGAGCGGGTAGCTGGGGGGAATATCTGGTGATGGGGGATCCCTCTCTTTACGTATATGGCCACCCCGCCTCCTGCGGTTGGCCTGTCTCGTCTGTAACTGTTATAGTTTGGGACTGCCGCTTTTACTCCCGGTTTTAGGTGTGTTTCTGACATCATGCAAACGTCGATATTAAGCTCCTTCATGAGCTCTCGGAACTCCATGACTTGGTTGAAGATGCCGTCTGCGTTAAAGACGCACATTTTCAGACCTTGGATATGGGGGCGTCTATCCATGTTTGGCTGTTGTTGTTGCTTGGGAAGTCGCTGAGGGATGCGACTGCTTAACTGCTGCTTGTAGGGCGGCGAGGATCTGTGCATTTTGCTGCTGAATCTCCCGCATCATCTGCGCGAGAAGATTCAGAGTTTGGGACATGACTCCCAGCACAGGATCGTCTGTGGAGGGCGAGGGCGCAGCTTCGCTCAGACTTTGAGTGACAGGATGTCTGCCAGCGGTCTGACGGTCCGCGCCCCCTGCCCGCCGCAGACTGGTCTTTGGGGCAGGGGTTAGGACTTCCCTAGGGTATTCTCCGTCGTCAGGGATCTGGTCAAGGAGAGGAGTGTCCTGGGTTGTTTCCGGGGAGCGTCGGCCGCAAGATTCCGGTCCCATCTCGGCCGGCAGAGGGGCGCTACTGCGCGCCTCAGTGTCGGCCGCGATGTTTGCGAACGTCGCGGCGGTCGTCACCTCCCGGGATTTGCCTCTGTAGGGCGGCCTATCTCGTCTTGTGATTTCAGGTCGGTTTGGGGGTTTAGCTTGGGGTTTGTTTGGGGGTGCATTCGTGCCTCGATAGCGTTGGGCGTAGTTCTTATGAACCCTGCATCCCAGGTAGCTGGCGGTGTGCCCTTCGCCGCATAGCGCACACTTTATTCTTGGGTCTTCTATTTTAATTTGACAGGTCCTGGAGTCGTGTCCCTCCGCACACTTCCTGCATCGTACAGGCATGTCGCAGTGTGAGGCCACATGTCCCAGTCCCTGGCACCTAAAGCATTGTTGAGACCGATTTTTCTTTTTTAACAGTTCGGTGGTTATGGGTATCTGCAGGACACTCCTCATAGGCTTTTTGTTTATCGGTATGTCTGGCATTACGGCGAGGTAGAGGGGCCACTTGTTATTAGAACCGGGTGGTTTCATTTGTGTGACTGTTTTAACATCGAAATTTTGGCGGATCAGGTCTTCTTTTATCGCTGAGGGCGATAGTTTGCGCGGTAGGTCGCGGATAACTATATTTAGGTTCCTGATCCTTTCGGTCGGGAAAGTGTAGTGCGGAACTTTCTTATCACTCAAAAGTTGTTTTACCGCCATGTATTCGTCCATGGAGTGGAGGGTGAGCTTTATTTTGTCACCCCCTGCCGGTTTGGCTTTGAATCTATCACCTACTGCGCTCTTCACTAGATCATAGAGCTCTTTGTAGTCCTTGTCAAATTCAGCAACGATTGGGGGGAGGTATGCTCGTTTCTGCGAGCCCACTGGTGGTTGGAGTGGCGCATCATTGGTCGTGGGTTCGTCGTCTATGGCGGAAAAACGGTTAGATGTTGGTGCCGCTTCCGTGGCCGGCGGGGGTGTGGGTTGGCGGATGGTTTTTCTGGCTAGTTGAAAGCCGTCACCTTCACCGCTAGTAGCGGTTTCCCCGATCTCGTTTTCCTGCTCCTGCCTGGACTCATCGATAACCAGAGGGCTATCTGATTCGGAATCGTGTTCCTTTTGTTTGTTCTCAGCTTCCGGAGATTGGCTGGAAGCTTTGAGTCGCTTTACGAGGTTTTTACGCCTGCCTCGGTTCTTTTTCTGGGTCCTGGAAAGTTTAACTTTAGGGGACGGTGGGAGGGTGGATTTGAGGTTGGGAGTGGTTTTGCGGGTAGGTTTGGGTTGGGCTTTGGAAGAGGGTTTCGGGAGAATTTTTACTGGGAGACGATTCCCTTTTTCACGCCTGCGGGACGCAAGATAAGGGAGGAGGTTATTCTGTGCGTTTTCTAGTAGTAGTCTGTCAACGTCTGGATTTGGGGAATTAGTGGCGCTGCTCATACTGACAATGAAAGACGTAGTGCTGGTTTGTTGTTTGACGGCGTTAGGCGCCCTATTGATCTCGTTGGGGGCGGAAGTGGAAGCAAAGTCGAGGGCTGCCTTGGGTATGCCAGACGCCGCCTTCGTTGCCGACACCGTTAGGTTTCCGGCGGCTGTGCTTGGCCCTAACAAACTGGCAGGCGCGGGACACTGGCCAGTGACCAGGCCCTGACCTGCAGAGTCCCTAACACTCGGGGGAGCAGAGCATGGCTCTGCGGCAGCAGAAGTACCCGAACCGCCCGGAAAAGCGGCCCGTGACATCGAGGAGACGACATCGACGCCGCCAGCAGCGAGCTGCTGGGACCCCGAATCGTCACCGCAGATTGAAACCGCACACGACAATTTGCTCATCGTGCAGCCTGACCGTGCTGCGCTTCGACGTGTGCACCCGTCAACGCTTTAATAAAAGCGAAGCCGAAGAAGCACCTGGATTGTCACCCGTGCAAGCGGGGGCCTATGGCTTTGCGTAACAGACGCACGGAGACTAGCTCAACGTTCGACTGCCGCTCGGCGAGTGCCGGCGCGCGCGGCCTCCTTTCGTCTGGACTGGGTGTGGAACATCCCAGGCTATCGTGAACGTAGGGTTTACCTAGAGGCATTTCCTACCAAGGCTGCAGGGTGTGGTTGGCGGTGGTCAGCGCGTATGATATCTTGAAGTCGCTGAGAGGAAGAAGTGGTGGTGAGTCTTCTGGGCTGACCTGATTATTCGATCAGGGCAACGGGCCGCCTGTAGTGGTCGTGATGGTCATTATGTCGTCCTAACCTCCGGACGAGGGGATTGTCTGAAGTGCGGGTGGCAGTATAAAACCGGCGCGCTGCGTCTTTAAATCTCTCCCGGACGAGGGGTTCCTCAGCCGCCTGATGGAGGGGGCGATGAGGGAAATCACGCGGCACATGGTAAACTCGGCGCAAGAGCTTGTTTTGTAGTTGCTGGAGCCTCTGAATATGGGAGGGGGCAGCATTGCCCCAGACTTCACAGGCATAGTCCATAACCGGACGAATGCACGTGCGATAGATATGCAGTCCGTTGGCGACAGGGAGCGAGGAAGTTTCGTTGAGCATGGGGTACAATGCCCCAGCCCTCTGAGATGTCTTCCGGTGTACAGCGGTGACGTGAGGCTTCCATGTCAGGGTGCGATCGAGAATGACCCCGAGGTAGGTAGCAGTCGTGGTCCAGGTGATGGCCTGATTACAAAGCACCAGGGGCGGCACGTCAGGTGGGAGACGGCGAGTGAGGAGCATCGCCTGAGATTTGGTGGCGTTGAAGCCGATCCGCCAGTCGGCGGCCCAGCGCTCGAGGTCCTGCAGAGCAGCTTGCAGACGTCGGAGGACGGCGTCGATGTTGCGATGGCGCGAGAAAAGGGCCGTGTCATCAGCATAGATGGCACGACCAACCCTCGGGGAAATCGGCAGGTCAGAGGTGTAGACAGCATACAATATCGGTCCCAGAACACTCCCTTGTGGCACTCCAGCAAGGACCGGGCGAACAGAGGAAGTCGTGCTGCCAACTCGGACGACAAATGTACGGCCCTCAAGGTAGGTGCCAAGTAGGCGGACGAAGCACGAAGGGATGCCGAGATGGAACAACTTGAAGAGCAGGCCGTGGTGCCAGACGGTGTCAAAGGCCTTGGACACATCAAGCAAGACAAGGCCGCAAAACTCCCGATTGTTGAACGCCAGTGTCGCCTCCTGGACGACGCGGAGCAACTGTTGGGTGGTGGAGTGGTGCTGGCGGAAGCCAAACTGTTCCCGAGGAATGATGTTGTCCTGGTGAAGCAGCCGGCCGAACCTAGAGAGGAGGATCCTCTCGAAAACTTTGCTCAGCGTCGGGAGGAGACTAATGGGGCGATAATGCTCCGGTACTGTCCTGTTTTTGCCCGGCTTCGGGACCGCCACAACGACAGCCTTCTTCCAAGCTTCTGGGTACTGCAGTTGGTGAAAGACGGCGTTGAAGAGAGCGACCACGTACAGGATGGCAATCCTGGGCAGCATGCGGAGGACTCTCCCGTCAACGTTGTCGTGCCCCGGGGCCTTCGTCTGGGGAAGCCGGCGAAGATGGTCAGTGACCTCCCTTTCCGACGTTGGCACAATGGTGGCGTCACCGTGGTCGCCGTGGAGGAAGGCAGCAAGTCTGGTCTCAACTGTGCGGACGTTCTCGTTGTCGACCGGCGCCGCAAGGGGCCGGAAGTTGGCCTCAAAAGTCGTCGCCAGGGCCTCGGCTTTAGCGGCGGGCGTGTAAGCAGGTCCATCGGTAGTTGTGAGCGGCGGCATGTGTGGGCGATGCCGTGTGAGGGAACGGACCAACTCCCACGTGTCGGCCCCAGGATCAACTGAGGCAAGCTTCTCCTCCCACCGGCGGATACGGTGAGCAGCAAGGGCAGCCTTGATGACGCGGCGGAGATGATTGATGCGCCGCTTCAGCACCGGCTGGCGTGTTTCATGCCAAACTCTGTTGAGACGGTTTCGTTCTCGGATAAGGTCCCTTAAGTCGGCAGGGAGTGCTGGAGCGGCCACTGAAGAAACCCGTGGAGGCGGGGTGGAGTCAGCAACAGCCGTGGTGAGAGCCGCAGTCAGGGTGTGAAGAGCAGCATTAACATCCGTGTCCAGTGGAGGTGACTCATCTGGGAGGCGTTGCAGAACAAGCTGCCGGAAGCGCGGCCAGTCGGTCTTCCGGGTGTCGAGCTTCGCCGCTGGTGGAAGCGGAGTGACATGTAGTCGAAAGAGCACCGGCAAGTGGTCGGAGCTCAAGGCGTGCAGAACGTCGGGGGTGACAAACCAGTCGACACCCTTGACGAGACAAATGTCCAAAACGTCGGGAGCAGAGCCGTTCGAAGGGTAGTGCGTCGGCTCAGCAGGTCCATACACAGAAGCTCGTGCCCTCTCAGCGGCGTGATAGAGCCGCCTCCCACTGACGTTCAGCGTCCGATAATTCCAGAGCGGGTGCTTGGCATTCAGGTCTCCGGCGAGGAAGAGCTTGACCCCAGCACGAAGGAGAGTGTCAGCATCATGGACGGTGAGGTGGCCTCGTGGCGGACGGTACACGGAGAGAAAGATGACCGTTCCAAGGGACGTCTCCACTGCAACGGCCGTGGCTTCACAGGAGTCCAACCTCGGCAGAGGGACACGATAGTGTCGGAGTGTCCGCTTGACACAGATGGCTGTCCCACCGCCAGCCGTCAGCCTGTCGTCGCGATAGCAGACGTAATTCGGTGCGTTCGCTCGAAGTCCAGGCTTGAGATGGGTCTCGGTGAGGAGACACACATCCACGCTGTAATCCTGGAGGAACTGCCGGAATTCGAGAAGCGCAGGAAAGAGGCCATTCGCGTTCCACGTTACAGCCGTGAAGGTCTGGTGGCGCCTAAGGTTGTGAGCCATGGCCAGCGGATGCGATCGCCGTGGCAGTGGGGAAACTTCGGAGGGCTGCATGGACTGCAGCAGTGATGGCGGTCGGCAGCTGAGTGCCGGCGCAGCCGGGGTGGGGGTGCTTTATGGGCTCGGGTGCGGCGGCCGGTTGCGCGCGCGCCCCATTGGTCGGCGGCCGCAACAGGGCGAGCTGGTAAAGGTGCGGCGGCGGCTGGCGGCGGGTGCCACTGTGTGGGGAGACGCTGACTAGAGCGGAGCGCTTGCTACTGGTGTTGCTGCTGCCGTACGTTCGTTCGAGATGCCGCCCAAGACTAGCGGGAAGGCCGCCAAGAAGGCTGGCAAGGCGCAGAAGAACATTTCGAAGGGCGACAAGAAGAAGAAGCGCAAGAGGAAGGAGAGCTATGCCATCTACATCTACAAGGTGCTGAAGCAGGTGCACCCTGACACGGGCATCTCGTCGAAGGCGATGAGCATCATGAACAGCTTCGTGAACGACATTTTCGAGCGCATTGCGGCCGAGGCTTCTCGCCTGGCGCACTACAACAAGCGCTCGACCATCACGTCCCGCGAGATCCAGACCGCTGTGCGGCTGTTGCTGCCTGGCGAGCTGGCCAAGCACGCCGTGAGCGAGGGCACGAAGGCGGTGACCAAGTACACGAGCTCCAAGTAAGGAGGTGGCTCTGGAATGGAAGGAAGGAAGGATGGAGAAGGCTCCTCCGTTGCGAGAGCGGCAAAACGGCCCTTTTCAGGGCCACCAACTTGCCTTTTGCGGGAAGGGCGGAATTGTTGTTGTTGTTGTTGTTGTTGTTTGTGTGGACGGCTGTGATGTATGTGTGCATTTTGATTGTGGGTGGGGGGGGCGCGTCAAAGCGTGTTGCGGGGTACGGCCACGAGGTTGGTCGCCGTGGCGTGGAATGGTGGCACGCCTCGTTGGAGTGGTTTTGACCCATTGGTGTTGGTGTTGGTGTGTGTTACCTGTCTGCGAGGGGGGACAGTGCGATCGGCGACTTTTGTGTCACCGTAACGACGGCCGTTTGCGGGTTTGTTTTTTTTTTTTTTTGCACATCATACATGGCGAGGGTGAAATGTGAAATGTTTTTGTTTGGTTTGTTTTTTTTTTCTTTGCCGCCCACTATTCCCTTTGCTGTACGCCGAGTTTGACAATGGTGCGACGTAACTGCAGCGTGGAGGTGTGTGAGTGACGTTGAAATGAACGTGCCATTAAGACGCATTGTTGTTGTATTGTACTGTACGTGTACGGCGACACGCACGATGATGTACCATTCGACTCTGATTTTTGATAGCCGTGTCTGACTGATTGCGTACGACGCACGCACACCGATGTCGTCATTCAAGATGCACGCGTGTCCAGTGCAGTACAGTAAGCGCGACGCTAGACGACGACGACGACGACGACGACGACGACGACGACGACGGCGGCGGCGGTCGTCGTCGTTTGTTTGGCGAATGTCTGTACACGTGTTTGTCTGTGTCCATCCGGTATGTATTTGTTTGTTTGAAAGTGTTTTGTGTGTCGGTGACGTGGTCCGATCCGTCGCCCCCTGAGTAACTGTCGATCGGCGCGATAGACCGGCGTCACGCAACTGAACCGAAGTCTTGGGCACACCCGTCATACTGTTGTACACCGTCGCGCTGAGAACGGTAACGAAAGGTTGACTTTGATCGGTCGAATGTGTGGGCAGAACGTGAGGAATGAGGCAAGAGTGCAAGGAGGGGGGGCAAAAGAGAGAGGAAGGGAAAAAGGGGAGAAACGCATTCGTAGAGCAACGGAACGTTCCCGTGTCGGAGGCGTATTGGAGCCGCACTGAAATGCGTTTAACGGCGGCGCGGCTGCAAGTGTCTGCCGTGGTGAACGTTACCTTTGACGGCTGCATTGGGCTTTGCTTTCGCTTTCGCTTTCCCGGATGTACGTAACGTTTGTTGATATGGTTCTGAGGAAGAGTGTATGACAGTGCCGTGCCGTCCATGTTCGTGTGCCCTCCCATTGTGTGTATGCTATTGTCTGTGTACTTGAATGATGTATGTAGGTGTTAGTGGACATGTTTTACCAGTGGGGGGAAATGGATCGTCGATAGTTGCCGTCACTCTGTCACGGTCGAGATGACGCACCCTCCGTACAGAAAGGTGTCGAGAAAGTGAGTGTGTGTGTGTGTGTGTGTGTGTGTGTGTGTGTGTGTGTGTGTGTGTGTGCGCGTCCGTGAATTGGCAGTGTTTGGAGGTGGGCGTGCCCTGCATGTGGCCCGGAAGGCTGTTCGTTTGGCGGTAGTGTTGTGTGGACAGGGGAGGGGCATGCGTAACGCTGCTGGCATGGCATTTCGGGAGATGGGAGGGGGCAAACGAGGAAACGAGGAGCGGCGGCCAAAGACGGGACGGGGAGGGGCGCGGTGTGGGTGGCTTGCGCCTGTGCTCGGCGTTGTGGTTTGTGCAAAAGAGGAGGAGAAAAACAATGAGTTGCCAGGGAGGGGAGCGGTGTTGTGTTGTGGTTGTCGTGGTGTAGCCGCAGACGCGGCTGTCAGTGAACGTGGCGAGACGGACGGATGCGCGGAGGGGCGGGGGCGGCGCATTTCGCCGGTGCCGTGCCGTGCCATGCCTGAAAGCCGCGTGGTCGCTGTGTTGTTGGTGGCGTGGGGGCGAGGAGAGTACCGTACGGGTGTGCTTGTGCGCCGGAAATGGCACACTGCGCCTGCCCGTCTTGGAGGCTGATGGCTGTGGTGTGGAAATGGGGCGCGGTGATGTTGAAGCAGAAAAGAAACCAAGAAAACGGAAGGCGTGATGCGGCGGTGGTGGTGAGAGCGGGAAAAACAAAACAAAAAAAAAAAAAAGAAGGAAAAACAACAAGAAACAAAAAAGAAAACAAAAAGTCTATCAATATTAAAATGTAAATGGAAATGGAAATGGACCCAGGTATAACCTCCCTGCACAAATAGCAGAGAGTCCGATGGTAATAAAAATGTGCCAGAATGTTAACGTCCCTACAAAAGAAACCCAACGATAATATTAATGAAAGAATGAACCGTATGTAACATTGCAACAGACACAATGAAACCTGATAAATTGTATAAGGGCAGCAGCGTTGACCTTTGGCCCTGTATTCAGAATAAAAAGAGCCAAAGATTGTTACCCCAATGAAAAAGACACTGAAACACGTATGTAACATAGCAGCGATGGCGAGACATTGTAGCATCTGTGACCAGAGAGTTTGCGCTGGACTGCGCGAGTGTTGCGAGCGGTTCTCAGTCAGTCAGTCAGTCAGTCGTTGCGAGTCTGTAGCTCTGTGTAGTTGAGGGCTGTACTCTGTCAGTAGTCGTCGCGTGCAGTACGCTAATAGTCGTCATGCAGAGCGGTCGGTCAGTAGTAGGAGCCGAGTGCGGTTGTGTGATGTAGGCGGTCGGCAACACTGGTCAAGATGGTGAATAAGGTATACTGTTAATTAATATAATCATTAGATAATGAAAAATTTTATTTATTGTAATTATTCTCCAACAAGTTCCCCAATAATAATGTTTATTTCAAAAGCATTTTTCAAACATTTAATTTTTTATTGAACTAAAGAGTTCGTTGCACTTCACATTTCATTCCACTTCTTTGAAGAAAAATTTCACTAAAATCACAAAAAAAGAGAATATTATTATTTGCAATGCAGTTCCTCCAAGCGCTGCGCAACAACAAGAGCAGAAATGTGACATCCATTTATTCGGAGGTAAGACTTTAATTCTGATTGTTTTGCACAGGGCCAAAGACCGATATTTCGGTTTAATTGAAGTTTCTTGTCACTGAACGGACTTTAAATGTTGTGAAGAATTTATATTTGAGTCAGATTGCGAATTTCACATTTTTGTTGCCATTTTCAATACCTCTCATTGTGGGCGAGGTTACAATTAGCGCAATGTCCATTAGCATCCGTAAATAACATTGTCCATTATTTTAAAATTTGCGGGGAGGTTACAACACACACAAAAAAAAAAAAAAAAAAAAAATTTGCATTTATATCCGCTCCTCAATTGTAGATACCCCTTACACAGCTGTGTGCAATGAATGAGTGCTGGCTGGTAATTAATTGCACTCCTTGGAGGGAAATGCCATAGGAAGTAGTCTTTAAAAAGTGAATGTTTTTCGTTAAAAGACAAAAGGTACTTTAGAAAAAAGTAATAGTGGGGCTTTTGTTGTTGAACAAAATAAGTACAATGAACATACGTTATCAGATTTGCGCAATGCAGCTTCACACTACCTTTTGATTATAACACAATATACTATACATCGTCCCGAACCGTGACCAGAGTCGCGAGACGAGCAGAGCACGCCGCCGACGCCCGCTCAGTACAACCGTCCACCCGCTACTACTGTCGACCGACTACTACCTCTCCCGACTCGCGCTACAATATATATAACAACTGTTCCTGGCGACCCGGTGCGTGCCACTACTGTCGTCTGGCGCGGTCCAAGCGCCGACTAGCAACGATAAATAACTCTCTGGTCAGACAGAGATGCTGTCATGCCTCGCCATCGCTCTGGTAATGAATACATACGTGTTGCAGCGTGCGTACCACCGGAACACGCAGTGGCGGAGCCAAAGACTGTGTTGTCGAGGTCGAGTGCGAGCGGGAAGAGAGGCAGCGTCGGCACGGAGATGCAAGCGAGCGCGAGACGCACGGGGGCTGCGGCGTGGCGCGTTTGCGGTCGGCGCCTTTGGTGGCAACGGCCGGGACAAGCAGCGGTGTATGGTGTGGTGCGGGGCGGACAGGGGCGGCGGTGGACGGGGAGGAGGCGGCGCGACGACGGCATGGGGGCGAAAACGGGACGGGGGACGGCGGATGCTGAGAGGCGTCACGCGCGGACAGGACACAGACACAGAGACACACAGATTGGAAAGGGAGGGTGCGCGGTAGTAGTTGGGAATGTGCGTACCGTGCGGGATGGGAGTGGGCGAGGAACACGGTCGTGGCCCCCTGTTTTTTGGGTGCGTGTGATGACGTCGGTGTGTTGTGGGAAGGGAAGGTGCTGTGGCGGCGGCGCGTAATGGGCGTAGGCCGAAAAGAGAAAGGAACGTGGGCAGTGTGTTGGCAAGCGTCGGTTCGACTGCGACGTTGATGGGCAGGGCAAGGTTAATGGTGGTAGGAGTAGGCGTGTGGGCGCAAAAAATCTGCCGCTGCAGGCGGTGCCGTAACCGCCATGGCGGGAAGGAGAGAGAGAGGGCCAAAGAAAGAAAGAAAGAAAGAAAGAAAGAAGAAAACAAAAAAAAAAACAAAAAAAAAAAAGGAGGCGGGGGCGAAAGTGGAGAGGCGGTGGTGTGAGAAGGGCGGGGGCGGAAGGAAGGCAGGAAGGACAAGAGGCGAGGCGACGGCTTGCTTTGTGTATCGGTCGGTCTCTGGCTATGCTTCGTTTTCTGCAGCAGGGTCGGTGCGCGGCGTGGCTCGCGGCAGTGGGAACGCCTGGTGGCTGGACGGCCAGCAATGCGGTTGGATGGGCGGCCACAGCACCGCACCTGTGCCCGAGGAGGAGACGCTGGCGGCGGGCCCTGAGGTGAGGCCGGCTCGGCTGGGGCTGTGGATGTGTAGGTGTGCGCCGCTGCTGCAACAACGAGTAAAACGCGAGAAGAAGGGATGGCGGTAGAGAGAGAGAAAAAAAAAAGGTCGTGTTGTGTTGATGCGCAGGCAGACGCGTACAGAGAGACGAGCCCGGTCTGCAGCAGGGTGTGGCCGTGCCGAGTGCAGAGCAGCGGCGGCTCGGTTCGGTTCGGTTCGGCCCGGCCCGGCGGGCCGCGCTGTTGTCGCGGACGTGAGCGCCCCCTGGCGGGTGGCCGGAGGCGGCGCGGCGTGTTGGACGTGTGGCTGGTGGCAGTGCACAATTTGCGAGTGGCTGGCGGTGTGGTGTGGCGGTTGGCGCGTCGGGCGGCGGAGAGAGAGAGAGAGAGAGAGAGAGGGAGGAGAGGTATGTGTTGCGGGCGCCCTTTGCTGCGCTGCGTCGTTGCGTGTGCCGTACAGGGCGGGCGCTTGTCGACTGTGTGGGCGGTGTGGCGAATTGGCGTGAAACGGCTGCCGAGAGGTGTGTGGTAGCGAGCCGGTCGTTGTCAGTGCGAAGGGGAATGTGCGTGCGTTTGGCGGTTTCGGTGTGCTTTTTGCGGCGTGAGAGTGGGAATTAGTGGGGCCGGCTGTTGTGTTGGTTCCTTGTGTCTTGTGTCGCGTAGCTTGATGGCAACGTGGAAGGACGCCGGTTTCGTTTCGAGCCTTGCGTGTGGTTGTCGACGTTGACTGGTTGGCGTGTGCCGATGCACGTGCATGTGTGGGTCGCGAGTGCGTTTTTGGCTGTGTGTGTGTGTGTGTGTGTGTTTTGGGGGGGAAGGGGGAGGCGGTGGTGAAAGTGCAGTCGTTGCCACGGGCGTCGTCGGGTGGGGCTGGGGCTGTGCGTCGTGGCGGAAAGGTGGTAGGTTGCGGGAAGCGAGCCCGTCGTTGACGGTGTCGCGTGAGTTGTGAATCGAGTGGGGCGCGGGGCGCGGGACAGGAGCAGCGTGCCGCTGCGTCGTGGTCGTCAGCAGAGGCTGTGCGTGTGCTTGTCCTTTTTGTGGGCGGTTCGTGCGAGGCGTTTTTGTTTTGTGTTGCCCTAGTTGTTAGTTTATTTTGTTTGTGTTTGTTATTTTGAGACGACGACTGGTTGGTGGCGTGCGCGCGAAGTGGCGGTGTGCGCTTCCCGTGTCGTTTGTGTTGTTTTGTTTTTGTTTTGTTTTTTTTTTGCACTGGGCCCCGGGGGGTGGGTGGGTGGGTGGGTGGGTGGGTGGGTGCGTGCGTGCGTGTGTGTCGATTGCCGGCTGGCGAAAGGTGCGCCATCGGCGGGGTGGGTCGCCGGCACAAGTAGAGGCGGCGGCGTTGTTGCTGTTGTTGTGTGGTGTTTGTTTTGTTCGGCTGTGTCGGCGAGCTGTGTTGCGGTGCGTGTGAATGGTGGTGCAAAAGTGCTGGCGTTGGGGCTGCGACTGCGACGGCGGCGAGCCGCGGGCGCGCATGATAGTGATGTTGTGAACAGCGGCTGTGTACGGTAGTGGTGTTGTTGTAGCACGACGTGCATCCGGGCCGGCGCGGAAAGCGCAGTTGCGGGCGGTTGCCCTTCGGTGCCAGCCATGTCGCGTGAGCGGCGGGTTGCTCTGGTGTCGACACGTGGTGCTCTGGGTTGTTGTGTGGTGCCCTTTGGCCGGTGGGGGTGGTTCGCGTGTGTCTCGTTCGCGCTCGGTATCTGGTCGTGGTCGTGCTGCTCCCCCGTCTGTCGGCGGTTTTCGACGTCGTCTGTACGTTTTTGTTCGTTTGCGGCGTGCCTGCCGACGTCGCCCCGTCGCGACCTTTCAACCGAAAGTGTGGCGCCCGAAGGTGAACGAACGTAACCCTGACCTCGGCGCTTTACGCTGAGCCGAGCGAACCGAACCTAACCTGTGGTGTGGCGAGGTGAGCTCAGCCTGTGAGCCCCTAACGTCTACGTACGGTAAGCTGTCCGGCTCACGCCTCACGTTTGAACGCTTTTTTAACCTACGTTTGACGCTTCTTAACCTAGCACTGACCCCTTAACCTAACGTGTAACCTAACCTAACCTAACCTAACCTAGCCTAGCCTCTGACGCCTGACGTGTTTGAATGCTTAACCTAAGTTTGACGCTTAACCTAACCCAAGTCCCCTTAACCTAACCCATGTCCACCTAACCTAACCTAACCTAACCTAGACGTGTAAACGTAATGTGTAACGCGTAACGTGTAAGGTCGGCTGGCGTGTGTGCTGACGGCAGATTGGGTTGGTCTGTAGATTCGGATTGCGGTTTGCCTCGGTCGAGGGGTTGGGTCGGAAGCGGCGAGGGGCGGCGGCGCCTGTTGCGCAGGCGGCGTCCGTTTGCGGCGGGCAATTGTTGAGAAACGGCTGTGAATGTTGGCGGGCGAGAGGAGGAGGACGGCGCGCGATGTGGCCCGACGGCTGCGGGCCGATCGGGAAACGGCGGGAGGGCGACGGAAGGCGTTGGGGCGGCGGAGGCGCGTTTGCACGGCCGTCATCGCCGCACGCCTCGGCTTGTGTGGCTGTGGCGCCGGCCGCGCTGGCCGGGCTGCCGCGGCGACGGTGTGGGAGTTTTGCCGAAGGTTTGGCCATTGTGGCGGGTCGTCGGCTGGGGCTGTGGGGGCGGCATTTGGGCGGGGGCGGCGATTCTCGGCGGGCCGACCCAGGCTGTAGCGCGCGGTAGCTGCAGTTTGGCCGTGGTTTGCGGCGCTGCCGTGGCGACTGGTTGGCGACTGTGGTGTGGCTGTGTGTAGCCCCATCCTCGGTGGTTTGAAAGGCGCGGGCGGTTGTGGCGCAGGTTTGGGGCTGCTCCGCACAGGCTGTCGGACGTTGGGCGGTAGCAAGCGCGGGAGGCGCGGCGCGGCGGCGCGCAGAGTGGCGGCCGCTCTCTCGGCCGTCCGCGCCCGCCCGCGACACTGGCTGGGCCCTTGTGATTCTCTGCTCCGCTGCTGTGCTGTGCTTGCGTGCCTGCCGTCCCGCTCGCTCTCGCTCTCGCTGTGTGTTACGCGCGTCGTCGAAATGGCAGATCAGGCGGCTACGAACGAGACTGCTGCGGCACCCGCCGCCACCGGCACTACGAAGAAGGCCAAGTCTGCGTCGTCTGCGAAGAAGCCGCGCGCCAAGCCTGCGCACCCGCGCACCTCTGAGATGGTGACGGCCGCCATCAAGAGTCTGAAGGAGCGCGGCGGGTCGTCGCTGCAGGCGATCAAGAAGTACATAGCCGCGCACTACAAGCTGGACGCGGAGAAGCTGGCGCCGTTTATCAAGAAGTACCTCAAGTCGGCCGTCGTGGCGGGCGAGCTGGTGCAGACGAAGGGGAAGGGCGCGTCCGGCTCGTTCAAGCTTGCCGGCGCCGGCGGCGGGGGGGCGGCCGAGGGCGGCAAGGCTCGTGCTGGCGGTGCCAAGAAGAAGCGCGCCGCTCCGGCCAGCAAGGAGAAGAAGGGCGCCCGTGCGGCCGGCGCAAAGAAGGCTGGTGGCGTGAAGGCGGCGACCGGTCGGAAGGCGGGCGCCGCCAAGAAGGCGTCTGCGGCGTCGGCCGCTCCCGCGGGTGCGAAGAAGGCGGCTGCGGCCAAGCCGGCCAAGGCCAAGTCGCCGTCGAAGGCGAAGAAGGCCGCCAAGGTTCCGACGAAGAAGCCGAAGGCGCCGCGCCCGAAGAAGGCGACGACGCCGTCTAAGGCGAAGGCTTCGCCCAAGAAGAAGAAGTAGAGTAGAGGAGAAAGAGATGGGAAAGGAAGGGTTTGGCGCTTGACTCCGTCGTCCCCACCCCCCGTCGTCGTCTAGTGGCGCGCAAGAGACGCGCGGCCCAAAACGGCCCTTCTCAGGGCCATCAAAGCACGTCGGGGAAGGTTTTGATTGTCGTGTTGCGTTTGGTGTGGGTGTCTGTCTGGCGTTTCTGTATGCCCGTGGGGATGCTGTTTGCGTGCCGCGGTGGTTGGATTGCGGGGGTCGGTGGCGGGTGTGGGCGGCGGTAGCGGTAAGCGGTGTTGTTGTTGTTGTTGTTGTTGTTGTTGTTGTTGTTGTCGTGGTTGATTGTCGCCGTGTTTGTGGCGGCGGCCGACGGTTGGTTTTCTGTCACGTTGTTTTGTTTGAATACGTTGGTTGGCTTGCCTGCGTTCGTTCTTCTCGGATGTCTGTCTTGTCGAGTCGTGTCTGGTCTTTGTTTTGTTCCTTTGTGTGTGTTATGTTTTGCAACGGGGGGCACGTTGAGATGTGGAAGGAGTCGGCGGGGATTTCGGTGGCGTGTAGAGCGAGCGAGCGCGCCTGCCTGGCCGTTGGCCGTCGGAGTGGAGTGCGGGGTTTTTTGTTTTCGAAACGAAAGCGGCGGCCGGCCAGCCACCCGTGCGGTGTGACGTCGGCCGTTGGGTATTGTGCGCTTGGAGCGCCGGGGAGGGATGATGTGTGATTGTTGCGCGCTGCTAGCAGGCAGGCAGGCAGGCAGGCAGGCAGAGTGAGCGGGTGTGGCGGACGGACGGGAAGTGGCGGTTTTTGTTTTTGGGTTGCGGGGCGAGAGGCAGGCGACCGACAAAGTTTGCTCGCGACGGAGAGATGTTAGTGGCCCTGAAAAGGGCCGTTTTTGTTTGTGCGGTGCGGTGCCGCGGCGCGGTTTAGGCGCGCTCGCCGCGGATGCGGCGCGCGAGCTGGATGTCCTTGGGCATGATGGTGACGCGCTTGGCGTGGATTGCGCACAGGTTGGTGTCTTCGAAGAGGCCGACGAGGTAGGCCTCGCTGGCCTCCTGCAGGGCCATGACTGCGGAGCTCTGGAAGCGCAGGTCGGTCTTGAAGTCCTGGGCGATCTCGCGCACTAGGCGCTGGAATGGCAGCTTGCGGATGAGCAGCTCTGTGCTCTTCTGGTAGCGCCTGATTTCTCGCAGGGCGACGGTGCCCGGCCTGTAGCGGTGGGGCTTCTTGACGCCTCCGGTGGCGGGCGCGCTCTTCCTCGCCGCCTTGGTGGCGAGCTGTTTGCGCGGCGCCTTTCCGCCGGTGGACTTGCGGGCCGTTTGCTTTGTGCGGGCCATAGCGGTAGCGGAGCGGCGTGCGTGGAGGTTAGGTGCGGCGCGGCGTCCGGTGCTGCCTTGACAACGGGCCCGCGCGCCTCCGTGCTGCGCTTATATGCCCTCGGTTGCGCGTGGTGGGGGGAGGGCGGGCCAGAGTCTATATAGGGGGGCGGCGGGCGCGCCGGGCGCAGACCGTAGCCGACTCGCCAGCCGCTGCAGCTGCTGTTTGTGCACGTTTTGCTTTGCCCGAGGAAGGAAGGATGACAGGCCGCGGCAAGGGAGGAAAGGGGCTCGGCAAGGGTGGCGCCAAGCGGCACCGCAAGGTGTTGCGCGACAACATCCAGGGCATCACGAAGCCCGCCATCCGCCGCCTGGCTCGCAGGGGCGGCGTGAAGCGCATCTCTGGTCTGATCTACGAGGAGACCCGCGGGGTGCTGAAGGTGTTCCTGGAGAACGTGATCCGCGACGCGGTGACGTACACTGAGCACGCCAAGCGCAAGACTGTGACGGCCATGGACGTGGTGTACGCCCTGAAGAGGCAGGGGCGCACCCTGTACGGTTTCGGCGGTTAGGCTGCGTCGCAGCGGGCGCTGGCCTTCCCGCGGCCGTGCTTGTGGGTGGGAGAGACTAGAAAACGGCCCTTTTCAGGGCCACCACACTGTTCGGAAGTTGAAAAGTGCGAAAGAGTCTGTGTTGTTGCTGCTGCGTGTGTGCGCTGTGTTGTTTGTTTGTTTCTTTCTCTCTCTCTTTCTTTGTTTCTTTCTTTCCGTTTGAGCGACGTGATGTGACTGGGAGGGGAGAAGGAAAGGAAACGTGTCATGTGGGTGGCTGTGTGTGGAGCTGCTTCGTTTGTGTGTCTTTGTATCGATCGCGACGGAGATGGCGGGCTGTGTGTTGTTGTGCGAGAGGCGGTGATTATTTGCTTGCGTGGTTTGGCTCTGTGTGTTTGCGGCGGCGTTGGGGTTTCCGAGGCAAGGCGTGTGGGCATAGGCGGCCGGATCAGCTGTTTCGTTCGTGTCGACGGCCGTTGCGCGCGGGAGTGGAGGGCGGTGTGTCGACACGCCTCCCTTTAACAATGGTCATTATTGCTGCCGTTGTCGTTTGGAAGGCGACTGCGACCGTGCAAAATGTGTGTGTGTGTGTGTGTGTGTGTGTGTGTGTGTGTGTGTGTGTGTGTGTGTGTGTGTGTTGGGCCACACGGGCTGTGTGGACGACAAGATGGCGGACGTGCGCCGGCGGCGGCTGTGCTGTGAAAGTGCAAAGTTAAAACAAAACAAGGTGCGGCGAGGACGACTGAAATTTTGCTTTGGACGTAGGTTTGTGTGGTGGCCCTGAAAAGGGCCGATTGTTGTGGGCCGAGCCGGCAAAGCGCGTTGCGTGCAGGGGAGCACGCGGCGCTGCGATTGCCTGGCCTCCTTTAGGCCTTCTTCTCGGTCTTCTTTGGCAGCAGGACGGCCTGGATGTTGGGCAGGACACCACCCTGTGCGATGGTGACGCCCGACAGGAGCTTGTTGAGCTCCTCGTCGTTGCGGATGGCAAGCTGCAGGTGGCGCGGGATGATGCGCGTCTTCTTGTTGTCGCGGGCCGCGTTTCCGGCCAGCTCGAGCACCTCAGCCGCGAGGTACTCCATGACGGCGGCGAGGTAGACGGGCGCCCCGGCGCCGACGCGCTCTGCGTAGTTTCCCTTGCGCAGGAGGCGGTGGATTCTGCCGACCGGGAACTGGAGCCCAGCCCTGCTTGAGCGGGACTTTGACTTGCCCTTGACTTTGCCTCCCTTTCCGCGTCCGGACATGGCGATGGGCTAGCGACGGTGCACACGAAACGGAAACGAAAACGACCGGTGCGAGCGGCAGCGAGTCGAGCAGCGGAGTGCGTGCCGGCGCAGCCGCGCGCTCGCACCTTTTGTACCCTGGCCTTCAGGGTGACTAGTGGTGAAGTGTTTGTCCTTGGACATTTACTTCGAATTGGGAATGTGTGATTGTTGTGTTGTGTCTTTACTTTTGCGGTATGTCTTGTGTGTTTATGTGCGTATTTGCTACTTATCTTGTACTGCCTGATCTATGGCGGTTTTTGGGTGATGATGTTGGCGAGTTGATGGGGGCTGAGAGAGGGTGATGTGATGGTGGGCGAGTGTGTGTTCAGTCAAAGAATATTGACCTGGGAGTTTTGTGACGCTTGATGGTGGGGTCATATTGACCCAGTGAATTGATGAGGGGGTTTGTTGACCTGCTGGCTGTTTCGTAGAACGCTTTAGCCAGGTCAGCAAAGCGCTGTTGTAGTCGAATTACGTCCGCAGACGCGTGTAGGTCGTCTGTGGGGAATCGGGAGGGGAGGTGTAAGGCTCGTTTGAGGGCCCTATTTTGAACCCTTTGGAGTTTGAGTACGTGCGTCTTGGCCGCATAGCCCCATACTGGGCACGCGTATTCCATTATGGGGCGTATGAGGGTGCAGTAGATGCGTACTCCTAGGTCTGCTGTTAGCGCACTACTGGTATTAAGGACTGGGTATAGTACGCTCAAGCGAGCGCTGGCTCGGCGGCGCAGGTCATCGATGTGCGCCTGCCATGTCAGCCTCTTATCTAAGGTCACCCCTAGATACTTTGCGGTGTTTCGCCAAGGGAGTTCTTGGCCGTTTAATCTTAGATTTAAGGGTGGTCGCCTGCGTGGTCCTCGCGGTCCTAATCGGCGCGTAATCACAATTGCCTGCGTTTTCCCGCTGTTAATTGTGATGCGCCACCTTTTGGACCATTCCTCTGTGGCGTTGAGAACTCTTTGGAGGCGTCTTGTGACCAGATCCCTGTTTGGGTTGCGGGTGAAAAATGCTGTATCATCTGCATATTGTGCAGTGTGCACCAGGGGTGAGGTGGGTGTGTCTGCCGTGTACAGGCTGTACAGGACAGGCCCTAGCACCGATCCCTGGGGCACCCCTGCACGTATGCGTCTTTTTGTTGACAGGGAGTTGTCAACCCTGACGGAAAATGTCCTATTCGAGAGATAGCTTTTCAGCAGCTTTACTATCGTCCCGGGGAAGCCTTGTGTGTATAGTTTGTACAATAACCCATTGTGCCATACGGAATCGAAGGCCTTGGCTACATCAAGTAGCACTATCCCACAGTAGCTTCTGCGGTTGAAGGCCTCGGTGGCTGCTTCAACAACTCTCATGATCTGTTGGGGGGCGGAGTGTTTCTGCCTGAATCCAAACTGGAAATCAGGCAGAACTTGCTCTCTGGAGATGTGTTGCTCAATAGGTGTGATTAGGAGGCGCTCGTAGATTTTACTGAGAGTGGGCAGAAGACTAATCGGTCTGTAGTGCTGTGGGAATAATGGGTCCTTACCGGGTTTAGCTATCGCGACCACCTCCGCGTGTTTCCAGCACGCTGGAAACTCGCGGGATCGAGTAATCTCGTTGAAGACGTTCGCGATGTGTGTGATTGCCAGTGGCGGGAGGTTCTTAACTAACTGGTTTGTGAGCCGGTCGTGGCCTGGGGCCTTTTTGTTGGGCAGGGACCTAATGACTTTTGCCACGTCTTCTGGGGCGAAAAGTGGAGTGTGTTCATTCTCGTCGTCTTCAGCTGCAAGGAATACTGCAAGCTGCTGACGGACTATGATTTCGTGGTCCTCGTCCTGCGCCTCTGCTGGTTGAAACTGTTGTTCGAACGAGTCGGCGAGCGCGTTGGCCTTGTCGACAGGGCTGAAGACAAGGCTTCCACGCTCGCCGTGCAGAGGTGGCATACGCGCGCGTGTACGTGTGAATTGCTTGGTAGATTGCCATAGGCTGTTGTCGTCTACTTTGAGGGCTGATAGGCGGGCAGACCATTGCTGGTTGCGGTGCTCATTGAGTGCTACTTTCAACTCTCTCTGTAGACGGTTGAGCAGCCTCCTAGTTGCCGGATTTCTTGTTATTTTCCATTCTTTTGCGACCCTGTTTTTGTGCCTAATTTGCGCAAGCAGGTGCTCCGGGAGTTGTATTTGAGGAGGAGGGCCTTCCCGCTGCCGGGGTGTGGCCTCCTCAGCAGCCTGCAGGATCGTGTTGGTGAGGTCTTTAAGCGCCTGTTCTGCAGTATCTGCAGTTGGAGGCGGGGCGCGAGCTATTTCAGAAGCGACATTTACCTGAAAGTGCTCCCAGTTCGTGTGCTTATTCGACACCTGGTGTTGTGGGAGAGCTACCCTTTCTCCCACGTCGACCTCGATTATAACTGGGTTGTGATCGGAGGACATTCTATTTATTGTTCTCGCAGTCACGAAGCCTGTTATTCTCCTTGTGAGAGCTATGTCAAGGACGTCTGGCCGGCCTCCGTTTTTAGGGAAGTGTGTCGGCTCTTCAGGGCCCCAGACGTCGAACTGGTGGTCTCGCGCGAGTCGCTGCAGTTGACGACCGGCTCTGGTCGTGAGTCTAGAATGCCAGTCTGCGTGTTTTGCATTGAGGTCTCCTCCTATTAGGAGCTTGCCTCTGATTTGTGCTAGTGCGGGAATGTCGTCCTCATCTAAGGTTGGGGTCGGTTG
This sequence comes from Schistocerca americana, assembly GCF_021461395.2. Taxonomy (NCBI): domain Eukaryota; kingdom Metazoa; phylum Arthropoda; class Insecta; order Orthoptera; family Acrididae; genus Schistocerca; species Schistocerca americana. The sequence goes on along the minus strand of NW_025726434.1, from coordinate 301,486 downwards.
GCGGTAAGCTGCAACGACTGTGAGGGGGCCTGTAACTGTGGCTATTTCCACGGCTACCGTTTCTAACGAGCGGGTAGCTGGGGGGAATATCTGGTGATGGGGGATCCCTCTCTTTACGTATATGGCCACCCCGCCTCCTGCGGTTGGCCTGTCTCGTCTGTAACTGTTATAGTTTGGGACTGCCGCTTTTACTCCCGGTTTTAGGTGTGTTTCTGACATCATGCAAACGTCGATATTAAGCTCCTTCATGAGCTCTCGGAACTCCATGACTTGGTTGAAGATGCCGTCTGCGTTAAAGACGCACATTTTCAGACCTTGGATATGGGGGCGTCTATCCATGTTTGGCTGTTGTTGTTGCTTGGGAAGTCGCTGAGGGATGCGACTGCTTAACTGCTGCTTGTAGGGCGGCGAGGATCTGTGCATTTTGCTGCTGAATCTCCCGCATCATCTGCGCGAGAAGATTCAGAGTTTGGGACATGACTCCCAGCACAGGATCGTCTGTGGAGGGCGAGGGCGCAGCTTCGCTCAGACTTTGAGTGACAGGATGTCTGCCAGCGGTCTGACGGTCCGCGCCCCCTGCCCGCCGCAGACTGGTCTTTGGGGCAGGGGTTAGGACTTCCCTAGGGTATTCTCCGTCGTCAGGGATCTGGTCAAGGAGAGGAGTGTCCTGGGTTGTTTCCGGGGAGCGTCGGCCGCAAGATTCCGGTCCCATCTCGGCCGGCAGAGGGGCGCTACTGCGCGCCTCAGTGTCGGCCGCGATGTTTGCGAACGTCGCGGCGGTCGTCACCTCCCGGGATTTGCCTCTGTAGGGCGGCCTATCTCGTCTTGTGATTTCAGGTCGGTTTGGGGGTTTAGCTTGGGGTTTGTTTGGGGGTGCATTCGTGCCTCGATAGCGTTGGGCGTAGTTCTTATGAACCCTGCATCCCAGGTAGCTGGCGGTGTGCCCTTCGCCGCATAGCGCACACTTTATTCTTGGGTCTTCTATTTTAATTTGACAGGTCCTGGAGTCGTGTCCCTCCGCACACTTCCTGCATCGTACAGGCATGTCGCAGTGTGAGGCCACATGTCCCAGTCCCTGGCACCTAAAGCATTGTTGAGACCGATTTTTCTTTTTTAACAGTTCGGTGGTTATGGGTATCTGCAGGACACTCCTCATAGGCTTTTTGTTTATCGGTATGTCTGGCATTACGGCGAGGTAGAGGGGCCACTTGTTATTAGAACCGGGTGGTTTCATTTGTGTGACTGTTTTAACATCGAAATTTTGGCGGATCAGGTCTTCTTTTATCGCTGAGGGCGATAGTTTGCGCGGTAGGTCGCGGATAACTATATTTAGGTTCCTGATCCTTTCGGTCGGGAAAGTGTAGTGCGGAACTTTCTTATCACTCAAAAGTTGTTTTACCGCCATGTATTCGTCCATGGAGTGGAGGGTGAGCTTTATTTTGTCACCCCCTGCCGGTTTGGCTTTGAATCTATCACCTACTGCGCT